>NC_045791.1:482175-814350 GCF_009873245.2 Balaenoptera musculus | reverse complement strand
ACTGCACGTCCAGGCTGAGCCGCCGCTCGCCCCGCGCGAACAGGGCCTGGATGGGCTCGGTGAGCGGGAAGGTGTGCCAGCCGCTGCGCTTGAGGTCCACGCGCTTCTCCACCGCGGCCCAGCGCTCGCCGGGGCCCTGCTCCTGGAAGTACACCTTGACCCGCACCTTCCGCCGGCCACCCTTTTCCAGCACATAGGGCAGCAGCTTCAGGTAGAGCCACAGGCTGGCCTGCACCACGAACAGGTTCTGGTTGCCCTCGTTGGAGATGAAGAAGTACAGGCGGACCCGGGAGGAAGCCAGGCCATCTGCGGAGAAGCGGGAGAGCAGGCCAAGTTAGATGAAGGAGAACGTGAGGCGCCGGGAAACAGGGACTCTGCCACGTGATGCTGGGCCTCGCACTGGCCACGCAGCTGGCCGGTCCTGCCCAGAAATACCTCTCCTGGGGCCCGGGCCTCTGACGGTAACCCGGGAGAGGCGGGGAAAATCATTTCCCATCGAGAAACCCAGACCAGGTTGGAGTCGGAGGGTCCGGGCCTAGAAAACCCGGCCTCACCTCTCCCAGGCCAGGGTTCCCAGGAGACAGGCTGTCAGAACTCAAAGCTCAACAGAGGAACTTGTCAGGAGGCCAAGATCTTAACAAGTTGTTATGGGTATCTGTGAAATCTGAAAAACAAAACCAGGATCTCGCTGAGGATTTTGGGGGTGGGTTGTTCTAGCAGAGTTTGGGTTCTTTTTTTTTTTTTTTTTTTTTTGGTGAACTTAGGGCATTGCAAAATCCAGCTGAGCCACCTACTGCCTCTCTGCAGTGTTTACCTAAGCATGATCGGATCCAACCCCCAGTGGAACCTCCACTGCAAACAAGCCAGCTCTGCTCAGATTTCTGACACAGGAACGTGTGCGTTGCAGGCTGCAAAGTGCAGCCCTCGTTTCCGAGTAGCTCCAAGGGACAGGACACTGGGCCCTGAAACTTGAGGCCCACCCCTTTCACGAGACCCTGGCTCCCCGTGAGTGGCACGTTCGAAATCTCCATGGATAAGGAGAACTGGCTTGTTAGTTTTCTCAATAATTCAGCTCAAGCAGAAGTGAGGCCATGCCAACCAAGAAAGGACTCCTCTCTCATCCTACATATTTCAGTGACCCTTCTGACAATCTTTACATTTTTTTTTTTTTTTTTTTGCAAGAAGAACAAATAAGGCAACTGTGTGGTCTCCACTGGTTTTATCAAACCTCCTACCACTGCCCCCCTCCCAGCCCCCTCCTCAGGCCCCGCCTGGCTCCTCTAATAACAGACATCTGACTTTGAAATGGGGGAAAGTGCAGCCTTAAAAGCTGGTCTTGGACGAGCTGCCTGTGACCTGAATCTGTTATTTATAAGTCAAAGAGCTGGCTCCGTGAAACGGACCAGAAATATAACAGCCCCCGCTGTCATTTTGTGCCACCGGGACCAAAAGGCCTCCTCGACCTTCCAGAATCACATTTCTACTCTGGGCCCCAAAGCACCTTTTAATCCAAGCTCTCTAATTGCATGTCCAGCTTTCCCTGACTCTGTCGGACAGCTAAAACGGCAACGCGTTTCTTTCTAAGCACAAACCAGCCCTGATTGTCTCTGCTTTGCTCCACACCCGGCCATGCAAAACTTTTCATCCCTTTTCATCCCCAGGAGGCACCAGCACAGTCTGCCCGCTGCCTTGGGGGGTGGGGTGGGGTGGTGGAGGGCATTTGCAGCCTGGGGATACAACTGCCACCAACCCCCCCAAGGCTCCCTGCCCACCCCGCCCTCCCCAGGGCTTCCCCCTGCGACCTTCTCCGCAGTCCCCTGGGCACAAATGGGGCTGAGCTCCAGGCACAAAAGCCACCGGGCTCAATCAAGTCCTGAAAAGGACAGCGGAGCCGAAAGCACTTGCAGCATTTCAGCACGAGCACATTTTACTCCTTTTAAAGTTGGAAAGGTATTTTTCCTTGCTTGATTTTCACATTTAGACAGTGGTAGAAATTTGCAATCCAGGACCGGGGGAAAATTCCAGAAAGTACTCCGACCCTTTGTTAACTACGAACTCTACTGGCTCTAAGGCCAAGGAGCTGCTGCCGCTGCCAGGCGAGCCGAGAGGCACGGGGCTGCCCCGGAGCCGAGCCACAGTCTTTCTCTGCGTAAATGATGGGACCTGTTGAGAAGCCTGCCTTCCGCCCGATTCCAGTGCCCACACAATCGGAAGAGAGGTTGCCTAGCTCTCCCCAGCGAGGCTTCAGCAATCCTGGCAAGCCCACACCGCCCGGCGATGGAAGCGGCGGCCCCAGGGGCCTCTCACGCAGGCACACACACACTCACACACACGCACACACACACTCCTCCGGCCCACGGATATCAACAAGCACACACATCTCCATCCACACTGCTAAGCCTACACTGCGATCGTGGGAAACAAAAACATTAAGCCATCACCGAGCGAATGCCCGCGGAGCCAGGGCCGCACGCATCGGCCGGGAGGGGGGCGCGCGCCCGGAGGCGCTGGGGCCCGTTTCGGAGAACAAGGGTGGAAGGCAGAGCGCTCCGCGGCGGGGGTAGGGCAGCGGGAAGGGGTTGCTGCCCGCGGGAAGAGGGCGACAACCGGGACGGAGCGCACAGGGCCCGAGGCGAGCGGGCTGGGCCGGGAGCCCGGGTTTCCCCCAGGGCGTGCTGGCTGCGGCGGCGGCGGCCAGAGCCGGCGAGAAGGGGGTGGAGGAGGGAGCGAGGGCCGCTCGCGGGGCCGACCCACCTGTCTCCGCGAAGCTGATGATCTCGGAGACGCGCTCCTGGCCGTCGGCGCCCGGGCTGGCGTGGCCGTCGAGGTGCGGGATCTCCACCCGGCCGTCCTCGCGCACCTTGCCCGCGTGCAGCTTCCGCAGGGCCGTGACCATGGCGGCCTTGGGCACGGCGTGTGTGATGTTGGGCCGGCCCCGCATCTGCAGGCGATTCAAGATGTGCCGCTTCACCGCCTCCAGGAAGTCGCCGTCCACCCGGCCCAGCTCCTCGGGCCGCCGGAAACCGCCGCACGACGTGCAGGTGTCCTGCGAGCCGCCGGGAGCTCCGGGCGGCGGGGGCGGCGGCGGCGCGGCGGGCGACGGCGGGGGCGTGGGCGAGCCCCAGGCCTCGGGCCCCAGCCAGCCGGCCGCCAGCAGCAAAAGGCAGGCAGCCCCCAGCGCCCGACCGGGCAGCCCGTCCATGGTGCGCCGCTGGCGACGAGGGCGCCCGCCGCGAGGCGAGCCGAGCCGAGCTCAGGGCCGGGCTCCGGGCTCCCGGCGCGCCGCCCCGCCCCGCCCCCGCCCGCGCCCGCGCCCGCCCGGGCCTCCGCCCGCCCGCCGGGAGGGCCGCCGCCGGCTCACAGGGGGAGGGGGCCGGCCGGGCCGCGGGGGTTCCCGCGCGGCGGGGAAGGGGCGCCGCGGGCCGCGGGTGCCGGAGAGGCGCGCGGGGCTAGGCGGGGGCCGAAGGGTCACTGGCGCACGGGCGTCTCGGGGCGCCTCGGCATCCGCAGCCTTCTCCCCATCCTCTCCGCGTCGGGGCCCCGCAGCCCCCGCTCGGGTGAAGCGAAAGCGGCGGCAGCGGCGGCTCGGTCGCCGAGCGGGGAAGGTGGCGAAAGGGCCGGTCGACGCAACTTGGCCGAGACGGAAGCGAAGGCGCCCGGGCCCCCGGAGCGGAGCCTGCCGCGGCTTGGCGCGGCGCTGCGGCGGGGCCCCGCGCTCGCACCTGAGCGCCTCGCCCTCGCGCCGAGGAAGGGCCGCCGGCGGCGGCGACGGGCGGGTCGTCCTCGCCGCGGGCCGGTGGGCGGGCGGCGGAGCGGAGCGGAGCGAGCGCGGTGCCGGGAGCGCCGGGGAGCACGGGCCCGCTCAGAGGCGGCGCGGAGCCCCGGGCCGCGGGCCCTGCAGTCCTCCCTGCGCGTCACACGGCAAAGTTGTCTCCAGGCTCCCCGGGCGCCGCATCCACCGGCGGGCGGGCGGGCCGGCCGCTGCGCGCTCCGCCGGGGCCTCTGCTCCGCCCGCCTCCTCGCCGCCCGCCTCCCTCCGCCCGCGTGCGCGGGCCGGCGGGGCGCGGGGCGCCGGACGAGGTAGGCGAGGCGGCGGCGGGGCCCTCCTCGCCCCGGTGTCTTCTGGCTGCGCGGCGGCGGCGATGCGGACTCGAGCGCCCAAAAGTCTCGCCGCGTCCCCGGCGCGGGCGTCCTCGCTGGCTCTCCCGCCGGCACACGCCGCAGGGCCGGGAGAGAGCGGGCGGGTGGCGGCCGCGTCCCCGCGCCCGACCGGCCGCGACAGAGTGCGGACCCGCCAAGGAGGAGTTCTTCGCTTTGCTTTCTTCTTTTACTCTCCTCGTTTTTTCTCCCAAAGGGGAAAAAAAGCCGCACAATCTCCGTATGTGCGCGCGCGTTGAGATAGACGTTGGCAGAAAAAAAAAAGGGTGGGGGGGGAGTCTCGCCCTGGCCGTGCGGGAGGAGACTGTCCGCGCCTCCCCGCTCCGCTTCCTGGGGGCGGGAGGGGGGGACGGGGGAGGGGGAGGCGGAATCTGTTCAGGTCGGTGCTGCCCGCTCCCCCCGCCCACCCCCGCTTCCCTCCGCTCCCTTCCTCTGCCTTCGCGAGAAGGAGGGGCGAGCCGGCCCTCTCCCCTCCCCCCTACCCCCCGCGAGGCCGGGCTACTTCTGCGGTCTCGAAACTTTCTCACCACGTGGGCGCCCCGGACCCCCGCCCAGCTGGGCGGCTGGCGGCACCGACGGGCTCCCAGCCCAGGGTCCCGGCGCTCGCCTCCTCCCCGCGGCCGCGCAGGCCCTGCCCCCGGCCCGGCCGCCGCCCTCCGCGCCCGGGAGAGGCACCTCTCGCCGCCGCAGCCACCCCGGGCCTGCCTGGGGTGCTCTCTCAGGGGCCGCGGCGAGGCGGGGCGAGTCGGCCTCGGGCGCCGCGGGCTGTCTCCGCCAGTGGATGTCGCTCCCGGGCTGCAGTGCCCGAGCCGAGCGCCCCGGGCTGCCGGCGCACTGGGCGAGGCGTGGGCCCCGCGGGCTGGAAGGGCCTGGCCGGCCGCTGCCTCTGCCGGCGGCGCGCCCCGAGAAACTCCTCGACTGCGGGGGGCACCGGCCTCGCCGCCAACAGGCCTCTGAGCTCCGGGCTTGGCAGGCTGGCGAGGTCTCCAGCACCGCTGCCGCCACCACCCCGCAACTGGCAAACCCTGGCCTCAGACAGACCCGGGTCCCAGTCGAGGCTCAGCCACGGCCAGCTTTGCAGGAGTGACCGTGCGTAGAGTCTTCACATTCTAGTCCCTACCGCCTCATCCGTACCTGGGGTACAGTAACGCCTAGCATCACACGGGCTGGTGGGGCGCCCCAGAGGAGGCGACCGGGCCAAGCTCCTCCCAGCACTCAATAAATTATGATTCCAAGGCCACCGTTCTCAGGCCGCCAGACAAGAGATGCTGTCCATGGACACCAGACTCCCAGCCCCGTCCAGAACCCCAAATGCAATCCGTTCTTTCTGTTCCCTCCTCGCGCCCCTACCTGGGTATGGAACTGCAGGGCGGTGCTCCCGGGGCGCAGCAGGAACACGGCCCTGCCCTCTCCCCTCAGTGGTCCAGACCCCCACCCACCATGGCCGCGCTCCATAACAATGGGACTGCACGGAGGTCATTTTAGCTTTCTTAGCATATTGGGGAGCCCAGGACGCCCGAGGTGGACCTCGGCCTGCAGCTCAGGGCTCCCCCCAGCCCCCGCGGTCCCTCATCGCAAGCTTCTCTGGCCAGCTGGCCGCTGTGGCGCTCAGCCCGGACCGCAGCCTCGCCGAGGCCCGCAAGTCTGGAGGCCGAGCGCCCCCTCCCTCCCGATCCGAGGAACCGACCCGGAGGCGCGCAGGGCCGCTCTCGAGGTGCAAAAAGGGGGCTGGTCTGGCTTTACCAGCCCAAAGTCGGAAGCAGGGGCCCCGAAAGGGCAGCCCTTTGACTCCTTAGGGCCTTCTCCAGACCCCAATCCTCTGCCACTCCCAAACTCACAGCACCCCGTGCCCTTGGGTTTCCACCTCTCGCCCTGTCCCAAAGCCTGTGACCCTTGGGCAGAAAGGAGATGCTTCTGCCTCCTGGGCAGCCTGGGCCACCACCTTCTGAACCAGGCCGGACCCACCTTTATGATTTTCCTTGCATCTTCCACCGGGCACACATGCTGTGGTCTTCTGGCTCTTTCCATCATCACAGCCCCCAACCTACTTGGCAAACTCATGCTCAGTCTTCAAGACCCAGCCCAGTCTCTTCTCCTTGGTGAAGCCCGCTATGACCTTCTGGTGCCCTGAATCGCCACTTGCCAGGTTAGGCCCCTCAGCCCAGTTCCTGGCTGTTACCTCTTCCCCTGTCTGTCTCCTGTGTGGGGCCTCAGGCTCTGGTGGGCAAGGACCAGACCTCTGTCTGACGCCAGACCTGGCAGACAATCAGGGGAGCTCACTGAACGAGAGTTTGGTTGGTCGATTGATTGGGAGAATTCATTAGGCCAGTGAAGGATTTCACACCCCCGCTCCCCAGCACAAGCTTGCAGTAGCGTTCCTTGCCTGCTGGGTTACAATCCTTCTTACTGTGAGTTCCACCTGGGCTGGACAGACCTGGGGGAAGAGGGGAGGGCGCCACACCTTTGGGAAGGTACAGCATCCCGCCCATCGCCCTGGCGCTGGGAAGACGCAAAAGGCACCGTGTCCTTGCTGGTAGGAGGAGGTTGAGAGGAGGGTCCACATTGTGCTCCCCCGATGGAGGAGCTGTCAGCCCCGCTGCCAGTCATCTGCTGGGAGGGAACTGGGTCAAGCGGTAGTCAGAGACCATCTGCTCGAGAAGCTGGGATTATCCCGCCCTCTGCTGATCCCCCAGCCCTCAGGAGCCGAGGGTGTAAATTGAGTTCTTCCAGATCACCTTGTGCTTTGGGTGGGGGGGAGACCCCATCCCCTACTGAGGGGCAAGGACCTTTTCCTGTTGCTTCAAAGCTTCATTTAGCACTGGGCTCCATTCTCCCTTAGATTGAGGGTGACCTCAGCCCTCAATCTGAGCCAGGGATGTGACTGCGCCTGTCAGTTTTTTGCGTTGTTTGTTTTGTTTTGTTTTGTTTTTGGCTGCATTGGGTCTCTGTTGCTGCGAGCGGGGGCTACTCCTCGTTGCAGTGCGTAGGCTTCTCATTGCGGTGGCTTCTGTTGCAGAGCACGGCCTGTAGGTGCACGGGCTTCAGTAGTTGTGGTGCACGTGCTCAGTAGTTGTGGCTCGTGGGCTCTAGAGCACAAGCTCAGTAGTTGTGGTGCACGTGCTCAGTAGCTGTGGCTCGCAGGCTCTGGAGCGCAAGCTCAGTAGTTGTGGCGCACGGGCTTAGTTGCCCCCTGCACCACCAGGGAAGCCCCCCGCCTGTCAGTTTTGAATACAATAATGCACAGCAACACTGCAGCCAACGCCCTCCACCCGGGCTGCAGGACCAGGCCGTCCCCACACAGAATGCTGGCTCCCTGATGCCATCAAGGAACTCGGGCCCGCTGGGGAAGGCAGGAAGAAACATGGCGACACCATGGGTACAGGCACACAGAGTATGGAGAGGGCTTCGTGCGGGGAGCTCAGAGCACTTGCTCTCAGTCGTTTTTGGTTTGGTTTGGTTTGTTTTGCATAACCCATAGCTCAGTGCCAATTTGGAGCTGATGAGGATGGGCAAAAGTGACAAAGCCGACCGTAAAATGAGCCTAAGCGTGCAGTTCTTGGCCGCACAGCCCCTGCAGAGCGTTGGGCAAAGTCCCTCACAGCAGTGGGCACTCAGGGCCTGGGATGGAGAAAGGCCTCTGTCTGAGTTGGGCTCAGGGACCTGTGTTCACTTTTCCACCACTGGTCGAGAAGCCACAGTTGCCAGACCTCACCATCGTACATTCTAACTCTGTAGAGCCCCTCGCCATCTGAACAGAAGAGCTTTCGTGCCAGACCAGACGAGACGGCCTGCCCACCAGCAGCCCCAGGCACAGGAGCGGGACAGCCTGGAGTTAAGCAGGATCGAGCCCAGGAGCTGCAAGGGACCAGTGACCACCAGCTGACCTTTGTAAACGCCCAGACACCAGCACAGAGCCCTCTCAGGAAGCCCCAAGGCCGCCTCATGTCTTTGTGGTGCCGAGGCAAGTCCGTGATAAGAGAGTGGGCCTGGGGGGGTTACTTGGACGAGGCAGCCCCGTATTTCTCACCAGGGCAGCTGGGCGGTGCCCACCTTCCGAGAGCCCCAGCAGCCCTCCACATCCTCAAGTCCCCTGCCGTGGTCTCCAAGGATGCTGGTCATCTCTGAAACTCAGGAGCTCCAGGGCTGAGGCCGCCTATGCTACGGAGCAGCCGTGCCCGGCACCCAGCTTGGCGCGACGTGTGAGCCGAAATCAGCGCATCCCACGTACCGGTGATGCTGAGGTGCCCGTGTGTGACCTGGTCATTGGGCCTGGGGTCCAGACGCAGACCCCCGAGTTGCAGTGGTCCCACAGGGCAGCCCGCCTCACGTGTGCCCCTCCCCTGCTTCCCACCCGGCACGAGCATCTGCCACGGGCACGTCACCCCTTCGCGTGGCCCCGTGCTGTTCCTAAACCAGCTCCAGCACAGAACCACCTTGCAGGGCTTCTCACCTAGTCGCTCCTCTTGACCTGAGGCCCTCGCTCCCGGCCCTCTGAAACCTGCTGTCTGTTAGCGAGAACCACACAAATCACTGGGTTCCTGGCTCCATTCCTGGGAAGAGGCTAGCTTGAGGGGAGGCGGGGAGCCCCCGCCCCTTCCCCGAGGAGGGCTGGGGGCGGGGGTGCCGGAGGCTGTGCAGGAGGAGGATTCTACGTGTTTTGAATGTTCAGGAAGTAGTTCAACAGCAGGCCCCGT
This sequence comes from Balaenoptera musculus, assembly GCF_009873245.2. NCBI lineage: Eukaryota > Metazoa > Chordata > Mammalia > Artiodactyla > Balaenopteridae > Balaenoptera > Balaenoptera musculus. The sequence goes on along the minus strand of NC_045791.1, from coordinate 805,498 downwards.
GGGGATGGCTGTCCAAGTTGGTATATTTTCTAGGAAAACAGAGGTGCTAAATACACCATTTGGTGAGTGTCCCACTTCAAACTGCTCATCGCAAACTAGTCCTGGCCCAGAACTCCTTCCCATTCACTCGATGACCACGCTGAACTACCTGCTGGGGATCCAGCAGCACAGAATCAAAGTCCCGACGATGGCCGCCCTCCCCACGGCGTACTGGGGAGACCGGTCCACGCCCAGGACGGCTCGGCAGCTCGCTGACCCCTGCAGTGCAGCGGGGGCCAGGACAAGGAGAGCCGAGTCTCAGAGGACGCAGGATGTGAACCGAGCCTTGAGGCGGAGAAGGCTTCTCCCAGCTGGACGGGGGAGAGAGAAGATTGGCGGCAGGGGAGCCCGAGTGATGAGAACATGCGGTCCAGGAGAAGAGCAAGGGCAAGTCCGTGGGAGCGAGGCCAGGGAGGGGACTTGTCCGCCCAGAAAGGGGTGTCAAGGCCGGGAGGGCATGTGGCCCCTTGCAAGAGTGTTTGAGGGGCACCTTGGCAGCACTGGGGGGGCGGGCTGGGAGACCCCCCCCCCATCAGGGAGGCAGTGAGGACCACTAGGAAGGGGTGGGTATTGGCGCCTTTCCCGTAGGACAGGAGGCCTGGGCAGCTAGTGGCAGGTGGGGGCTGCGCAGGAAGAGTCGAGGCGCTCCCCCCGCCCCATTTCTGCCCTGAGGGGTCCTGTCTACAGCTCCTAGATGTCCGTGGGTGGCCAGAACGCAAAGAGCTGCTTATTTGGCAGCTAACACAGGGCAAGGGAGAATTTCTAAGGTTTTTTTGCTTCAGGTCTCCAAACCCAACTGTGTCCACTTTGGGAACACTTGGGTCCCAGCATCAAGCTCCCCTTCAATGGCCTTCCTCGGTCCTCAGCCGTTCTCGAACTTCAGAGCCAACCTTTGCGTCTGCGCCTTGAGGGATGAGGCGCGCCTCACCCAGTGAGCCGCCAGCCAAGAAAGATGCACGGCTGAACCAGGACAGCGTTTCTCAGGTTCTAACGTGAGGCAGGGACAAGACAGAAAAAAAGAAAACAGGGAAATTATCCTCGTATATACAGGTACAGGCAAGGCATCCTTTTTGATTTTTAAACAAGACCAATGAACGTGTTCGTCCGTTTATGTCTATGAAGCTGAGGACCTCTGTTCCCACAGGTCACGCCACCCCTCAGGTGCACCCCGTATCCCTATAGACGCATGCCCGGCAGGCTCCCATAGTAAATCAGCTCGGAAAGAGGCCGTCGTGATGCTGTGCTCCACACAAGCGCCCCCTCTCCTTACAGAAGACTCTAATTGAGTCCTCGCAGTCAGTAAAACAGTCTCTGTCTAGCCATCGATGGGAACTCCACAGGGGAACCGCCATGGCTGTAGAAGAGAAAGAAAACCCAACGCCGTTACCAGCTTCATCTCCCCGCAGCCCAGGCCTGCTGGCTGGCTCCTGAAGCTGTGCTGATGTCAAGTCCTCTGCGTGTTCAGCCCTTTAACCTCCAGCAAGTCAGCACTGTAGCCCCGCTGACCAGGCCCCGGGGCCCCAGCGAGTCAGGAGCTAGCCCGAGAAAAGAGGCATTTCTTACACCCCTCCTTGGGCCCGAGGGCATTCACCTCTTTTAGCCCCTTCCCTTCCCCATACATTAGCTTATGGGTTGAAATCCTGGAGAAAAAAAAGAATGAAAAGGGAAGGATCCGATTTTTGCCTGATGGCTAAATGTATTTATATCTAATTAGGAGACCCCACTGCGAAAGGGGTGAAGTGTTTTGGTTCTGGCCTATTGAAGGACAAATACCCACTGTGTGCTCGTTCTCTGAGTCGGTGAGAGAGACCCAGAGTCAGTCTGCTTTAGCGCCGCCAATAGAACTGTGAGTAGGGCCCCGGCTAACAGGTAGCATGCTCAGGGCTCCCCCTGCCCACGGAGCCCGTCAGCCCAGAGTTTGTTCATGCAAGCTGTTCTCAAGCCGGGGATTTGAGGATTTGCCCTGTTGTACTTTTCCAAAAAAAAAAGAAAGGGAGAGAAAAAGAAAGGAAGAAAGAGAGGAAGGAAGGGAGGGAGAGAAAGAGAGAAAGAAAGAAAAAGATTCAGCATCTTCGGGGTGAAGACACACACAACATTAACCTTTCACTTGAGCTTCACCTCCCTTGGAGGGTCTAACGCTTCTCGAACGCCCGCAACTTCCTACTGACTCAGAAATAACAGCACAGAGCAAGGAACTTAACTAAAAATAAAAAAGGAGCTGCCAATGCCTTGGCTTTCATCGGGGACACAGGTGCTAAGACGCTCGTCCACTGACATTCACTATCACTAGTCAGAAGAAGCTAAGAATATGCATCTGTATAGAATTCCTTTATGACATTGTCTGTATCTATAAGTAATGTGGTCAAACTGTTATTTACCTAAGCTCAGCTCCCCAAGAATCCTGTATCAATTCAATACAGAAATACACGCCCATCTTGCACATAGTGGGGGTAACTCACCCTTTCCAGCCACAAGGGCGTGTTCTAGGTTCAGGGCCCCCAGTATCATCTCCAACACTCCCCGATGCGTCCATCTTTTCTTCCCAAAGTGCTCTTTTATCCACTGTACAGAATGCCTTTGCACAGAGGACCTAGTGAGGACAGAGCAGTGTGCCAGGTGACGACAGCGCTGTGGCACTGTCCTGCCTTCAGCTCAGTGAGCCGGGAGAGCCAGGCCCCCCGGTGGCAGCAAGCGCAGAGCCAGGAGTGTATCGGGAGCCGGTGAGTGGGAGACCCTCCGCCCTGGCACTGTGAGGTCCCCAGAGGTGGAGGGAAGAGGGGAGACCAAGGTTGGAGCAGCCCTGGAGGCAGTAGGGCAGAGCCGGTCGGGGCGGAGAGGGGCGTCTGGCCGGGGCCTTCCAGAGAGCAGACGCTTGCGCCTTCTGAATTCGGAGCGGAAGGACCTGAGCAGGGTCATGGTGACTCTGCAGGACCTCGCCTGCCCACAGCAGCCCTGAGAGCGAGGAGACGTACAGCTGAGCCGGGGTGACCACCCAGATAGGGAGCAGGAGGGCCAAGAAGACAGGAAACAGAGAAGGAGCCGTCAGGGAGGTGGAAGAAAAGGCAGGACAGGGTGATGGCACGCAGCCAGACGGGCTGCAGGAGCAGGGCTGGCCAAGAAGGCTGAGGGCAGCAGAGGGTCCCAGAAGGAGGCGGGGATAGGGCGCTGGGGGGGCACCTGGGCCAGGGGATGGGTGGTCACCGGATGAGCAGCCTGTCCCGGGGAAAGGGGACTTGAGGATGCAAATGGCACTGTGTCCCTCCTGATCTGGGCCAGTGGGCGCAGAGCTGCAAGGCCAGGGCAGGGGTTTCAGGGGGGCAGCCTCCAAAACTGGGAGCCAAGGGATGGCTAACTCCAGACTCAGTGGCGAGCAGACCGCATGGGAGGCCTGGGGGCAGCCCTCGGGCCGAGTCCCTGGGGCAGAGGACTGCCTGGGGCATCTTACACTGAGAGACAGAAATGGAGCCCCAAACTGAAGCCCAGCCCGGAGGCTGGAGGGCAGGGGACAGTGGTGGTCCCAGGAAGGTCAGCGCAGGCACTGAATTCAAAGGGCTGGATGGTGTGTGTGTCTGTGTGTGGGGGTGGGGGTGGGGGTGGGGGTGTGTGTTGGGTTTGTGTGTGTGTGTGTGTGTGTGTGTGTTGGGTCTGTGTGTGTGTGTGTGTGTGTGTTGGGTATGGGTCTGTGGGTGTGTGTGTGTGTTGGCTCTGTGTGTGTGTGTGTGTTGGCTCTGTGTGTGTGTGTGTGTTGACTCTGTGTGTGTGTGTGTTGGGTCTGTGTGTGTGTGTTGGGTATGATCTGTGTGTGTGTGTGTGTTGGATATGGGTCTGTGGGTGTGTGTGTGTGTGTGTTGGGTCTGTGTGTGTGTGTTGGGTATGATCTGTGTGTGTGTGTGTGTTGGGTATGGGTCTGTGGGTGTGTGTGTGTGTGTTGGGTCTGTGTGTGTGTGTGTGTGTGTGTGTGTGTGTGTGTTGGGTATGGGTCTGTGGGTGTGTGTGTGTGTGTTGGGTCTGTGTGTGTGTGTTGGGTATGATCTGTGTGTGTCTGTGTGTGTTGGGTATGGGTCTGTGGGTGTGGGTGTGTGTGTTGGGTCTGTGTGTGTGTGTGTGTGTGTGTGTGTTGGGTATGGGTCTGTGGGTGTGTGTTGAGGCATACGTGTTGTATGTGTTGGGTTGTGTGTTGGAGTGTGCAGGTGTTAGTGTAAGACGTGTGGGGGGGGTGGGGGGGTGTGACTAAGGTACCGAAATACAGGAACAGTGCCCAGTCTCAGGGTACTTGCGCCAATAAGATTAAGAGCGAGGGAAAGAGTATTAAGGCCCTTTTCCGCCCTAAACAAACTCACTCCTGACTCCACGGGAGACTTAGAAGGCAGAATCCATAGGAATTTGTGATTGAGGAGGAGGAGATGGAGAAGGAGGAGTCAGGAACGGCAGGTGTTGCCATGGAGACCATTCCCGCGGGCAGGTCGGATGTCTGAGATGGTCCACAGGGCCTTGGCGCTGGCGGCATGGCCACCGCCCCACCGCGGGGCCCACTGGACGGGGAAGAACCGACTTGCCCAGGCCCTCCTGCTTTTCCTGCCTCCCCACCGCTGCAGAAAGAAAACGTTCCCAAAAATTCCCCTGGAATGACTTCCCCTGGAAACATCAGGAAGGTGTGGTCTGCGGAATGTGGCCATCAGAGGCTCCAAAGGGACAAGCTGGGTGGCTCTCCCAGAAGCACCCATGAGCCTCGGCCCTGGGGAAGAGGGGCTGTGTGGACAGCACACCTCTGTCCTGACTAATCCAGGGCTGGGGGTCAGCATGGGGGCCGCGGAGACAAAGCAGCGCCAGCCACGCCAGCCGCCCCCCATGTGCAGGCTGGGGACCTGCAGCCACCAGCATGTCCCAGGAGGAAGAGCCATCCTCCAGTAGTTAACTCTTTTCTACAACCAAGCTCCATCCCCCAGTCTTTATAGGGGTCTCCGCTGTCAAGGAAACAGTTCAAACGCCTCGTGATGCCTCAAGGCTTCTCATCTGCTCCTGTCACCTATCCAGCTTCTGATGAAGGGTCCCCTTCCTCAGCCACAGCCACTCTCTCTCTCTCCTGCTGCCACTGGGAACCACTTCCAGTGACCCGAATAGCTGTGTATCTCTAGGATAACCACTCGTCCTGGTTTTCCTGGGACAAAGGAGTTTCCCAGGATGTGGGACTTTCCGTGGATGGTCCCAGACAACCCGGGATAGTTGGTCACACTCTGGGTGCCTCACCCCTTCTATCTTTACTGATGCAGCGTCCTTCCCCTGAACCTTGTCTGCCAGGAACACGCTCTATCCAAACTTGCCTCCACAAAGCTCTTCCGAGTCAGCTCCTGCCTCCGTTGAAATGGACAAACTGCCCCATCCTTGGTGCCCTGCTGGTAGCCAGCTCTTCAATACTTGCCTGTCCGTATGGGCTCAATTATCCGTGTTGCCCGCTAGACTCTAGGCTTCTGGAGCACAGGCTACACTGTCTTTTTGTCTCTCCAGCTGTCACTAAGCCCAGCAACCATGAATGAGCCACAGGTGTTGGCTGAACGATTTTCAAATACGTGGGAAGGAATTCTGTGAGGTATGGAGACACACAAGTTAAAGTTCTTCCAAAAATTCTGAAAAGTCATCTTATTCCACTGATTCTTTTAACATATACTTCTTAAGGTGCCTATCATAGGCCAGGCCCCGGAGCTATAGCTGTGAACAAGACAGTCAAAATCTCCATCCTCACAAAACTTTACTATCTAAGAAAGAAACACACAGTAAATATGTTCTTAAAAGCAAATAATTTCCAAGAGTGAAAAGTGTCATGGATTTTTAAAAGGTGGTTGATGGCAAGCAGACTGGTCAGGGGGCTACATAAGTCAGGAAAGTCTTCTCCGAGGAGATGGTCCAAAGATAAGGAGGAAATCACAGAAATCTGGGGGAAGGGCTCCAAGGTGGGACTAAGCTTAGAACATTCAAGGAACAGAAAGCAAGCCAATGTGATTGGAACACGGTGAAGCAAGAGGAGAAGGATTGAAGGAAGCAGAGGCCAGATCACATTAAGCTTTGCAAGTTCTACTCCCTAGGATTAGATTTGACCTCCGTGGCTAACACAAGCTATTTCTCACATAGGAAAAGCTCAGAATTAGGAATTCCAAGCCTGGTATGATCGCTCTGTGGTCATTGGGCACTCATACTCCTTGTACTTTTCATGAAGTTTCTATCATCAAAGTTATCACAAGATGGCTGCTGGAGCACCATCCATCACATCTTCATTTCAAGCAGTGGGAAGGAGGAAAGTAAAAGAGCAAAGCCTTGCATCCTCTTAGCTGAGCCAGCACTCTTGGAAGAATAATCCCAAGAGCCCCACTCAACAAATCTGCTTTTCTCTCATTGGTCACCTGTAGATGTAAAGGAGGTTGGGAAATATAGACACCTGGCTGGGTGCTACATGGCTCCAAATTAAGGGTTCGACCAGAAAGTAAGAAATACAGAATAAATATTGGGTGTGGCAAGGAGCCTGGGGATTGTTCTAAAGTGCAATGGGAAGGTTTTAGAGGGTTTTATCAAGTGCTGCTGTGATCTGATTTACCCAATGAGAAGGTCAGTCTAGCTGAGGGTGCAGAATAAACTGCAGGGAGATAGATGAGTTAGGTGCTGTTACGATAATCCAGGTGAGAGGTGGTGGTGGTCGGGCCAGCGTTTCAGCAGTGGAGGTGGTGAGAAGTGGCTGGCTCTGGCCTCTGTTTGGGGGCTGGTGTCGACAGGACTTGCTGATGGACTGGGTGTGGGGTATGAAGGGAAGAGAGGAATCGGAGGGCGGATCCCACGTTTGGGGGCTGAGCAGCCAGGAAAATGCGGTGCCGTTTATGGGAAGAGGGGAGATGGGGAGAGAAGCAGGGGCAATAAACAGTTCCCCTTGAATGTATGGATTTTGAGAGGCCTGTTAGGCACCGGTAGGGGTGCTGAATAAGCAGTTGGAAGAAGTTTGGGGTTCAGGGCAGAGGTCAACCAAATTTGGGAGCTGCCAGCATACGGATGGCACTGAAAGGCAGGCAGGGCGAGATGAGTTCCCCCGGAGACAGGGTGTCGAGGGACAAGAGGAAGGGAAATGGCCAAGGGTGAGGCCCCAGGGCACTTTGGCCTTGAGAGGTGAGAGAGCCAGCAAAGGAGGAGAGAAACGGGGCCAGCCTGGTGGACGGTGGACAGAGGGGGGACAAAGGCCAGCTGCCAGATGCCGGGAGCAGCCGAGGACAGTGAGAGCAGAGAATTCACCCTGGGCCTCAGCAGCTGATTAGATCCAAGAGCCATTTCAGCAGAGCAGTGGGGAGGAGGCCCTGGAAAGAAGAGCTGATAAGCAAGTGGACAGGCCAGGCCGCTCTTCCCAGCAGCACGACTGCGGAGGCCGGCAGAGAGATGAGGCGAAGCTAGGGCGACAGGAGGTCAGGGAGGGCTCGCCCACCTTCAAGCCCAGGTGCCCAGGGTCATTCCAACCCGGCTCTGCAAGATCCCCAGAGAGGGTGGGCGCCAAACAGGCTTGGGTCTAGAGGGCCAGACCCTCGAAGGGGAATCTCGGATGTGGGTCCTCTCCCTGTGGCCCTAGGGGTCATTTCAGAGCCAGCAAAGCGAGGCTGAGGCCCCACTCAGCACAGGCCCCCTGCTGGACACCGTCCCTGCGGCACCGCAGTTCTTCCGGGGCTGCCCACGGTCCTGGCGGGGAGACCTTTGAACCCGCTTGTCTCTTTCTGGCCCTGAGTCAGGTACCCCTGCTTTGGGGGGACACCCAGGTGCTGGCCAGTCAGTATGCCATCCCAGAATTTGTTTTGCCAACTACCCAGAGCAGTGTTTTTCAAAATGTAGGTTGTTAACCACGAGTGGATCATGAGTCCAAATGTAGTGGGTTAAGACTTTCGTTTTTTAATGCAATAAAAAGGAATAGGATCGAAAATAACAGAAATCACACATAAAAAGGTGGGTATCTTTCATGATGCTCGTCTCAGTGGCATCTGTGTTTGTATATTTGTGCGCATGTGTGTTCTGCATTGCCGTGTCAACTGGATTTGTTACATCGTGTTTAAGTTCCAAGGAGGGTGGGACTTCCCTGGTGGCGCAGTGGTTAAGAATCCGCCTGCCAATGCAGGGAACATGGGTTCGAGCCCTGGTCCGGGAAGATCCCACGTGCTGCGGAGCAACTAAGCCCGTGCGCCACAACTACTGAGCCTGCGCTCTAGAGCCCGTGAGCCACAACTACTGAAGCCCGTGCGCCTAGAGCCCGTGCTCCGCAACAAGAGAAGCCACTGCAATGAGAAGCCTGCGCACCGCAATGAAGAGTAGCCCCTGCTCGCCACAACTAGAGAAAGCCCGCGTGCAGCAATGAAGACACAACGCAGCCAGAAATAAATAAATAAATAAATAAAGTAGATTTAAAAAAAAAAAAAAGATCCAAGGAGGGGAAAGCCACCGGCCTCTAGAAGCTCCCCTTGTGCCCCTGCCCCCCCAGCAGTGACACCCTCCACAGTGGCCTGGGTGGGTGGCCACCACTCATTCCCTCTAGTGGGCATGCTGTGTCCTGGATGGACGTGATGGAGAAATAGTATTTCCAGGTGGGCGGTACCCGACCCACCGTTACGGGGAGTCGCATCAAGTGCACCGGAACACGACCACACACTGCCATGGGACGACCCTGCCCAGGTGCCCCTACCCTGCTGAGCGGAGCGGAGTGATGCTGCAGCCAACAGCCAAGCCCAGACCTGTCAGGAGGACAGACCAGGGGTTCTCAGCGTGCCTGCACAGCCCGCCCCCAGAGAGCCGGATGCAGTGAGGCTTGGAGGCTGCCTGGGCACTGAGGGGCTCTACAGCTGATTCTAACACAGGGCCGGGGCTGAGGACCATGGGCCTCGAAGGGAATGAGACGCTCCCACTCCGTAAGCAGAGGCCCTGGAACTCCTCAGAAGCCGTGCCCCCCTCCTCCCTTCCGCAGCCCGACAGACATGCTTCGTGGCTTCCGTGTCCGAAGCTGCTGGGTCCCCTGGGTGTGGCAGAAGGTGGTACCAGGCCTGTCGGCTCCCAGCAAGCCCTCGGCATGCCAGGCGCGTCGCCCAGGACTCTCTGCCTCCTGTCCCAGAGACCCCAAAGCATCCCTCTGAGTAGAAACACCCCGATGGCATGTCTGGCCGTGCACAGGGACCAGCAGGGAGCCAGGTCCCCTTCAGCCTCCTGCATTCTTCAGACGTCTGCTCCTCCCCACCCATCCTGGCCGTCCCCTCCCCCTTCTTAGAGGAAGAAAGGGGTTATCCGAACATCATGGGGACCAGGATTTGATTTGATCGTGACTTGGTTACAGAAATTTCCGAGCACACGTGAGGATGGAGAGTTAGTACAATCAGCCCCGGGTACCCATCGCCCAGCTTCCGTGGTCCACTGACAGCCCCTGTGCCCTTGAGCCCCATCAGAAAGGATCTTGCCACCCGATGTCACAGCCCTTTCCACCTGTGCACTTCCTCCTAGAACAGGGCCCAGAAGAAAACACCTAGAAGCCTCCAGTAAACCCTCTGGGATGCTGAGAACTCTTGTCTGGAGACCAGCCCCGGGCTCAGACACCAACAGGCGCTTCCCTGTGCGCCTGGCGGGGATGGAGACACTGCCCCTACGCTTATTTCAGGAGAACGGCGCTTGTAGAGGAAGGCTGGACGGATCCCACTCTGTCTTCAGAGAAGCTGCTGGTGGGCTTCCTGAATCCTTACTGCTTTGGGGCTTGTCTACCCGCTCGGCACCCAGCTGGTCAACACTGCATTGGTCAATCGCCTTAGAAAAAAAGGAACATTGCCTCCAAAATCCATCAGCCCCGAGGTCACCTCCTTTGCCATGAGATGAAAATACATCCAAAGTGTGTTTACCTGGGGAGGAGAGAAGGGGGACGGCAAAATGGCTCATTTCAAACTTGAGTGGCTTTGTTTGGGTTTTGCTAACAGCTAAACTATCTGAACTCCAAACCAAAATAAATTCACCTCTGAAGTTAACCATGTTATTACATCAATGCTGATGTAATGGTTCCAAACCATGAGAAAATAAAATTCCAGCGTAATGGGTCTCTCTGTTTAGCTTAGAAGAAAGGCAGGGCTGCTGGCTTCTTGTCAGCTGGAATGTGGTTTTCTATCATGGTTACGCTGCAGGGGTGCGGGGCGGTATATGTGTGTGTGTAACCTAATTAATGATGTTTTAGTAACTGTGGTGTGAAAGGGGGTGGATAGATATGAAAATATAATTAAGGGGTGCCGAGAAGGTCCCTGGACCCACCCAGAGGAGGGTTCCAGAATGATCATCCCCTGCCCGCCCCACCCCAGAGCCCTCATAGGCTCAGCGAATCACAGGACGACATTTAGGATTCCAGTGGCCCTCCAGGAGGTCACAGGTCAAGGGGTTGGAAATGTCAGAAAGGCTCAAAGACGACCTTACTTTGGGAGACAAGTTCCAGGTAAAAAAGGAAGCGGCACCCACCCCAGGAAGGGACCCGCCCCTGCCCCACGATGCCCTCGGGGTATCGGCAGGCAGAGGACAAGCCAGCTCCTGCAGCCACGGAGAGCTGAGCAGGATGATCCACTTGGGTGTCGCTCTGTGCACCGGGAACTCAGGCCACAGCCCCACAGCCTCCAGAGCTCACGCCGGCCCTGCCCCTGGCCTGGAGGGCTTGGTCCTGGGCTCTGGCCCGCTCACATCCCCGCCAGGCTCAAGCCAGGCAGTACCCCCCTGCCGCCCCCGCTGGGTCGGCTGGAGGCTGGTGCACAAGGACGTTGACCTAAAGAACCACGGGTCCCAGGGCCAACACCAGCCTCTGTGCTTCCTCAAGCAGGTCACCTGCAGCCCTGCGTTTCACCCTCCCGGTCCCCATCCCCCGGCAGCAGCTCTGTAACTCCTGCTTCTCCCAGCAGGTGCCTTCCATGCCATTCGAGTTCTCGAGTCAGAGAGATCTCCGCGCAGTGGAGCTGGGGGCCTTCCCATCCCAGGTTCTACCTCAAACTCAGACGTTTGTTACTTTGAGGACTTTTTAACATATCTGTCATCGACATCACCTGCCCGCCAGGTGCAGAACCCAGAGCCAGCCTCTGCCCAGGCCCGTGGGCTCCTTTGTCAGGTCAGGCTGAGGCCCGCGGGTCACATCTCATCGAATCCTGACCACAAACCCATCACAGGTCCCATTTTGCAGATGCAGGAGGTTGAGGAACCGGCCCAGTGTTGCGGGTATGGAGTCTAGTGGAACCACAGGCCTCAAGAGGGAAATAACCACCCCCTTCCCCACGGAGGTGTACTCATTTGCTGGGGCTGCCAGAACAAAGTACCCCCGACGGGGGGCTGCAATGGCAGAAACGTATCGTATCGCAGTTCTGGAGGCTGGACGTCCGAGCTCAAGGTTCCTTCTGAGGCTGGTTCTCTCCTTGCCTTAGAGACGGCCATCTCCTCCCTGTGTCCTCACATGGTCTCTATCCCGTGATGTGTGTCTGTATCCCAATCTCCTCTTCTTATAAGGACACCAGTCACATTGGATTAGGGCTCACCTAGTGACCTTGTTTTACCTTAATTATCTCTTTCAAGACCCCATCTCCAAATACAGCCGCTTTCTGAGATACAAGGGGTTAGGACCCAACATATGAATTTGGGGAGGGGGAGACACAACTTGGCTCATGGTGGACTCACTCAGGGCCAGTGGTGGAGACGGGGTGTAGCCGGCTCTAAGAGCTGAGATAGGCTGGGACCTGGGACCTGAGACCCTTTCCTGCAGTGCTTGCACCTCAAGCGGCAAAATACAAAGAAACTGTAAGGGACTAAAAATAACTGGTGTGCATGCGCAGTCAGGGCAAATTATGGACAACAAGATACAAAAAGACCAAAAACCCAACTGCCACTTCTGAGGAGTCAGGAGCAAAAGCATGTACTGCGGATGACCCCTGCACACAGCACCACCAAAGGGATGGGCAGACCACCTAAGCCACCCCTCCAGCCAGGGCCCTGGACCCACCCCTACCTTCACCCATATAAGGAACCAGCTCCCTCCCCCCGCCTTAGGGAGCGAGCAAGGGAACCTGTTACCAGTTCTCGACCCCCCTGCGGCCGCAGGGGCCCCAGTAGAGCCTTGCCTGAATTTCTCGCCCGGCCTCTTATCAGTTTCTATTGATAAGAGGAAGCCCTGGCTGGTATCAGACTCATCGACTCGGTTTTCCTGAGCTGCTGCTGTGCGTCAGGCCGTGGTGGATGTGACATGGCCCTGGATGCCACCATGTGAGCGACCCACGAAAGGAAAGGACAGCGGCCCAGGGAGCGGCTCTTCGCAACCGTCTGTTGAATCCCTCCAGAGAGCCCAGAGCATATGCACCTGAGGCTTTGCAGGGATGTCCGAAACACACCCGCCCGCCACACAGACTCCGCAGGCCCCCAGAGTGCTGACGCCGCGGGCTGGCACCGCCCTCCGCTGGCGCCAGGACTCTGGGGGCCCCCCGGCTCCAACTCCTCTCCTCACCCTGCAGAGCACGGAAGTGTGGGCTCAACAAGAATTTGCTGAACGAGTGAACGGATCGATGCAAGTTCTGACGGATTCGGTCCTCCTGGTCTGCCCTCACCTCTTTCCTACTGCAACGTCATTGAATTCTGGGCCAGACCCACTGTCCACAGTAAGGATGGGGCCCTACGGAGCTGGGGGTGCCCCCGGAGCGTCAGACAGCTCACCAATGGGCAGCAAAGCCCCCAACGCTGCATCCACCCCCTGAGTTGCTGGCTCTCTCTGCCCTCGGGGGAGGAATGGCAGACGTGGAATTTGAAAGCCACCAGCAGATGCTCAAGAGGTGGGCATCCAAAAATCCCCCTGAAGCATCAGGTGTCTCCTGATGGAAGGGCTCATTCGACGTCGGAACCCATTACGTCGGGGAGGCTTCTCCATAGGTTTTAGCAGCAGGCCTGCTCCTCGGCTGTCTGGATCAGTTTGGGTGTGGTCTGGTCTTGCCTCAAGGCAGGAGGGAGGGCCAGAGGACCTCCTTGGGCCCCCTCCTGCCCCGGGATTTCAGGCAGACGTGAACATCTGGGGAGTGACAGTAGCTGAGCGATGCTGATGGCCCGAAGCCAGCAGTAACAGGGTGGCCCGGTCTGGGCAATCCACCTGGAGCTCACCAACTAGTAGGGTTGCAAATACCAGCAAGCAGCTGCCAGGGTTACCCATGTGACAGAGCAAGAAGCAGCACGGAAGTGCCCCACCTGGGAGGAAACAGTAGTGCGGCGTGGGCGTGTGTCCACGGGCGAGCGTCGCGGATACATGCACGCAGAATGTGTTTATGCAAAGGTGGTGGGAGACCTGCTTGGAGGTCCCTCCCCTCAGATCAAGAGAAGCCGGATGAGAACCACAGCTCCCAACCAAGCATTGTACACGCCTTTAGCTTTGCCGCCTGGTTTTTCTTCACCAAGTCCTCAAAGAAGAAAGGGCTGGGGAGACCCTCTCGGTTTCACACTGAAAGACAAGAAACACTAAGAGATGGCCAAGATCACACCAACGTTGCCCAAAACCCAGTGGATTGCACCGACTACTATGGGCCCCGTGCCTTTCTAAGTAACTTTTTGCTGTAGCTACCTCTGAAATCAGCTAGGCTTTTTTTTTTTTTTTTTAAGCTTGGTGTAAACTTACGGTTACCAAAGGGGAAATGGGTGGGTGGGGATAAATTAGGAGCTTGGGATTAACATTTACACGCTACTATGTATAAAATACATAACCAGCAAGGTTATACAACAACTGTATAGCACAGGGAGCTATATTCAGTACTCTGTAATAATGTATATGGGGAAAAAAATCTGAAAAAGACTTAATATATGTATATATATATAACTGAATCACTGTGCTGTACACCTGAAACTAACACAACATTGTAAATCAACTATACTCCAATACAATTTTTTTTAAAAAGCCTAGTGTATAATAGCACAATCACCCACTAACCTTATCCATCAGTCACCGAATCAACCCACTCGCATTTTTGAGGGTCTGTACTTGACGTGGAAGAAGTGTTACCTTCCTTCAAAGAGTTTCGTGTTGGGGACATAAGACAAATACAAGAGAAACAACCATAGACAAGGTGAGACAGCCTGTGACAGACAAAGAGTGAGAAGCAACCTGTGTACTCAGAAGGAAGTGGGAGCCCAGGAGGGCAGGGCAATCAGGGCAGGCTTCCTGGAAGAGGTGGCACCTGTGCCAGGTCTTAGGGAAGGCTTGGATTTGGAAGTTTTGGGGGCAGAAGACATTCTAGGCCAAATGAACTACAAGCAGGGGTGAGGCAGAGCCACGGACAGAAAGAGGCCACCGAGGCCCAGTGCTGAGGGCCCCCAGGGAGACACAGGTTGGAGGCAGGTGGGGGCAGGCCTCCCAGGCTCTGGAGAGGAGCCGGGCCAGGTTCCCTGTGAGCTGGTAGCTCTGGAAGGTTTCTGCAGAGAGGGAACTTCCCCAGAGCATCTCTGAAATGACTGTCGCAAGCAGATCAGACAGCGCGTGTCATTTCCCGAGCCCAGGCGTTCCCTGGGTTCGCACACCATCGGACCACCTATCACGCTGCCAGTCGGGAAGTCGACAGGGCTCCTTCTGGCGCTGCCAATGTCCGCACACAGTCTTTTCCACCCGATGGGCCCCTTGGACCCCCTGCACCTCTCAGGTGTTTTACCCCCCATGAATTTCTTAGTACGTTCATCACACACACCACACCACACACACACACACACACACACACACACACACTCACACACACACACGTGTTGAATGACAAACACAAGACTGTACCAGTGGACTTGACTTTAATTAAAAGCATGTATTTAAAACCTAAGCCTCTATGGTAGCCTCTCAGAAAGCTCTCTGTGTCCACGATGAATTGCTGAACCAGCTGAGTCTTTCATACATTCTTCCCACAGCACACGGGGGCTTTGCACCACACAAACCCAGGCTGGTCAGATTTCCTGTGACTGAGTGTGCCCTCCCCCTCTGACCCCCCTTGGGCTTCCACCCCAAGACCCTCCCCGGCTCCCTGCCTGCCGACGTCCCCACCCAGAGTCGCTCATCATCCCCGTGTGCTCATCGATGGGCCTGCACGGTGCTCACATTCTGTGGAGGCAAATGGAAAACAAATATGCAAGTAATCACATCAGCAGAAGCATTCATTGCACGTTGTGGTCAGTGGATAAGGAACAACACGAGAGGGAGAGAAAGGATGGAAGTGTCATCTGAGCCGAGGCTGAAAGGATGAGCGGGAGGTTGTGGATGTGACCTGTGAGGACCGAAGTAACCCCGAGATGGGGAGCAGTGTGTGCAAAGGCCCTGGGGTAAAATGGCTCAGGGCAGTCAGGAACCGGGAAAGAGCCAAGGGGGCTGAAGCCTGGTGACCAAGGTCCCAAAATGAGGTCCCACAGGGTTTCAAAGACCGTGATTGGACTTCTGCCCTTTCCCATGCCCTTTCCTTCCCCAGTAATCACCCACAGGTAGTGGGGTCACCTTAAACCTCCCCCTTCCCTCTCATGCTCTGTTGGCCACCAAATCCTATCGATTCTCCTCCAGAATCTCTCCTGACTCTCCAGTCTCTCTCACCCTTTGCCTTGGTTTGGGTCCTCACACCACTCACCTGGCAAGGCTGCAAGCCTGGCCCCCTCTCCCATCTCCAGCCCAGCCCCTCCTGAGGGGACCCCTAGGTGCCACGGGTTAGCTTCCTAAACTGCACGTCTAACTGCGGTGCTTGTGCCTGAAAACTCACACCCAAGTTGGCAGATGTTGGGGCTGGGTGACGGACACACGTACCCTTCTGCATGTTTGGAATTTTCTGTAACGACTACCGCTACCCAGGAGGTCTCAGCCTCAAAGAAGGGTATTGATTCTCTGGGCTTTGCGCATATTCGCTAAGTATTAAAAACTCAGTTAAGGAAGCGGATTCACGGTGCATTGGTCTGTGTGTTTCAAAGTCTCCCCCAGCCCCACTGCTTTGAAGACACAGTCTGCCTGTCTGGTGTGGCCAGCTGCCTGCGGGCTGGCCTTGCCCCCCGTGGCGTCACCAGCATCACCTGGCATCCAGCCACGACGAGAGTCCCACGGCTCCCAAACACTCCAGCTCATACCCCACAGGCCAGACCCTTCTGTTGGTCCCTCCACCTGGCATGTCCTTCCGCCCTTGATAAAGCCCCACTCACTGGTCAAGCTCAGCCTCAAGGTCAAGTGTTCAGAAAGCCTCTCGTCTGTCCTGGTCTGTATGGCTGCCTTCCCCCTGGTCTAGGGGCTCCTGGTGGGTGAGGCTCGGGCTGCCATCGTGACGGTAGAGCAAATGTTCTTGCTCTGTGTCCGGGACACGGGGTCCTCGTGCCTGCCTTGGAAGGGTGGCACTGGAGTCTCCACTTCTGAGCAGGGGGAGAGGCTCAGTGCCCTTAGTGTGGGAGCTGAGAGGGGCCAGAAAATGGCCTGCAGAGCACCTGCTGCCCCATCCCGCCCGCAGGCCATGCATTAGTGTCACCGCCCCCCCCCCCCCCGCTCTGTTCCCATCCGCCTCTCCCCCCGCCCCAAGCAAGCCTCTGTGGGCGGCTGAGCATCCAGCTACAGACCCGAAGCCCAGAGGCTCCCCGACAGAGAGTCAGGGCGCATCTCGGCCTCGGGGGACCCTCGTGGGGGGACCCCTGCTCCCCGCGGGTCTCCCCACCTGCCTCATGTGCCACATGGAGCCCTGTGGTATATCCCCTGGGCATCCAAAGGGGAAAAGCGGCTGTCAGGCGTTCCCAGGACTACACCGACCTGAGCAAACTCGTTCCCAGGGAATTTAACGTGATGAGTCCCTTACTTCACTTCGTCCTCACGGAAAAGCCAAAATCAAGACCCAAAACCATGACGGAGGTCTGTGCTCAGACTTGCCCCTGATGTAACATTAACCACACCCACCGCTCCAATATACCTGTTTGTGAAACGTTTTTCTAAAGAGCTCATGTAAAAAACTATTCAGGTATCATTTCTCCCCCGTGCTGCCATGGAACGTTCCAGAGGCTACAGCTGAGGATGGTAAAGAGGGGACAGGCTTCTTCCCACAGGTGCCAGCCTGTCCCCACAGCTGAGGTTCTTTGCCCTCACAGAAGTGGTAGTGGACAAAGGGGTGGCCAGAGCTTAGCTACATGTGACACCAAACCAGAGATTTGTTTTTAAGCGGTTATTAAGCTGGGTGTAGACAACCTCAGGCCCTGGGTCATACCAAGCGAATTAGTCTCTGCTGCTGCCTGTATGGAGTGTTTTTCTAATGTCTTTCATTTCAGCGACCCCCCCCCCACCCCGGCACTGTCCCTCGGCAGCCAAGGTGCCCTGTTACCTGCGACAGGTTCTGAGTTGAGGGAGAGTCTGCGGGTTGCCAGATCTTCATCACCCCAAGTCTAAAAGAAGTTGGGTTTAGATGTAAAAGAAATTTGCTTTGTGTGAGGGAAAAGCCAGCATTTTCAGTTTTTTGGATTTTTTTTTTAAGTTTTGGGGAGGAACGAGAGGTGTTTCTGGCAGTCTGGGCTGCATCCTCTCAGCCCGGTAACACAGGGATTCATATCAATTATACTGTCAAAGGACTTCCCTGGCAGTCCAGCGGTTAAGACTCTGTGCTTCCACGGCAGGGGGTGCGGGTTCGATACCTGATCGGGAAACTAAGATCCCACATGCCGCGCAGCATGGCCCAAAAAACAAAAAATTACACCGTCAAGCCTCACCCACCCTGGCAAAGTTTGGGGAGATTGGGGAAGCCTGGCATTCCGGTCCTGGAGGCCTTGGTCTGCCCATCTGCACATCGAGGGTCTCACTAGCCTGTCTGCCTGCACAGGCTGTTGGGAGGCTCGGGGGCAGGGAAGCACACCAGGTACCCCACCCCCAGTGCGAGCCAGACTCTCCAGAAGCTGGAGACCCCCTGGGGCTCAGCGGCCTGGTCACCCCCGCAGCCGAGTGGCAGAGCCCGGGGACACTCAGCGTTTATTATGCCCTCGCCCGCTGATCGGGGAAGGGGTGGTCAGCTGGGGACAGGGGAGGCCCCAGGCAGGTGGAGAACTCTCTGCAAAAGCTGGCCCTCTGCTTCGAAGTCACCGCAATGATTTCTTCTATTTGTTATTTTTATCTTTTCCCGGCTCTGGAGTTTAAGGCCTTAATGAAGCACGGGCAACGCACCGGAGAAGCCTGGCCCCCTGACTTCTAACCCCGTCCACACTGTAGCAGAGGGACCAGCACCGGCCAGCTGGAGCCATTGAGGGCGACTTTCAGACCTCAGGCTGCCGTGTGATTCGGTTTCCCTACAGAAGATCTAAACGCTGGAGGGATTCCCCTCCTTGAGTCCTGGGCCTGGTGGCCACCCTTCCTGAGCACCACGGCCCCGATGTGTCCCCAGCACTGGCAGGTTTCCTGGAGAAGCCTGTCCCCCTCAGCACGGCTGTCTCCAGGCCTCCACCTCTGCAGCAATGACCTGAGTGTGCGGCAGCCTCATTTCCTCCCGGGGTGGTAAGACCGGGTCTGGAGGAAGGGTTCGCTGTTTGTAAATGTTCTAGAAATAAAAGAACTTAACAATGAGAGATGAGGACTTCCCTGGTGGTGCAGTGGTTAAGAATCCGCCTGCCAATGCAGGGGACATGGGTTCGAGCCCTGGTCCGGGAAGATCCCACATGCCGCGGAGCAACTAAGCCCGTGCGCCACAGCTACTGGGCCTGCGCTCTAGAGCCCGTGAGCCACAGCTGAGCCCGTGTGCCACAACTACTGAAGCTCGCACGCCTAGAGCCCGTGCTCCACAACAAGAGAAGCCACCACAATAAGCCTGCGCACCGCAACAGAGACCCAACGCAGCCAAAAAATAAAAATGAATAAAAAATAGGGCTTCCCTGGTGGCCCAGTGGTTGAGAGTCTGCCTGCCAATGCAGGGGACACGGGTTCGAGCCCTGGTCTGGGAAGATCCCACATGCCGCGGAGCGACTAGGCCAATGAGCCACAACTACTGAGCCTGCGCGTCTGGAGCCTGTGCTCTGCAACAAGAGAGGCCGCGATAGTGAGAGGCCCGTGCACCGCGATGAAGAGTGGCCCCCACTTGCCACAACTAGAGAAAGCCCTCGCACAGAAACGAAGACCCAACACAGCCATAAATTTAAAAATTTAAAAATAAATAAATAAATAAATAAATTTTTTTTAAAAAATGAGAGATGAAAAAATGGTTTTGTGCCTTGAAGTCGTTCACCTGATCCACAAGGCCCTGGGACAGAAACCACAGGGGTGGACAGAGCCTCGGTCCTCCCCCAGGGTCGCGGGCCACCTGCCGGGAGCCCCGGGGCGCCCTCAACCTGCCTTAGTTAACTGCACAACTACCTGCTAAAGCAGGTGTTCTCACCACTTTGCAAGCAAAAAGTAATCACCACCAAAGAGCAGCTCCAGAAATGACTGTGGCTATGACAACATTATTAAAATATGTATGTGATTTCTCAAGGTGAAAAAAAAAACAAGAAACAAAAACTGAGCCTCAGAGAGATTAAGTCATTGCCAAAATCAACAGTTCCCGGGTGGCAGGGCCGGACAGGAATCCAGGTCTGCCCCGGCCCACAGCCCACCGTCCCCGCTCAGGGTGCCGCGTCCAGGAGAGCCTCGTGCAGCCCAGCTCCAGGGGCCGGATGGCAGGAAAGCGGTGGGCTGGGTGGGAGGGGAGGGGCCGGGCGGAAGCCAACTGGCCGCTGTGAAAGCCCTCAGTAAGCAAAGACAGCAAGGGCTGGACCCCCGGCGAGGCTCCATCAACATGATGAGGGGTGGGCAGCTGCTGCCTTTGACCTGTCACCCCGGCACCCCCCAAAAACAGCAGGCTGTGGGGTCAGAGGGAGAGGCGGGTGCTATTGTCAGGGGTGCAAAGCTTCCAGGAAGCTTTAGCAGCAGCCGCAGGCCGAGTTCTACTTTACGTGTGGTCAGTGGTCCTGGGAGAGGCCCACAGGTGGCGTGGAGGGCGTCCTGAGGGACGCTCAGGACCGGGGCATCATCTGTTTCTCTTCACTGGAGTACAGCTGATTTGCAATCTTGTGTTACTTTCAGGTGTACAGCAAAGTGGTTCCGTTATACATATATATTCTTTTCCAGATTCTTTTCCCATATAGGTTATTATAGAATATTGAGTAGAGTTCCCTGTGCTGTACAGTAGGTCCTTGTTGGTGATCTATTTTATGTATTGCAGTGTGTATGTGTCAATCCCAATCTCCCAATTTATCTTCCCCACCCCCTTCCCCTTTGGTAACCATAAGTTTGCTTTCTATGTCTGTGGGTCTATTTCTGTTTTGTAAATGAGTTCATTTGTATCATTTTTTTAGATTCCGCATGTAAGTGATACCATACTATATTTGTCCTGCTCTGACTTCACTTAGCATGACAATCTATAGGTCCATCCATGTTGCTGCAAATGGTATTATTTCATTCTTTTTCTATGGCTGGGTAGTATTCCATTGTATATATGTACCACATCTTCTTTATCCATTCCTCTGTCGATGAAACAAGCAAGTCCCCAAACCTCAGGGGCTGAACCCAATGGAACTTTATTTCTCACTCATTGAGAGCCTGAGGCTCTGCACGTGGTCTTTCAGGACCCCAGGCTCCTGCCCTCTGGCATCTGCTCTATCGTCTGGAGGGCAGCGGGCCTGTGGGGGGCAGTGGGGGGAGCGACAGGGGCAGGCCTGAAAGCAGGCAACATCCCTCCCACACCTCCCTGCTCAGGACCAGGCCCATAGCCACACCCAACAGGAAGCTAGAACAAGTCATCTGGGGGAGGGGCCCAGGAGGAAAAGGACATGGGTTTTTATGGAAACATAGCCATTTCCACCACCAGGCGAGGGCTCAAATAAAGGAGAGAAGATTTCAGGGTCTGGGTCGCGAGTGGTCACCGTAGGTGATGGGAAATGAACAGCCCCTCGCGCTTGGGTCCTCTCAGCAAACCTTTTGTGAAAACTCTGAAGATGTTGAGTACATCATGTTCCCCGGGCCATTCTATATTTCTAACGTGTGGACACAAGGCCTTTTCCACGTGTCTCTGCAACAGGACGGGGCCAGCTCTAGCTGGTTGTTGATCGGCATTGAAAATGTACGGTATTTGCCAAAACACGTCTTTCATGATTCAAAGGAGTGAAAGCCCTAACACTGGCATTTCAGATGGTCCCTCCAAGCCTAGGGTCGCAGCCATCACTGGGCATTGCCCCATCTTCACCCCAGCGGACACTTCCAGAGGAGTCCCGCTGGCCCATCACTCCTACGACAGCAAGAAAGGCGCGTGTATAAGAAGGCCTTCTGAAGATCAGTGGATCTCAGGGCAACCTCAAGATTTTACCTTTGGTTCTTGTTCTAGGAAGTGGCTCGAGAACACTAGGCTCCTTCACACCTTCCCTTCCTTACAAACAAAGATACTGTCTTCCATTAAAAAACAAAAAAACTTCCCAGGCCTGTTCTGAGAAGGTTATGTGGCTCCATCCTTTCCCACTCTGGGAAAACATAGGTGCTCGTGTGCCCACAGTGGTGGCCATGTGAGTACGGTTAATAACCTGTTACTTTCATCTAGCAGCTTTGTCATACAGAGTTGTTGAAACCCATCAGCACCAAAGAGCAAAAGAAACACGGGGGAGATGAGCCGGGAGAGATGGAAGCGTGGCCCTGTGTTGTACGGATCTTGCAAAATCTGTAACTGTGGGGAGAGAGGGGTGGGGAGAGAGGAAGAATACAGCTGAGGCCCAGAGGCATCTGGGAAAAATGCTAGGCTGTGCTTGGGTGTTGCACAATGGGGGCCTGCCTTCCCGGGGCCTTGCCAGGCGCCGGTAAGGGATCGGGCCCTGCTGACGGCTCATTTCATCCCCTCTGGAAGGAACACAGGGAGTTGGTTTGAGGTTGCAGTGTCCTTTAAGCAGCAAAGAGGCCAGCGATGCCAGGGCATGAGAAGGGCATCTCTCCCATGAGAGAGAGGTGAGCAGACAAGTGTCTACCTGCTTGAGGTGTGTTTACAGGAGGAGAGTGAGGTGTTTATTTGCGTCCAACACATGGTCAGGGTAGAGAACAGAAGCCCATTCATCCCCTACTTGCCCCGCAGCCTAACCCTTCTGCTTTAGTCATCTGGCATTAACAACGCCTGCCCGGCAAGGGCCAATGAGCGATGGGCCCCGCTGCCCCGGGCCAGAGGAGGTGGGCTCTGGAGGCAGGCCGCGGCCCTCCCTTCCGGCCACACTTCAGCTGTCCCTGACGTTGGTCTGAAAAGTTCAACCAGAAACACCCTCCACCCACCATTCCTACAGCCCCAGCAAAGGCCCGCAAAGGGAAAATCAAGGAGGCTGGGTCAGAGCTGCAGTCAGGCAGCCTGAGAGTTTCCGCAGCCCCGGGGCATCTCATGAGGCTGGAAAGGGCAGGTCCGGGAAACTGCTAACCCCCCTGATGGCTTTGAACTCCACGGAAGCAATCACCGGGACCGGAAACACGATGCCCCTTCTTCAGTAAAGACCAGCAAAGGCAGTAGGAAACACTTCCGGTCCTGCTGGTGCTGCCGAATCGGTGAACATTCACACAGCGCCCAGTGGGAACCAGACGCCAGGCCAGGCTGAGCCCTGCCCCCTAGGAGGTCACAGCTGGAGGAGGTGGGCCCAGCCGTGCTGTGCTCACGGACTCTGTGACTCTGGATGACTTGCTAACTCTTCTGTGGCTCCGTTTCTCCTGCTACAAATTGGGAACAGTGACTAGGACCCAGTGAAACGATAACGTATGTAAAGCGTCTAAGTTGCCGGGGCTGCGGGTCACCATCCTAGTGAGACCACGTCGGAGGACCAAGCCGGGTCCAGGCCATCGCTCTCAAGTGTCCGATCCCCTGCTCTCCATCCCATCCACTCCCAGCACCCTCTACTCCCTACACCCTGGTCACCAGCCTACAGACCTCAGGGGGACAATTCCCAGCCTCGAGGGGCTCAGAAGGAGCAGGGAGCCCATGTCCCCAACCCTGAGGGGGTGGGGAACCCTCTCCCAGAGGGGTGGGCCTTAGAGGTGCTGCACAGCCCGGGCTCACGTTGAACTGGCTCCCGAGAGGCACCCTGCTCGCCCATCCCGCAGGTGACCACACACCCACCTGCATCCCATCTCTCCAGGTCCACGATAAACACAAAATCAATCAGCCTTTGTTTCGCCATTCTGTTTCCACGTGCCCCTCCCTATCTATACGAAAACAAAGTTTCCCATCTTTGCTCTGATTTCTCAGCCTCCTTTCAAACACAATCATAATAAGCTCCTCCAGGGCGGTGTGGAGGGTACGTGCCAACGTCGGGGCTTGGCATGGAGCCCATGCATTTCAGGCCCGGGTTACTGGACAAGGGGTCGGAGAGATGGCAGGGGACGGAGCCCAAGGAGACAGACACCCACCATCCCTCCCCGACCCGCTCCCTACTGGTCATGACACTCATCCCAGCTCCCCAGAGCCCCGAGTGACCCTGAGACGCTGCCAGGGCCCCTGCAGCTGACCCTCCAGGACTGATGACCACAGCCTCCTGCCCTGAGTTTTTTACTCCCCTCCCCCCCATACACACGCACACCATCCCACCTGAGGAGTCACCTGACCCGCAGTCCCGTTTTCTGCTCCTGGAGAGGTAAGGCCACCCTGTGTGGGTGGAGCCAACGGCAGGGCGCCTGGCAGAGAGCAGCGAGCTTGGACTCCGCAGACCTGGGTTCAAACCCACCCCGGCTCTTGCCTTGTGCCAAGCGTTTAACCCCATGAGCTCCAGTTTCTCCTCTTCCGCCTTCACAGCGACTGCGCGGGAGGTGAGTGGGTGATGCTTCCCCAGGGGCCGACGCTTAGTCCGTATTTAGTAAGCCGTCACCATCTTTGTTGCGTTTCCCAGGGGCCACCTGGACGCGAGCTTTAACCGCACTGCTGAGGGAGAGGGCGTTTCAACTCCCTTGTGAGGGTCAGTAGGGAAGAGATTTGGTGATGGGGCTGGGAGGGGCCCTTCGCCCCCGTGGGAGTGTCACCTGCCAGGCAGGGCCAGCCTATTACAGGCTCAAAGGCTCTGGGTGGTGGGCAGCGGGTGTCGCTGGAGAAGAAGGAACAGGGGCTGCATGCGTTTGATTTCAAACCGAGGGAAGGCGACATAAATGAGAGCAAGTCTGGGGCTCCAAGCCCAGGAAGGTCCTCCGCTCGACGCCTGGGGACCGGGAGGGGCGGCGGGCGTCCTGGTGCCACCAGCGCCCCGCACGTGCCCAGCTCACAGGGGCGCGCGCCACGTGTTTACTGAATTGCGGGATTAAGTCTTTCCTCGCCGCCTACTGTAACTGCAGACGGCTTTCTCGGTGGAGGAGGATGAGAGGGCACCAGCTGACGCTCTGTTCAAGGCAGGCCCTGGAAAGGCAGGCCCTGGAAGGGAAGGTTGAATTACTATGGGGCGGGGGTGGGGGGGGAACAATGGGGCAAGTTCACGGGGAAGCCAGCGCTTGACGCGGGGCTAACAGAGCCCCGGACTGGGAACCGCACAGTGAGGGGCGCGGGCACCTGCTCTAAGAGCCGCCCCTCCCCCTCCTCCCCTGCCCCTTCCCCACCCTCCCCCACCTCCCACCCCCAGCCTTGCTGGTCCTGGAGAGTTTGGTTTCTGCCCAGCACAAGGCGGAGGAATGGTTCTGAGCAAGAACAGCAAACCGCAGCCCATGCCCGCCTGCCCCGGCCCGCCACCTGTTCTTCTAAATAAAGTTTTATTGAAACACCACCCCACTCTTTCCTTTCCACATCGTCTAGGGCTGCTTTTGCTCGCCGAGACACTGGGGCAGAGTCTGGACGGCAAAAGACAAAATAATTTACTACCTGGCCCTTCGCAGAAAACGTTTGCCGACCCCTGGTTCAGAGAAAAGGAAAGACGCCCTACCCTCCCGTCCCTTTGGGAGTAGAGAGGGGCTCTTGGGGAAGCATGCGTTTCTGAAAGTGGCGCCCAGGGCAGCACTAGATCGGCCAGGGAGGCGCGGTAAGGGCACCTGGGCTGCCCTGGGCGCCGGGGCGCGGGATGCGGAGAGAAGAGGCACCACCCCTGCCCCAGAAGGGGTTGAGGAACAGCCACGGGGAAGACGGCTGGCTGGGGCGCTGGGGGGCTGGGGGGAGGCCTTCACAGCCACCCCCGCAGAGGGCCCCGGCAGCCGAGCTGAGGCAGCCCTACCTCAGCCCCCCGCTCGGCCTCCCGGCTGCCCGCCCCTCCCCACGTGCTGCTGTGACCTGGGCGCCGGGCCCCCTCCTCGCAACCCTACACAGGCTCTGTGGCTTCTCCCACCGCCCATGGCCCGGGAGCCGCCGCCGTCCAACCCCTCCCTCAGGCGGACCGGGGCCCCTCAAACTCCCCACACCTGCGGAGCGCGCCGGTCCTCCCACACCACGACCCCAGGCAGGGCTTATCTCCTGTCCCCCTCTCTGGCCAGGGGACCCACCCATCCAACGCCCAAGTCAGAAGCACTGCCGTCCTGAGGCCCTTCCTCGCCCGCCTCGCCCGCCGCCGAGATCCCTCTGGATCCCTTCCCCCGCCGCCTTCCTGCCTCCTGGACGCACTCTCTGGACGACCCCCGGCCCTGACCCCGCAGCTGCCGTGCGCCTCGTGGCTGCTCCCGCCCGCCCGGCTCGAGGGCTGCCCTGCCCCGACCTCACCCCGTCCCACCGCCCGCAGGACGCTCGGCACAGAGGCCCGTGGGCACCCAGGCAGGTTACCCCAGCTCATGCCTCCCTAAAACGGTGACAGTACAAGCCACGCCCGCGGCTGCTGTGAGGGTCGCTGGAGATGACCTGCTGCCCTCGGCACCGCAGCGGCCGTGGTTATTCGTCCCCCCCCCCCCCACTCGGGTCACTGTGCTCACCTCCGTTCCACCCCCCCCAGACACTCACGGAGCACGAAGGCAGGCCCTGCAGAGGGGCTCAGGGGCGGGGGGCGAACTTGAGCGAACATCACCCCATAAGACGATCAGGCCGCGGGCGCGCATGTCCCGGGCCTGTGCCAGCAGGGGAACCGCGTCTGGCTCTGCCTGGGGGAGGGCGGCGTTAGCGTAAAAGGCAGGGCCGAGGGGCAGTGGAGACCATCAAGCAGCGGCACACCTGAGAGCAGGTGAGGTAAGAGGCGTGAAGAATCTTCCAGATGGAGGTGGAAAGGCTTGGAGACCGGAAAGGTGTGGACTTCGGTCAGTTGTTTAAGGACAGAAAAAGTCAGGGAAACACTGCCCGGGGGTTATTGCTTCCCCCACCCAGCCAAGGCATCCTGCAAGGGTGGTGAGAGCAGGCGAGGAGCCCCAGGGCCCCTCATCGGCGAGGCCCCGTCAGGCCGCTGCGTTTTATGACCGCCACGTTGCCTCAGAAGAGCTCGCTCCATCTGGTTGCAGCAGTTAAAAATGTGCTTGGCTTTCTTCTTAAAAATAAAACCCCAATCAATGGATGGAAGAAGGTGCTTTGGAGCTAGTCCAGGGACCCATCGCTCACAGGTGGGGAGAGAGGAGGGCTGGAGGAGACGGCTGAGGAGGGGAGGAGGGCGGAGCAGGCACTCGGGCTGACTTCGCACCTGCATTCGTGCCTGGAGACGCCAAGGGGTGCCTTTCGATGCTCAGGCCCAGCGAGGGTCCGTAACTGAGGGCGCGCAGAGGGGGCAGCCCTGGAGCAAAAGGGAGAGGAGGCGTGAAAGTGGGTGGTGAGCGAGCGAGCAGGTAACGGGAGACTGCTATGAAAAGTCTGCCTCGAAATGCGAGGCAGCATATGGCCCCAACTTCGTGACGTGCAAGTGGGCTTCTTCTGCCTGCTAAGTCCCGAACTACGAAAGGCAAGGCTGAGCGGCAGGGTCTGGAAGTAAGACCGCATCCCAGGGCAAGCCCCCTGCACTTTGGGGCTCTAAGTCACACACACGTGGCTCTAATGTAGAACAAGAATGAAGTGCACATCATGCAAGAAGGTTTCCCGTGACCTCCCACCCAGCCAAGCAGAAGAGCCCCACGGGGTCCAGCTCATAGGTCATGCTCAGACCTCTGAGGTCAGCCTTTCTGGACGACCTCAAAGGCCGTCGTGCTTGATCACAGCCGACACGGCGCGCACGGCAGCTTCTGAAGCCGGGCTACCAGTGACTGCCAGCAGGGTGCATCTTACACTCCAGGTCTGGGTGCTCTTTGGACAAAGACAATGGAGGCTTTCCCGAGGCGAGCACGCCTCCCCTCCTGCTCCCCTTTCACGTGGAGGAAGAGTTTGCTGAGATCCTGGTGAAGGGCTGGGGCTTCCCTTTACTTTCTAAACCTTTTCCCAGCAAACAAAACTCAGCGTGGGAACGGCATTCCTGTCCATCACAGGACAGACTGATTAATGCCGTAGAAATGCGACTGCAACCACGGGCCCTCCGGAACACTGGGGCTTATGTTGTCTGCTCTGCTCTCCAAAGGAACGTTCCCCTCAAGGGGTTGTGTATTGTTCACCCCTTTTCTTGGCACACACACAACATCCAAAGCCCATAGTCATGCAGGTCATTAAACTAAACAACTGCATTTGGACCTTTTTCAAGGGAGTGATTCAGGCGAGCGCTCTCCCGGGGAATCAGTTCGTAAAGTGTTATCAGACGCTACCCTCGGCTGGAAAGGGGGGAAAGACCAGCCCCTGGGTCTCTTGGTGACATGGACTCTCCGCTGGCCGCTAGGTGGCGCTAACCGTTTACTCGAAAAGGACAGCTTGGGCCTTGGTGCCGCTCAGGACTCAGGAGATGTCCGTCTTCTGCGCACAGAAATAGAAATGGGGGGGAGGGCGGGACGGACTGTATTATGAAAAGCACCCAGAAGTTTTATACTGGGGGAAGCCCCCGCCGCGATGTGGTCAGGAAGGAATCCACCTCTCCCTTTATTTGGGGGAGACAGCAAGGAGGGGGAGGGGAGGAACCCCTTAGGACCCTCCCCCGCCTGTTGGTCCAGGTTGGCCCGCAGCCTCCTCTGACCTGAGCAGCTCTGGGAGCCGGGAGGCCCCAGCGCCACCTGGAACTTCACTGCTGGCTGCGCGGGGTCACTGCACCCAGGCACCCATGCCCTGGAGGGCTGCTAGGAGGATCCCACATCCAACGAATGTGGACGCGCTCTGAAAAGATGAAACATTCTTCAAACGTATAGTATTGTTTCGTTATTTATTATCAGAAAACAGACCGATGGACTGAAAGAGGGGGACAGAAAGCGCTGGCTGTTTAAGATGAGTCCTTTTTCGGGAATTCCCTGGAGGTCCAGTGCTTAGGACCCTTTGCTTTCACCCCCGAGGGCGCCAGTTCAGGGAACTAAGATCCCACAAGCAGCGCAGCGTGACCAAAAATTAAAAAAAAAAAAAAAAAAAAAATGAGTCGTTTTTCAAACTTGTGTTATCTGATGCTTTTAAACACACCTTCTCTTTGATCAAACTCACTTCTCAGATAACTTTAATAAAAAATAAATCATGGCATGGATAAACAACTAGGTCCTACTGTAGAGCACAGGGAACTATATTCACTATCCTGTGATAAACCATAATGGAAAAGACTATGAAAAAGAATGTATATATATATATGTATAACTGAGTCACTTTGCTGTACAGCAGAAATTAACACAACATTGTAAATCAACTATACTTCAAAAAATAAATTAAAAAATTTTTTAATCATGGCAAGTACATGGTGACCAAGTGCCTGGAAAACCCCAGGATCAGTGCAGGTGGGCGACGGAACCCCAGGCAGTGGCAGAAGCGGCTGCGGGGCTCTGTTCATGGATCGTCAAGGGGAGAGGCCAGGGGGCCGCAACACAGCCTCCAAGTTAGGAATCTCTGGCTCCGTTTATGTGATCATGAACTGAAAGAGGAAAGCTCGTTGTTAAGTTCCCAACAAGCCCCAAAACGTGCCGCATGAGAAGTTTATTAGAGCAGCATGTGTATCTTTTTAAAGCAGTATAATACAATTAAATCACATTCATTAAATTAAATTTAATGATTTCATACAATGGATTTGGGCAGCAGCCTCCAGCTCTAGGGTCTTTCTGAGCTGAGGTTCAAGAGAAAGCATTTCTGTGCATGTATATAAAGCATTTGCAAGGCTACGGTTCTGCTCTACAGGGCGTTAATGTGTTTTGTTCAAGGTTTTTTACATTCTAAGAAGGAGTGCTTCCTGTGGAAATAAGTCCAGAAAACACCTGTCGAAATAAGTCCAGAAAACACTGGATTAAAAATAAAGTGACTATGAGCACTTCGAACCCACACAAGGCGGAGGCCCACGTGCGGAGTCTCATGGACACGCTTGGCCACAGCCCTTCTTTGCTGAAAAGCCCACTGGCATTTCTGAGAACCAGTATTTTGTGCAGTATTTTTGGAGGAATATGATCCCCATCAGGTGAACATTCAGTCAGGTGTCGACTGGAAGTCAGGTTGGGACGAGTGACTCCCTGGCACGTGAGTAAAGGTGCCCTTTAGGGTCTGGTGCAAAAGGGCTCGAGTCACAGACGTGAGGCAGAGGAGGAAAGGGATGCAGAAGCCTCACTCCAGTGCCCAGTCAGGAATGCAGACACCCAGCATTTGTTATAACACCTCTGAATGGTCTAGCTGGACCTCTGCTCCAGCGCTTAGTGGGTTATGTTAGAATCTCTCTTTATGGAATAGGTTTCCATACATGTACAAACAGAAGGTCATGTACAAACAGAAGTGTGAACAAGTCAGTCTAGAATCCTGGAGAAGAAACTCCATGTAAAATAGCTGCATCATCATAGAGGGTGTGGAGAAAAGTGGACCCTACTACACTGTTGGTGGGAATGTAAACTGGTGTGGCCACTATGCCGAACAGTATGGAGGTTCCTTAAAAAAGTAAAAATAGAATTACCATATGATCCTGCAATTCCACTCCTGGGCATATATCTGGAGGAAACCATAATTCAAACAGATACATGCACTCCAGTGTTCATAGCAGCACTAGTTACAATAGCCAGGACATGGAAGCAACCTAAGTGTCCATCAACAGATGAATGGATAAAGAAGGTGTCATATATATATATATATATATATATATATATATATATATATATATACACATACATACATATATATATACACACATATACACACACACACACACACACAATGGAATATTACTCAGCCATAAAAAGGAATGAAATAATGCCATTTGCAGCAACATGGATGGACCTAGAGATGATCATACTAAGTGAAGTCAGACAGAGAAAGACAAATATCATACAATATCACTTATATGTGGAATCTTTACAAAAAGATACAAATGAACTTATATACAAAAGAGAAATAGACTCACAGACATGGAGAACAAACTTATGGTTACCAAAGGGGAAAGGCAGGAGGGGAGGGAGGGATAAATTAGGAGTTTGGGATTAACAGATACACACTACCATATATAAAATAGATACACAACAAGGACCTACTGTACAGCACAGGGAACTCTACTTAATAGTTTCAAATAAACTATAAGGGAAAAGAATCTGAAAAAGTATATATATATGTATATGTATGTACATGTACGTGTGTAATTGAATCACTTTGCTGTACACCTGAAACTAACACAACGTTGTAAAGCAACTACACTTCAATTAAAATAGTAAATTTTAAAATAGCTGCAGCATCTCGACGAAGCCCTTTGTGGCATCACTGCAGCCCTGGTTGGCGTTTGGGCGGCCAGCGCCTTCACACGCTCTAGCCCTTTGATCCTCACCAGGAGCCCAGAGGTGAGCAGCCCGGACGCTCAGGGCTTAGGATCAGGCAAGCTGCCTCCCTTCCGTCCAGACGAGAAAGTCAAAGTACAAAAAGGAAAGGAGATCTTCCCTCTGAATTAGAGAGACAAAGATCTCGTATGCAATGCGTTCCCTATTTTTGTCAAACGACGGTTAATTGCATATGTCAAAACTTTCTGTAGCTTCGGACTGAAAATTAGATTTAATGTAAGTGGCTGAAAATGAAATGTAACATGTGTTAAAACCGATATAGAAAAACCAGTACCCGTGCTGTTTCCAATTCTGAGGAGCTGGACAATGAGGAAAGCTTCATCCCCAAAATGGCAACGTAGGTCATGAAACAAAGTAGCCACAGTACCTACTTAACTAGAGGAAGGGAATCTCACGAGGAGTTACAGATTTTGCGTCCCGGATTTTTACCGCTATGTGAGCTCGAGGAAATTCCTGCCCTTCTCTGAGTCTCAGGCTACAGGCCATGATGCCTTAAGTCTATAACGCCAGTGACCCTTTGGAACAAGTGTGAAGAGGCAGTTACTGTGCCGAGGCCACCATGCTCTGCGCCAGGTGACCCTGCCTGTTTCTGGCCCCAGCAGTCGAGCTGAGAACTGAAGCCTGACCCAAAGGAAGCCATCCTGGCCCATGAGGTCTACCCTGCACTGGGGCCCAAGGTGACCCCAGCACCACCACCTTCTGTGTTCACACCTGCCTTTGTGTCGTTCTCTCCCTTCAAGTACAGACGGGACTTGCTTCTAACCAACAGAATGTGGCCAACTCGATGGTGTGTCATTCCTGTTAGGACGTCACACTGCTAAGCCGTGCCCAGACCCTGACCCCCAGAGCTTGTGAGATAGTAAATACAGTAAGTCCCCTACATGTGAACCTTCAAGTTGCCAACTTTCAAAGATGCGAACGCGCGTCCATACGTCCAGTCACGTAAGCTAGTTCACACGTCTGGCATACGTTGTCACGTGCATGCATCCTCTACTTTACTGTACAGGACTGTACAGAGTACAGTAGTACAGTACCTTTATTTCAAGCCCAGGACATCCGGAAGCAAGTGTAAAAGCAGCAGTATATAGCCGATTGTGTTAGCTGGGTACCTAGGCTAACTTTGTTGGACTTAACGAACAAATTGGACATACGAACATGCTCTCAGAATGGAACTCGTTTGTATGTAGGGGGCTTACTGTACATGTCTTTAAGCCATTATGTTTGTACAGCAATAGATAATAATATACCCACCAATCCAAGCCGTCCAATCCTGCAGACAGGACCGGAGATGCACAAAGAAGCAGTCGGGGCCGGCAGCCACAGAGCAGATGCAGCGAACACAGGCACAGAGGGTCTGAGCCGGAGGGGAGCTGCCAGCAGGGAAGGGGGCAGCAGGTGTCCTCGAGGGGACTCAGGCAGGCTGTCCACCAGAGCGAGGCATTCTGGACACGGTTCCGGTTCTACACGGACTGGCCCCCATGTGCACGCTCTCCCCCAACTCATTCCATGTCTCCCCGGAAATCTATTCATCCCCCTGTGGTTGCTGTCTCATCAGCCTTCCGAACACTCACAGCAGAAACCTGGAAGCCACTGTGGATTCCTCCTCCTTCACATGTATCCATCACAAAGTCTTTCTGATTTTACCTCTCAAAAATATCGCAGCTCCAAACCCTTCTCTGTTTCTCCTTGGCCACTGCCCTAGTTCAAACTCTCATCTTCAAATAGCTCAGCAAGTCAACTGCAAGAGGCTAATTGATCTCACTCTCTCCTCTCTTATAGTCCTTCTAAAATATTGCTAATGGAGATGAGTATCATCGTGTACCCAGCGTCTGCTATAACCTGAGCTCTCTCTGTATATTTATACACACACAGTCATTAAATCCTTCCAAAGACCCGGAAAAGCGTCATGATCCCCATTTTGGAGGTGAGAAATGATGCTCAGAGAGATTTCGTCACTCGTCAAAGGACACAGAGCTTTGCTGCCAAGCCAAGACCTGAAGCTGCTCTACTCAAAACCCACGTTCTTCGCACAAGCTGCCCCCTAAATATAAACAATCCGTACAACTCGGCCTGACACTGTCTGTGGTCCTGCCCTTAAGGACGAGGTCCCGCAGGCAGCAGGAGGTCAAGGAGGGATGTGACCAGAGTTTTCTTGGACATCCTCGCATTGCCACGGCCCCCAGGTGGTCCACTCCAAACCTGATCCGACGGGTCTCTCCCCGGAGGCACTTCAAACGCTGGATTGAGTCCCCACTCCACAGTGTGACCCCCAGGGCCTGCACCACCTGGCCTTCCCATTTCCCTTCAGGAAGATGGAAGCTTCTGGAGTTCCCTGCACACAGCTGGCTGCTCCCCTGCTCCTCTTGACTTTTTGCTCCTCTTCTCCTTCTGTCTTGCCCAGTTTTTCGTCCTTCAAAATTCATCTCCTCCTCCAGGAAGCCTTCCTTCCCTTTCCAGACTGGATCGCACACCCCTCCGCCATTCTGCCTAACCCCAGATGCACACGGCTGGCACATCGCTGCGCTGGATGGCACAGCACGACCTGCTCCTGTCCCCCCAGCAAGCTGGAAGCTCCCTGAGGTCAGGGCTGTGCCCTGTCCCATTCTCCATCCCCAGCGCTTAGCCCAGAGCTTGGGACGAGGAGGATGTTGGCTGAAGTGATGCCCTGTGCCCATGAGATGACTGCCACAGCACCCACTGCCACAGCACCAGGAGTGTGCAGGCCGATTAAAGGCAAGGCTGGTTTTATTGAACTGTGAAACCCTACC
Source organism: Balaenoptera musculus (assembly GCF_009873245.2). Taxonomy (NCBI): domain Eukaryota; kingdom Metazoa; phylum Chordata; class Mammalia; order Artiodactyla; family Balaenopteridae; genus Balaenoptera; species Balaenoptera musculus. The sequence continues at coordinate 771,982 of NC_045791.1, read as the reverse complement.
ATCACCCACTTTAGCACCCACCTGGCCTGGGAGTTTCCACAAGTGCATAAATACTTGTCGCATAACTGCCTCTCCCTAACCTATCCAGGAGCCTGCTGGGCTCTCTGTCCAGGGAGGAGAGGCCACTGTGGTCCCTGAAGCCCTGTTCCCCCCCACGCACATTCACTGCTGGGCTGTACCACCTGGTGGACATTTAGAAGCCTCTGGATGCAAACAAGCGTGTCTGGGAGCACCTGGGGCACACCTGCCGGGGGAGGCAGAAGAGTGACCTCTAGTGGTCCTTGCTGGCATTGTTGGACCAGGAAGCACCGGGTGTTCTCAGTGGGAAAAGATGCAGTAACTCACTCTACTGCCTAGAAACAGCTCTTAATGATATAAGGGGCTTCTAGAAATTGCAACAGAATAAATGGCCACAGAACTGCATGGTAAATATTAAATATACCTTTTTATCGTTGCTAAAATCCTCAGCTAATGTCACAGTGAATAAAATATATTGTATACATGTTTTAAAGTCTATGTAATTTTCAATTTAAAAACTGCTCTAAGACTCTCTGATGAACATTTGAAACAACATAAATACAGACAACAGGTATATCATAGTGTATATGTTTCTTCAAAGGCATTATTTATACTTCATTGTAATTTATTGAACATTCAATATAAATATGGCAAATTTTCTGAGATTTAACCGTAGGATATGATTGCTGCTGGGGCTTAGCAAAAAACTGTAGCTTACACTTACCACTAATAAAAGGGTTAAAAGGCATGTTTTTAAATGACTCTTATTTTTGAAAAAAATCCTCCTCCCCAAGAATGACTGTTATTTTGCAATAAGAGAATTTGAAAGAAATGTCTATTAAAACCAAGGCTCCAGGGCTTCCCTGGTGGCGCAGTGGTTGAGAATCTGCCTGCCGATGCAGGGGACACGGGTTCGAGCCCTGGTCTGGGAAGATCCCACATGCCACGGAGCAACTGGGCCCGTGAGCCACAATTACTGAGCCTGCGCATCTGGAGCCTGTGCTCCACAACAAGAGAGGCTGCGACGGTGAGAGGCCCGCGCACCGCGATGAAGAGTGGTCCCCACTTGCCGCAACTAGAGAAAGCCCTCGCACAGAAACGAAGACCCAACACAGCCATAAAATAATAAATAAATAAATAAAAGAACGTGAATTTCTTTAAAAAAAAAAAAAGCAAACTGGGCTATTCATTTCAGTAACAGTCAAGTGGTCTTAGTTTGCATTCAATTTCCAATCAGTTTCTCAATCTATTTCATCTGAAGTCTTCACATTACCCACTATAAAAAATACCTAAAAAAAAAAAAAAAAACCAAGGCTCCAGATGAGCAAAAAGTATATACTGTATAGCACAAGGAATTATAGACATTATCTTATAATAACTTTCAATGGAGTATAACCTATAAAAGTACTGAATCACTATGCTGATTTATAATATTGTAAACCAACTGTACTTCAAATAAAACAAACAAGCAAAAAACCAAACAAAACAAAGCCAAGGCTCCAGTTCTACAAAAACCATCCAGAGGATCTGTATATATCAGCATATAGCCTCTCTAAAGTTAAAACTTTAACTTACCCCTTATGGCATTTTCCCCATGGCCAGATGTTACGCTGGAAGTTCAGAATTGATCAGATCAGTCTCATGCTCATTTTCTGACTTGATTGTTTTCTTTGGTGGAAGAAGAACGGCACTTGTTTTCCTGTTGAAAAGGTAGAGTGTAGAAAAACAACAACAACAACTTAGTTCCTTTTCTTAAACAGAAGTTCTACCAAAATTCTTCTCTCCCTGATTTAGCTCAGAAACAAAGTTCATAACGATCTTGCACAGTAACACTGAGCTTTAGTTGTTTGCTGCACTGTGTGCTTATAAACCCAGGGCCCCTGAAATATACTGAAATATTCTCTGCACCGCCGCCTAGAGACGCATTTTCGGTAACCAACACAGACGCATTTTCAGTAGCCAACACACTCGGGGTGCCCTGGGCCCAGCGGCTCAGCCAGGATTAAATCCTGGACCCACATGCGTGAAAGCTTAGGGAAGGGGCTCGAGCCTTCGACTGCAATCGAGGAACCGCAGGGCAAGCCCACCTCCCTCTGGATCAGGTAACCACAAAGTCTAGTAATCAATGTAGAAAGCAATAAAGATGCCACACCCACAAATAACTACTGTGAGCTCCAGGTTGACACAGTCTGTGTGAGTTTCACATATTCCGTCTTGCGCACCTTGTGTGTGCAGGTACTCTGCTAGTTTACTCTTAGGGTTAGACGTGTACATTACACACAGATTTCGGAAAGGACTTAAAATTTTCACTTTTTTTGGCCGCATCGCACAGCTTAGGGGATATTATTTCCCCGACCAGGGATTGAGCCCACACCCTCGGCAGTGAAAGCGCGGAGTTGTAACCACTGGACCGCCAGGCAATTTCCAGAAATTTCACCTTTGAAAACTACTTTCCGGTCACAGTTGAGTGACTGTTACCTATTTGATATATAAAGTTCCTTTATCCCACAAAACGGAAAGATTGCTAGAAAATCTTTACGAAAAGCAGCCGGGAAATGGATCCCGTGGCTCCCTGCCACAGTTTTAATCAATTTCGTATAAAAGAACCTGCGGCGCTGGTGTCCCCTTCAAAAGACAAAGGCCTGATGCGGCTTCTGTGTCGAAGGCGCTGACCAGGTGCTCCAAGGAAGCAGGGGAGACCTGACCCTGCCCCAGAGGGAAAGAGGGGCCCAGTGAAGTCAGGTGACAGGAGAATCCCAGTAAAGTACGATGGAGATTAAGGAAAGAGAGACCGCATCCAGAGCGCGCACGGGACCACGAAAGCCTCTGATGGCCGCGAAGGACTCAGGTTGCCGCTCCCTGTGGGGGGCGACGTCCCCTGAAAGGGAGGAGCATCTTTATAGGGCGATGGTCCTGAAAGGATGGGTAGAACTTTATCAGAAATTAGAGGAGAAGAAGGTTCCCGGCAGATGAATGGCATGAGAAAAGGCTGGCCGCCGGGCGCTGGGCGGGGGGCGCTTTGCAAAGTACTGACCTTTACAGTCGCCTCTGTTACCATCTCCATTTTACAGACGCACCCAAGTCACGACGTCAACATTCAAACGCAAGTGTGTCTGATTCCAAGACCCGGCAACCTCCCCGCCCCCAGCCGCCGGAGGCTCGGGGAGCGTGAGAGCGCGGACGCAAGGGGCGTGCGGAGAGGACGTCAGAGGCCAGGATGCGGGGCCGCTGGGCGCCCTGCTGGGGGCTCCCACGGAGGAGAGGTGTGCAGGAAGAGTCGGCGGCTGTGTTGGGCCCCTCTGCCTTCCCACAGCCCGGACGCACCGTGGCGGTCAGTGAGGTGCATGCCTGTTGAAGGCGGTTCATCGGCTGCTGGCAAGGCCGGCTAGCTCACCTGTGGATCACTTCCGCAGACAACGGGCAGGGGTGCAACCTGGCGGGGCGCGGGGTGCACACACCGGACCGGAGCACGGAGGGACCTGACGGGGAGGCCACCAGACCACCCAGGACCGGTTATCCCCGAAGAGTGTGAGATCAGGGGGGAAAATAGGAGGGAAGGGGAAGAGGGGGATTAAAAGTAAACATTGAAAACTTCTACACTTGGGGGCTAACGGGGAGACGGAGGAGAGCCAGCAGACCGCACTAAGAAGAGGGCGGGAAAGGCCGGGAAGGCTGGCCCAGCAGCACAGTGGCCCCGGTGGGGGAAGGCAAGGCGACAGCAGCCGCCCACCCCTGCCACGCCCCCCTTCCGTTTCTGCGGACGCAGGAAACACATCAGGCTTCAGATCTGGGTTTGGAGAGATATCAATCCATGCTTGCAAGACTTTCTAGGATAATTGCTCTCAGCTCTTATTTCACTTTGCCTCTTGCTACGGGGACTTAGAAGAGCCACCGCTTTATGAAGGAACTTTAATGAAGTGCTTCACCGAGGCCATCTGACTCTGCATTTGAGCCTTTTAATTCAGTTGAGCAAACAGGATCCTGCACTGAGCCAACAACCATGTGAGGCCAGAGAGTTGAAAGGCGTGGCCTCCGGGCCCACCCAATAGGGATGAAGAGCACGCGGAGACGCAACGAGTAACACGTGAGGAAGGTCAAGGAGAGCCCCTGGCGCTGGCGGGGCGGGACGAGCTTGCCGGTGGGAGGCTTGGAGCCCAGGGACCGACCGGGGGGAGCTCACAGGGAGGCTGAGGGCAGCGGGACGGCAGGTCTGGGGGGCATCCTGCAGAAACACAACATCCAGGGTGCAGAGATGATCAGATAAATACCTTTAGAAAGGTATTTTATTGTTTGCATATTCTTCTTCAATAAACCTGGTTGTTTTTAAATAAAAAGAGAGGGCGAGAGTGAAGCCAGTAAAGGACCCAGACCCAGAACAGTCGGAGGTGAGAGGAGAAAGCTAAGTCAGCGAAATACTAGCAAACGCGCTAAAGACTGAAGAAGGCCCCCTGATTTTGCAGGAGGGTCACTGGTGACTTCATCCCCAACAGCCTGGCAGAAACGGAAGCAGAGGGACAGGGGCGCTGGTTTCTGGAACATGAGGCTCCCTCCCCTGGGCCTGAGGTAAGTAAGATGTTTTAACCATTAAAGACAAAAAAAAAAGGTATTTTCCTACACCAACGCAATTGAAACATCTCTGCAGGAAAAAAATCCGCATGCATATGTAAAGCAATATAGCCCTAATAAAGAACTCGACTCACAAAGCATGAGTTGACCAATTGCATTTGGGAAGGGCTGTGGTTATCAGAGCCCTTCGGGAAGCTCCACTCCCCTGGGTTTCCACAACGGGGCACAGCAGCCAGCACTTCACTGACGACCAAGCCCTCTGGGGCACGGGAAAGCCCTGGGACGAGCTGAGGAGCAGGCCTGGAGCTGTTGTGCTGAAACAAAGAAGCTTCGGGGGCAAGACCCGCTCCTGTCTTAGCATCTCACTGCAACCAACAGGCGACCGGGGAAGGTAAGTCAGAGTCCGTACTTCCACCTTTTTACCATAGGTTGAAAATAACGATTTCTTCGCTTATACGTGGAATCTAATGATACAAACGAACTTCTTTACAAAACAGAAACAGACTCACAGACATAGAGAACAAACTTATGGTTACCAAGGGGGAGGGATACATTAGGAGGCTGGGATTAACATATACACACTACTCTATATAAAGCAGATAACCAACAAGAACCTACTGTACAGCACGGGGAACTCTACTCAGTATTCTGTAATAACCTGTATGGGGAAAGAATCTGAAAAAGAATGGATACACGTATAACTGAATCGCTGTGCTCTACACCTGAAACTAATGTTACCGACCCAGGTTCTCGGACTCTTTAATCAATAGAAATTGGTAAGAGGCGGACGAGGAATTCAGGCAATGCTTTGTTAGGACTCATGCTGCAGGGAGAGGGAGCAAAAACAAATAACAGGTGGCATTGCTGGCTACCTGAGCGGGGAGGTGAGCTGGTTCCCTAAGAGCGGTGAGGATGAAGGCGGGTCCGGGTGTCCGGCAGAGGGGTGGCTTGGGTGGTCTGCCCCCCAACGCCCTTGGTGGTGCTGCGTGCGGGGGTCGTGCACAGGACCCTGTTTTTGCTCCAGGCTCCTCAGAAGTGGCAGTTGCGTTTTTGGCCTTTTTGTATCTTGTTGTCCATAATTTGCCCTGACTGCGCATGCACGCAGTTATTTTTAGTCCCTTATAGTTTCTTTGTATTTTGTTACTCAAGGAGATGTTTGCCCAGGTGCCAGCACTGCGGCAAAGGGTCCCAGGTTTTAGGTCCCAGCCTGTCTCATTCCCCCTTGCGGGATTCTATACCCCTTATTCTTAAGGGTTAAGGGGCCAGAGTTCTCTTCTTCTGAAACTTCTTCCTCCTGGACAGGGGTCGCAGACCCTAGCCTACCCTAGTGGCGTAGAAGTCCCTCACTGGCTGTTCCAAGGACCTGTAGGGACCTGGGCCACCCTCCGCTGGAATGGGTTGAATTCCTTGAGCCATCATGAGCCTCACTTGAAACTGTTGGAGCCTAGAAGACACAAACTGAACCAAAAGGTTAAACAGACAAGGGCGCAAAAGGAGAAGAACAACAGTAGCCATTAAAGGGTCTAGAAAGGGAAGGAACCAGTTTAACTTTGCGAGGGCTTCCCTAACTATGGACCCGACAGTGGAGGTGATGTCGCCCTTGCCAACATTGTGAAGCCCTTCTGCCTGGGTGTATATTTCCTTAATATTAACGTCTACCTGTCCTGTGGCATTGATCCAGGTGCAGCAGGAAGCATTAGTTATTGCACAAACTCCACCTTGCTCTGTCAGAAGGTAGTCAAGAGCTAGATGATTGTCAAGAACTACATCAGCCCAAGAAACAAGAGAGGCCTTAAGTCCCGGGAAGGCTTGTCTCGTCTGTTCCGTCATAGAGCCAAGCGGTCTGATGAGATTTCTCAGTGTTGCTTCATGATAGGGAAAGCCTCCCCTCGGAGCTGCCGGTCCTGTGGGCAGCCCTGCCCCGCTAAGGTCATGCCTAGCGCTCTCCGGCCCCAGTGGTGAGTGCGAGCGGTCCTGCTGCAGGTGAAAATCCCTCTTATCCCTCTGGCCCCTGCAGTGCACTCTCCTATGAAGTGGGCATTATCAATGCACTTATAGAGGGGCTTCCCTGGTGACGCAGTGGTTAAGAGTCCGCCTGCCAGTGCAGGAGACACGGGTTCGAGCCCTGGTCCGGGGAGATCCCACATGCCGCGGAGCAACTAAGCCCGTGTGCCATAACTACTGAGGCTGCGCTCTAGAGCCCGTGAGCCACAACTACTGAGCCTGGGTGCCACAGATACTGAAGCCTGCGCGCCTAGAGCCCATGCTCCACAACAAGAGAAGCCGCCGCAATGAGAAGCCCGCGCGCAGCAACAAAGACCCAACGCAGCCAAAAATAAATAAATTAATTAATTAAAAAAAAAAAGAAAATAGCTTGGTTGGAAAAGGACAGGGCCTGGCCATAATTCCACAGCATAGGATGGTTTGGGTGTCTGCAGAGGAAAACAAACCCTTCGGGGGTGCAGACCTGAATGTGTGTCTCACCGTTGTTAAGAGTGGACAGTCCTTGAAGGACATACCTGTTGCTGGTACTTGCACAACGAGGGGACAGCAGACCGTGACGTTGATAATTAAGCGTATAAATCCCTACAACATTTGTAACAGGATGCTCACGTATGATCCTGCTGGCATCATCAGAGGGTCGTACTCCATAGGCCAGATCACTATTTGCCTGGAATCCCACAGGTGGGTTGAATTGGATTGACCAGGTGGATGGGGTATTTCCTTCCCACCACTCACATTCCCCTTCCGTGTTGTTTAGGGGGACAGGGCCATAGCTTGAAACGGGGCACCAGTGGGTAAAATTGTAGGTACAGTTTATCCCTGTGTAAGAGGCAGAATATCTGCTGCAATTATACCTCGGGGGGTTCTCGGGGCCTGTGACACAAATGCCGTTGGGGCAGCTTATCACAGGTGTGTGTTTACCCCACGCCTTGGGTCCAGTTGAAGGGAGGAGTCTGGTTAAAGCATTGGAATAACCTCTGGAAGGTGCAAGTGTGACCAGCAGAGGTCGAGGGGGTGGCAGTTGTCCCTGAGTTAGATCATTAATCACCACTGGAACCAGCAGGTTCAGGGGAAATGCAAGAGGAGGGCCAGTAGCCATCTGGGGGTGTTGATGGAATATCCAGCATTCTTTTCAATGTTCCCCTTCGGACATGATTCTGGAAATGTTGATAAATGAGTTTTCTTGACATTGTCCCCTGGTTACAGGGACTAGTAAGGTGGACGGAGTCAATAGGAGGAGCATGGCCATGGTGGATGTTTCCCTTAAACCCTGCACAGACAAAGGAGCTGCTTCTCTGGCAGGGGTGGTTGAGCAAACCGGTAGAATGCAAGCATGAGGACGACAGCAAGAATGGTACATAGGGGACTTCCCTGGTGGCGCAGCAGTTAAGAATCCACCTGCTAATGCAGGGGACACGGGTTCAAGCCCTGGTCCAGGAAGATCCCACATGCCACGGAGCAACTAAGCCCGTGGGCCACAACTACTGAGCCTGCATGCCACAACTACTGAGCCCGTGGGCCACAACTACTGAGCCTGCGCTCTAGAGCCTGTGAGCCACAACTACTGAACCCATATGCCACAACTACTGAAGCCCGCATGCCTAGAGCCCGTGCTCTGCAACAAGAGAAGCCACTGCAATGAGAAGCCCGCACACCGCAACAAAGAGTAGCCCCTACTCGCCGCAACTAGAGAAAAGCCTGTGTGCAGCAACGAAGACCCAACGCAGCCAAAAATAAAAAAAGAATGGCCCATAGGGGTCCAACCCACTGCAGCATGTTAATACTTATCTGTCAATGGTGCCTGTCTTTTGCATAGGTATCTCAGGTGTCTCACTGGCTCACAGGTGTATTGTTCTTCTCTTGTGACCTGCGGAGTTTTTGGAAGTAAAAGCTTTAGTCTGGTCAATGTACCCAATGAGATATCCCATGCAATTTGACAGCAGAGGTGGTGACTAAAATCCCCTTCTAGGGGATTTTGGCAATATTGGGGCTTCAGGGGTCTCTTTTTTCCAGGTTTTAAGAAGAACATGGTCCCCGGGGTTTATTTGTGAAGGAACTGCTCCTTCCTCTGTATTTTTAATGGGAGCCGGCAGTGTCTTGGGGGCATAGTCCTAGCTTGCCTTCTGAACTTGTCCTAGATTGATAATATATCTCAGGGCCTTGTTTGCGTCCTCATCCAGTAGAATGTCAGTAGAAAGCAAAGGCCTCCCATAGGTCATTTCAAATGGGCTGAGTCTCAGACCACCCCTGGGGGCTACCCGGACCCTGAGGAGTGCAATAGGAAGCAAGTTGGTCCAGGGTGCATGAGTATCTGGGCAGAGCTTTGCTAAGGTTTTCTTTAACGGATGGTTCATTTTCTCCATCTTCCCTGAAGACTGGCGGTGACAACAGGTGTGTAGTTTGTAGTCTGTCCCTAGGGCCGTTGTGAGCCCCTGTGTGATTCTGGCTATAAAAGAGGGCCTGTTATCTCTCTGCAGGGACTTTGGAAGTCCAAACTGAGGAATTGTTTCTTTTTTAATTGACATATAGTGGATTCAGAATGTTGTGTTAGTTTCTGCTGTACAGCAAACTGATTCAGTTATACATATGCATATTCTTCTGGTACTCTTTTCCATTTTGGTTTATCACAGGATATTGAATATAGCTCCCTGTGCTCTACAGTAGGACCTTGTTGTTTATCCATCCTGTGTATACTAGTTTGCATCTGCTAATCCCAAACTCCCAATCCACTCCTCCCCCAGCCCCACCTTGGCAACCACAAGTCTGTTCTCTATGTCTATGAGTGTTTCGTAGGTAAGTTCATTTGTGTCATATTTTAGATTCCACATATAAGTGATATTATATGGTATTTGTCTCTTTCTGACTTACTTCACTTATTTTGATAATCTCTAGGTCCATCCATGTTGCTGCAAATGGAATTATTTCATTCTCTTTTATTGCTATGTAATATTCCATTGTACGTATGTACCACATCTTCTTTATCCATTCATCTGTCAATGGACATTTAGGTTGCTTCCATATCTTGGCTATTGGGAATAGTGCTGCTATGAACATAGGGTGTATGTATCTTTTTGAATTATAGTTTTGTGCAGATATATGCCCAGGAATTGGATAGCTGGATCATATGGCAACTCTATTTTGAGTTTTCTGAGGAAGCTCCATACTGTTTTCCACAGTGGCTGCAACAACTTACATTCCCACCAATAGTATAGGAGGGTTCCCTTTTCTCCACGCCCTCTCCAGCACTTGTTATTTGTAGACTTTTTCATGATGGCCTTTCTGACCAGTGTGAGATGGTACCTCACTGTAGTTTTGATTTGCACTTCTCTAATAATTAGCGATGTTGAGCTGAGAGATACCAGGGTTTGCTCAGTTGTAGGAGACTGAGTTGTCTGGGCTGAGTGGTTAAGTAAGAGGCTGATCTGATGCTTTTCCTGAATTCGGCTGCCTTAGTAGAATTTGTCAGCATAAAAGTGAAGATATTACATGAGAGCTTTTGCTTTGAAGAAAAAGGACAAGACTCCTCCTAGTCAGTGACGCCTTTCTCAGGCGACTGAGATTTTCCAAAATCTCGGAAATAGAATGGAGGCACGATCAAGAAAATACAAGAAATGTTTAACAAGGATGTAGAAGAACTAAAGAACAAACAAACAGAGATGAACAACACAATAACTGAAATGAAAAATACACTAGAAGGAATCAACAGCGCAATACCTGTGGCAGAAGAACAAATAAGTGAGCTGGAAGATAGAATGGTGGAAATAACTGCTGAGGAGCAGAATAGAGAAAAAAGAATGAAAAGAATTGAAGACAGTCTCCAAGACCTCTGGGACAACATTAAACGCACCAACGTTCGAATTATAGGGGTCCCAGAAGAAGAGAAAGAGAAAGGGTCTGAAAGAATATTTGAAGAGATTATAGTTGAAAACTTCCCTAACATGGGAAAGGAAATAGCCACCCAAGTCCAGGAAGTGCAGAGAGTCCCATACAGGAGAAACACACCAAGACACATATTTATCAAACTAACAAAAATTAACATTCAAAGAAAAAATATTAAAAGCAGCAAGGGAAAAGCAATAAATAACATACAAGGGAATCCCCATAATGTTATCAGCTGATTTTTCAGCAGATACCCTGAAGGCCAGAAGGGAGTGGCAGGGTATATTTAAAGTGATGAAAAGGAAAAACCTACAACCAAGATTACTCTACCCAGCAAGGATCTCATTCAGATTCAATGGAGAAATCAAAAGCTTTACAGACAAGCAAAAACTAAGAGAATTCAGCACCACCAGACCAGCTTTACAAACAAATGCTAAAGGAACGTCTCTAGGTGGGAAACAAGAGAAGAAAAATACCCACAGAAACAAACCCAAAACAATTAAGAAAATGGTAATAGGAATATACATATTGACAATTACCTTGAATGTAAATGGATTACATTATAAATATTTATGCACCCAACATAGGAGCACCTCAATACATAAGGCAAATGCTAACAGCCATAAAAGGGGAAATTAACAGTAATACAATAATAGTGGGGGACTTTAACATCCCACTTACACAAATGGACAGATAATCCAGACAGAAATAAATAAGGAAACACAAGCTTTAAATGACACAATAGACCAGATAGATTTAATTGATATTTATAAGACACTCCACCCAAAAGCAGCAGAATACACTTTCTTCTCAAGTGCACACGGAACATTCTCCAAGATAGATCACATCTTGGGTCACAAATCAAGCCTCGGAAAATTTAAGAAAATTGAAATCGTATCAAGCATCTTTTCTGACCACAATGCTATGAGATTAGAAATTAATTACAGGAAAAAACCACAAACACATGGAGGCTAAACAGTGTGCAATAACCAAGAGATCACTGAAGAAATCAAAGAGATTAAAAAATACATAGAAACAAATGACAATGAAAACACAACGACCCAAAACCTATGGGATGCCGCAAAAGCAGTGCTAAGAGGGAAGTATATAGCAATACGATCCTACCTCAAGAAACAAGAAAAATCTCAAGTAAACAATCTAACCTTACACCTAAAGAAACTAGAGAAAGAAGAACAAACAAAACCCAAAGTTAGCAGAAGGAAAGAAATCATAAAGATCAGAGCAGAAATAAATGAAATAGAAACAAAGAAAACAATAGCAAAGATCAATAAAACTAAAAGTTGTTCTTTGAGAAGATAAACAAAATTGATAACCCATTAGCCAGACTCATCAAGAGAAAAAGGGAGAAGACTCAAATCAATAAAATTAGAAATGAAAAAGGAGAAAGTTACAACATGACACCGCAGAAATACAAAGGATCATAAGAGACTACTACAAGCAACTATATGCCAATAAAATGGACAACCTGGAAGAAATGGACAAATTCTTGGAAAGGTACAACCTTCCAAGACTGAACCAGGAAGAAATGGAAAATATAAACATACCAATCACACGTAATTAAATTGAAACTGATTAAAAATCTTCCAACAAACAAAAGTCCAGGGCCAGAAGGCTTCACAGACAAATTCTATCAAACATTTAGAGAAGAGCTAACACCCATCCTTCTCAAACTCTTCCAAAAAATTGCAGAGGAAGGAACACTCCCAAACTCATTCTATGAGGCCACCATCACCCTGATACCAAAACCAGACAAAGACACTACAAAAAAAGAAAATTATAGACCAATATCACTGATGAACATAGATGCAAAAATCCTCAACAAAATACTAGCAAACACAATCACAACACATTAAAAGGATCATACATCATGATCAAGTGGGATTTATCCCAGGGATGCAAGGATTCTACAATATACGCAGATCAATCAATGTGATACACTATATTAACAAATTGAAGAATAAAAACCATATGATCATCTCCAGAGATGCAGAAAAAGCTTTTGACAAAATTCAACACCATTTATGATACAAACTCTCCAGAAATGGGCATAGAGGGAACCTACCTCAACATAATAAAGGCCATATATGACAAACCCATAGCAAACATCATTCTCAATGGTGAAAAACTGAAAGCATTCCTCTAAGATCAGGAATAAGACAAGGATGTCCACTCTCGCCACTATTATTCAGCATAGTTTTGGAAGTCCTAGCCACGGCAATCAGAGAAGAAAAAGAAATAAAAGGAATACAAATTGGAAAAGAAGAAGTAAAACTGTCGCTGTTTGCAGATGACATGATACTATACATAGAAAATCCTAAAGATGCCACCAGACAACTACTAGAGCTAATCAATGAATTTGGTAAAGCTGAAGGATACAAAATTAATGCACAGGGGCTTCCCTGGTGGCGCAGTGGTTGAGAATCTGCCTGCCGATGCAGGGGACACGGGTTCGAGCCCTGGTCTGGGAAGATCCCACATGCCGTGGAGCAACTAGGCCCGTGAGCCACAACTACTGAGCCGGCGCGTCTGGAGCCTGTGCTCCGCAACAAGAGAGGCCGCGATAGTGAGAGGCCCACACACCGCGATGAAGAGTGGCCCCCACTTGCCACAACTAGAAAAAGCCCTCGCACAGAAAGCAAGACCCAACACAGCCATAAATAAATAAATAAATAAATAAAAATTTAAAAAAAAATTAATGCACAGAAATCTCTTGCATTCCTATACACTAACAACAAAAGATCAGAAAGAGAAATTAAGGAAACAATCCCATTTACCACTGCAACAAAAAGAATAAAATACCTAGGAATAAACCTACCTAAGGAGGCAAAAGACCTGTACGCAGTAAACTATAAGACACTGATGAAAGAAATCAAAGATGACACAAAGAGATGGAGAGATATATCATGTTTTTGAATTGGAAGAATGACTATACTACCAAAAGCCTACAGATTCAGTGCAATCCCTATCAAATTACCAATGGCATTCTTCACAGAATTAGAACCAAAAATTTTATGCTTTGTATGGAAACACAGAAGACCCCGAATAGCCAGAGCAATCTTGAGAAAGAAAAACGGAGCTGGAGGAATCAAGCTCCCCAAGTTCAAACTATACTACAAAGCTACAGTAATCAAGACAGTTTGGTACTGGCATAAAATCAGAAATATAGATCAATGGAACAGGATAGAAAGCCCAAAGATAAACCCACACACCTATGGTCACCTAATCTATGACAAAGGAGGAAAGGATATACAATGGAGAGAAGACAGCCTCTTCAATAAGTGGTGCTGGGAAAACTGGACAGCTGCATGTAAAAGAATGAAATTAGAACACTCCCTAACACCATACACAAGAATAAACTCAAAATGGATTAAAGACCTAAATGTAAGACTGGACACTATAAAACTCTTAGAGGAAAACATAGGAAGAACACTCTTTGACATAAATTACAGCAAGATCTTTTCTGATCCACCTCCTAGAGTAATGGAAATAAAAACAAAAATAAACAAATGGGACCTAATTAAACTTAAAAGCTTTTGCACAGCAAAGGAAACCATAAACAAGACGAAAAGACAATGCTCAGAATGGGAGAAAATATTTGCAAATGAAGCAACACACAAAAGATTAATCTCCAAAATAAACAAACAGCTCAATATCGAGAAACAAACAACCCAATCAAAAAATGGGCAGAAGACCTAATAGACATTTCTCCAAAGAGGACATACAGATGCCTAGAGGCACATGAAAAGATGCTCAACATCACTGCTTTTTAGAGAAATGCAAATCAAAACTACAATGAGGTATCACCTCACACCAGTCAGAATGGCCATCATCTAAAAATCTACAAAGAATAAATGGTGGAGAGGGTGTGGAGGAAAGGTAACCCTCTTACACTGTTGGTGGGAATGTAAATTGATAGAGCCACTGTGGAGAACAGTATGGAGGTTCCTTAAATAAAAATAGAACTACCGTATGACTCAGCAATCCCACTACTGGGCATATACCCTGAGAAAACCATAATTCAAAAAGAGTCATATACCACAATGTTCACTGCAGCTCTATTTACAATAGCCAGGACATGGAAGCAACCTAAGTGTCCATCAACAGATGAATGGATAAAAAAGATGCGGTACATATATACAATGGAACATTACTCAACCATAAAAAGGAACAAAATTGGGTCATTTGTAGAGACGTGGATGGACTTACTTAGAGTCTGTCATACAGAGTGAAGTAAGTCGGAAAGAGAAAAACAAATATCGTATATTAATGCATGTATGTGGAATCTGGAAAAATGGTACAGATGAACCTATTTCCAGGGCAGGAATAGAGGTGCAGATGTAGAGAACAGATGTGTGGGCACAGAGTGGGGGCAGGGGGAAGGCGAGGGTGGGACGAATTGAGAGATGAGGTTTGACATAAATACACTACCATGTGTAAAATAGAGACCTAGTGGGAACCTGCTGTATAGCACAGGGAGCTCAGCTCGGTGCTCTGTGATGACCTAGATGGGTGGGATGGGGGGGATGGGAGGGAGGTCCAAGAGGGAGGGGAGATGTGTATACACATAGCTGATTTACTTTGTTGTACAGCAGCAACTAACACAACATTGTAAAGCAATTATACTCTGATACTCCCCCCCACAAAAAAAAAAAAAGATCAAACAGACTGAATGGAATGCTTACTTTGACTGGTATTTAGAAGCTTCTAAAAGAGGAAATGATAGAGTAATTTCTTTGCAGGAAACCAACAAGAAATTGCTTGAAACTATATCGCAACTAAAAAGAGGCCACTAGCACTGACTCAGTCTTTCCCTCTGCCCCTCCCACATGTCCTCTTCTATCTGAACTGCCCGGCCCAGACGCCATCATCTCCTTTCCTCTTCCAGCTCTTCTCTTCTTCTGTCTCCTGCTGCTCCCTCTTCCCCAGCAAAGAGGATACAAAATCAGAAGTGATTATAGCTCCCTTTAAGGAGAAACCTATTACAGGGAGAAATGAACCGTCCTCAGTGCTTGTGTACACACCCTGGACCCAAACAGAACTTAGAGCCTTGGCTAAGGAATTTCCCGATCCAAGTCAGGATCCGTTGGGATTTGCTAAGGAATTTCAGTGGACTATCCGGACCTATGAGCCCAGGTTTTCAGATCTATATCAATAAATACAGCTGTTAGTTTCTGAACGCAAAGCAAGGGAAGGGATAAGGAAAGCAGGATGGAAATGCTCCTTTATGGACTTTGAACCACAGGCTCTCATTGAATGTAAGGAATTAGCTCAGAAATTACTTGAACTGATCCTAGAGCTTTTCCCCCAAAACCGTAGACTGGACAGAGATTCAACAGTGAAGCAAAGATTGGATGAATCAATTCTGGACTATTAGGAAAGGTTTGTAAAACACTTTTAAGCACTATTCTGGCTTGACACCTGAACCATTCTCTAACCACCAAAACGATCCTTTGCTTAACTCCACCTTTTTAGAAGGCTTAGATGAGGATTTATCTACTCTAGTCAAAAGACACAATCTAGGTTGGTCCACGTTACATACCAACGCCCTTGTTACACTGGCTGACCACCTTTTCAAGACCATAAAAAAAAGAAAGAAAAGGGGGTATCTACGAAAATTATGAACCTTCAATTGCGCCAATTAAGTACTCAATGCCAGTCAAAGGTTAACCGACCCCTGTTTAATCCCCAACTGGTAGAGAAACCCAAAGTTTGCTTTTACTTTAGAAAACCAGGGCATCACAAAGTGAACTGCAAGTTAAGGAGAAACCTAGAAGGAAAACTGGATTTTAGACCGGAATTTTGAGTTAAACAAGAATAGGGCTGCTCCTAGGGAATGTGGGAAGTCTTTTACTTTCTCCCCTCTAACACCCTGGGAGAAGTATAAATGATTATACAAGGAGAAACCATAAAGCTCTAATACATACAGGGGCCACCTTTTCAGTTTTGAACCCCACCAAAATTAAACACTCTCTGCCTCGGAGTAATACCTCGATACAGACAGTAGGGGTTTCTAATGCGCACTAAGGCTCTTAAATCATTACCTTTAGAATTCTACTTAGGGGAACTTAAAGGAAGACACTCCATTTTTTCTAGTAGAAAGTGCTCCTGTTCACCTGATAGGTAGAGACCTATTAGAAGCTTATGAAGCCCGTATTTCCTTTACTCCTAAAGGAGAAATATTTCTAGATCTTAAAGGATCAATCAGACTTCCTTCATCATATAATGTTCATGACTCATGATGAGGCTGACACTGAACAAGACAAATTGCTAGGCTTAGCACCTAAAGAATTATGGGCACTTGATTCTACTGACATTGGAAGAATACATTCTACATCCCCCATCAAAATTACTATAGGTAAGGATAAGCCCCTGCCCAGTATTCGTCAATATCCATTAAGGCAGGAGGCCATAGAAGGAATAAAATCTTTAATATCAGCTTACATTGAGGAAGGGCTTATTGTGCCTTGCACCAGCCCTTGTAAAATTCCCATTCTGCCAGTTAAAAAACCCGATGGCAAGGGTTGGAGTTTGGTACAGGACTTCAGATTTATCAATGCTATTATTATTCCATCATTCTTTAGTGTCAAACCCCGTTCCTTACCGCCCTATATCCCTAAAAGCAGTGGCCTGTTTTCTGTGATAGTCTCTGTAGTGCGTTTTTTAGCATCCCTGTACATCCAGATGACCAGTATTTTTGGCCTTCACTTGGAATGAACGGTAATATATGTGCCACAGGCTATACCAAATATGCCACAGGCTATACCGAAAGCCCCACTTCCTCCTCCCAGATATTAAAAGCCGATCTAGATGATCTGGATTTTCCCCAAGTCAATTTTGATACAACATGTAGACGATTTGCTGCTGTGTTCAAATTCCTTGATAAAGAGCCAGCAGGACACCCTGTATTTACCTCAGAAGCTAGGCTTAAAGGGACATGAAGTGTCCAAAGAGAAATTGCAATTCTGTAAGACTAGTGTAAAATATTTAGGACATAGGATAGCTAAAGAAGGACTTTTAATTGATCTGGATAGAGTGAAAGTCATTCTAATCTTCCCTGTCCCAAAGACAAAAAGGCAATTAAGGGGATTTTTGGGCCTTGCAGGCTACTGTAGGAATTGGATTCCTAATTTTTATTTAATAGGTCAGCCACTATATGGGACTTCTCTGGTGGTGCAGTGGTTGAGAATCCGCCTGCCAATGCAGGGACATGGGTTCGAGCCCTGGTCCGGGAAGATCCCACATGCCACAGAGCAGCTAAGCCCTTGCGCCACAACTACTGAGCCCGCGTGCCTCGAGTCCGTGCTCTGCAACAAGAGAAGCCACTGCAATGAGAAGCCCGTGAGCAGCAACAAAGACCCAACACAGCCAAAAATAAAATCAATAAATAAAAATGTTTAAAAAAGGGAGATACATTCTACGAGGCCACCATCACCCTACCAAAACCAGACAAAGATGTCACAAAGAAAGAAAACTACAGGCCAATATCACTGATGAACATAGATGCAAAAATCCTCAACAAAATACTAGCAAACAGCATCCAACAGCACATTAAAAGGATTATACACCATGATCAAGTGGGGTTTATTCCAGGAATGCAAGGATTCTTCAATATATGCAAATCAATCAACGTGATACATCATATTAACAATTGAAGGAGAAAAACCATATGATCATCTCAATAGATGCAGAGAAAGCTTTCGACAAAATTCAACACCCATTTATGATAAAAGCCCTGCAGAAAGTAGGCATAGAGGGAACTTTCCTCAACATAATAAAGGCCATATATGACAAACCCACAACCAACATTGTCCTCAATGGTGAAAAACTGAAACCATTTCCACTAAGATCAGGAACAAGACAAGGTTGCCCACTCTCACCACTATTATTTAACATAGTTTTGGAAGTGTTAGCCACAGCAATCAAAGAAGAAAAAGAAATAAAAGGAATCCAAATCGGAAAAGAAGAAGTAAAGCTGTCACTGTTTGCAGATGACATGATACTATACATAGAGAATCCTAAAACTGCCACCAGAAAACTACTAGAGCTAATCAATGAATTTGGTAAAGTAGCAGGATACAAAATTAATGCACAGAAATCTCTTGCATTCCTATATACTAATGATGAAAAATCTGAAAGTGAAATTAAGAAAACACTCCCGTTTACCACTGCAACAAAAAGAATAAAATATCTAGGAATAAACCTACCTAAGGAGACAAAAGACCTGTATGCAGAAAATTATAGGACACTGATGAAAGAAATTAAAGATGATACAAATAGATGGAGAGATATACCATGTTCTTGGATTGGAAGAATCAACATTGTGAAAATGACTCTACTACCCAAAGCAATCTACAGATTCAATGCAATCCCTATCAAACTACCACTGGCATTTTTCACAGAACTAGAACAAAAAATTTCACAATTTGTATGGAGACACAAAAGACCCCAAATAGCCAAAGCAATCTTGAGAACGAAAAATGGAGCTGGAGGAATCAGGCTCCCTGACTTCAGACTATATTACAAAACTACAGTAATCAAGACAGTTTGGTACTGGCACAAAAACAGAAATATAGATCAATGGAACAGGATAGAAAGCCCAGAGATAAACCCACGCACATATGGTCACCTTACCTTTGATAAAGGAGGCAAGCATATACAGTGGAGAAAAGACAGCCTCTTCAATAAGTGGTGCTGGGAAAATTGGACAGGTACATGTAAAAGTATGAAATTAGAACACTCCCTGACACCATACACAAAAATAAACTCAAAATGGATTAAAGACCTAAGTGTAAGGCCAGACACTATCAAACTCTTAGAGGAAAACATAGGCAGAACACTCTATGACATAAATCACAGCAAGATCCTTTTTGACCCAGCTCCTAGAGAAATGGAAATAAGAGCACAAATAAACAAATGGGACCTAATGAAACTTAAAAGCTTTTGCACAGCAAAGGAAACCATAAACAAGACCAAAAGACAACCCTCAGAATGGGAGAAAATATTTGCAAACGAAGCAACTGACAAAGGATTAATCTCCAAGATTTACAAGCAGCTCATGCAGCTCAATAACAAAAAAACAAACAACCCAATCCAAAAATGGGCAGAAGACCTAAATAGACATTTCTCCAAAGAAGATATACAGATTGCCAACAGACACATGAAAGAATGCTCAACATCATTAATCATTAGAGAAATGCAAATCAAAACTACAATGAGGTATCATCTCACACCGGTCAGAATGGCCATCATCAAAAAATCTACAAACAATAAATGCTGGAGAGGGTGTGGAGAAAAGAGAACACTCTTGCACTGTTGGTGGGAATGTAAATTGATACAGCCACTATGGAGAACAGTATGGAGGTTCCTTAAAAAACTACAAATAGAACTACCATACGACCCAGCAATCCCACTACTGGGCATATACCCTGAGAAAACCATAATTCAAAAAGAGTCATGTACCAAAATGTTCATTGCAGCTCTATTTACAATAGCCAGGACATGGAAGCAACCTAAGTGTCCATCATCGGATGAATGGATAAAGAAGATGTGGCACATATATACAATGGAATATTACTCAGCCATAAAAAGAGATGAAATGGAGGTATTTGTAATGAGGTGGATGGAGTTAGAGTCTGTCATACAGAGTGAAGTAAGTCAGAAAGAGAAAAACAAATACAGTATGCTAACACATATATATGGAATCTAAGAAAAAAAAAAAAAAGGCCATGAAGAACCTAGTGGCAAGATGGGAATAAAGACACAGACCTACTAAAGAATGGACTTGAGGATATGGGGAGGGGGAGGGGTGAGATGTGACAGGATGAGAGAGTGTCATGGACATATATACACTACCAAATGTAAAACAGATAGCTAGTGGGAAGCAGCCGCATGGCACAGGGAGATCAGCACGGTGCTTTGTGACCGCCTGGGGGGGTGGGATGGGGAGGGTGGGAGGGAGGGAGATGCGGGAGGGAGGAGATATGGGAACGTGTGTATATCTGTAGCTGATTCACTTTGTTATAAAGCAGAAACTAACACACCATTGTGAAGCAATTATACTTCAATAAAGATGTTTTAAAAAAAAAGAGCAAACAAACAATAATGAACAACACAGTAAATGAAATTAAAAAATAAATAAATAAATAAATAAATAAATAAATAAATAAAATAAAAAAGGGAGATAAGTTACAGAATTATTGGATTCAATTCTGCTACCAAGTGCACTAACTATCATTAAAGTATCAGGTCATTCAAAGCCTGACTCCACAGAAGCAAAAGGCAACTCCTTAGCTGATCACGCCACCAAGACAGCAGCTCTGCAGAAGGATAACAGTCAACTAACAGCTGTTGTCTCTTTTCAGCCTCCCAGTAACCTTACTGACACCCCATTAAATTTTCAGGGGACGGCACCAAAAGGAGAAAAGGATACTTCGAAACAAAAAGGAGGAAGGTTTGACTCCAGTAAAGGGCTCCGGATAGGCCCAAATGGGAAGCCTATCCTTCCTTTTGGAGCTCAACACCCCATTTTACAATATATTCATGAGTTGACTCACTGGAACCCGGATAAGATGATATTGTGGGGTAAATAATATTTTTGGAAGCCTTCCTTCACTATAGCTCGGAAAGTTTATTCTAGATGCACCACGTGTCCAAAATACGACCCAGGAAAGCCATTATACAGTTCTCAGGGAAGCTTTCCATTACCTGCTGGCCCTTTTGAAATTTGGCAGATGGATTTTACCCAGATGCCCCCCTCTCAAGGTTACCAGTACGTACTTGTTATGATTTGCATGTTTTCACGTTGGCTTGAGGCATTCCCATGCAGAAGGGCCACTGCGCAGTCAGTAGGCAAATTAATATTAGAAAGGGCGATTCCCGCTTGCGGAGTCCCTTCAGAAATACATAGTGAGGGCTTCCCTGGTGGCGCAGTGGTTGAGAATCCGCCTGCCAATGCAGGGGACACGGGTTCGAGCCCTGGTCTGGGAAGATCCCACATGCCGCGGAGCAACTGGGCCCGTGAGCCACAATTACTGAGCCTGCGCGTCTGGAGCCTGTGCTCCGCAACAAGAGAGGCCGCGGTAGTGAGAGGCCCGCGCACCGCGATGAAGAGTGGCCCCCGCCTGCCACAACTAGAGAAAGCCCACGCACAGAAACGAAGACCCAACACAGCCAAAAAGTAAAAATAAATAATAATAATTAAAAAAAAAAAAAAAAAAAAAAAAAAAAAAAAAAAAAAAAGAAATACATAGTGATAGGGGAACCCACTTTACTGGACAAGTTGTCAAGGAAATTTGCAAAATCTGGCCAATTATGCAGCATTTCCTTTGTGCTTACCACCCCCAGTTCTCCGGGTTAGCAGAAAGAACAAATGGAACAATTAAAACCCAATTGGCTAAACTGTAGATGTTTATTCCTTACCCTGGCGGAAGGCCCTTCTATTGGTCCTTCTCAACCTAAGATCTACTCCCTTTGGGAAACATCATTTGTCTCCTTTTGAAATTATAACTGGCAGACCAGTGAGACTAGGTGAAGGATTGTATGAATCTATGTTGTTAAAAGGGGACATGTTACATTATTGTAAAAGCTCAATCAAGCTCCTAAAAGAGCATTCTAAGCTTGTTTCTGAAGGCTATCATAGTAATCTATCTTTGGATGAAGATCAGCTATCCCACGATTTACAACCTGAAGATTATGTATATTGGAAAAGACATCATTTAAAGGGCTCACTACAACCCAGATGGAAAGGCCCTCACCAGGTACTCTTAAGTAGCTCACGTGCAGCAAAACTAAAGGGAATTGACTCTTGGATTCATATTTCCCACTTAAAAAGGACCCCTGCACCGGACGGGTCTACAGCGAGGACTGCTGACCTCAAACTCACCTTAAAACGATGCTCACACAGAGGAGAAACTACGCTCCCACCAGGATTAGAAGAAGACGACATCAGAAGTAGACAGCTTACCCAAGATGCTGGACCTGACTCGTATGATCATTTATAGTGTTTTTTTGACTTCTTGTACCTTTGCATGTGAATCAAATGTTTTTCTATCGTAGGCATGATCCTATGCTAGTTTTAAAAATCAATCCAGTTGTTGGGTTTGTGGCCAGTTACCTGTGTCCAGTACTTCTGGGTTACCTTGGTGGATTTCTCCCCTCCAAGGCCCTAATTGGTTGACTCTTAGGAAATTTATTTTAGAAGAAAGAAATTTCAGTCCTGTTCTGGCTACTATTGATATTACTAGGTGGGAATCCCCTCACCTGGCCAATTAATAATACCTGCTCTGACCCTGGCCAAAAAAATGAACTTCCTTTTATGGTCACTCAAGCTCAGTTAGAACAACAGTCTAAGTCTCAATCAAAAACTGTAACCTCCCATTTAGTAGAAGAAAACCTCCAACAATTATGGGATGGATTTATGTGGTTAACACCAGGCTATTTAAGTTTAAAGGCTTCTCTATGTTGGGAACAATTAAATCATACTAAGAATGATCAGCCTAGTAACATTAGGAAATTAGGCTGGGTGCCTTATGAACAATGCCTACATATTATTACCCTTAGAGATAAGGATTTGTATGAAATCGACTGGGTCAGACAACCAGAGATTCATTGGGTCACATGAATGGAACTCAGTGGATTTGCAGTACTAATTTATGGCCTTGGCTTCCACCGGGATGGATAGGAAGATGTACCCTGGGATTCCCATGGATTCAAGGTCATATACGTAACAATTTAGAGATGACCCCAGCCAATTTACCACTGGTATGAGCCCTATGCATCAAGAGATCTGTATTCCGCTGGTATGACCACTTAGCAGCTATTTTTGCGCCTTCAATAGGATTGGAGAATATAATCAGCCATATTGAAGCCTTAACAAAATTCACTCAACAGGCTTTAAATGATTGTAACCAGGCTATTAGCCTACTGAATTTTGAGGTCTCTATGATGAGAAGAGTGGTACTACAAAACGGCATGGCCCTTGACATCTTTACAGCATCTCAGGGAGGCACCTGTGCCATAATTAAAACTGAATGCTGTGTTTTCATACCGATTTCATACCTGAATCCCCTAATATAACACATTTAATGAACCATATGAAAAATCGGATTTCTGCCTTAAGTCCTAAGTCTTGACGACCTCTTCAAAAACTGGTTTGCCATGGGAAGTTCTTGGCTTAAATATTTACTTATAACTCTATTAATGTTATTAGCTATATTATTTGTATTTTGCCTGTTTCACAAGATTATTGTTTCTTATATTACCAAATGTGTGACTGAGCCTCCAACAAAAATAATGATGACTAAGAGACTTGAAGCGGTTGATCAACTATATGGTTCTGTATGAGATCAATGATTGTAATAGTGCAACTCTGGACATGGGAAGATGCAAGAGGGAATTTTTTCCTGGACCATAACAGACTAGTAAGACAGGTGGTCCAGGGACCTTTGGTTACTGTTGATAAGGCCTAGTCCAGTAGTAGCACACTGAGTGGCCTATCGGCGATATCTTCGCCAGACCTGGGAATGAGCCTTCCTAGCACCATGGGATGAAATGGCCATGAAATGCCTCCCAAACCATGGTCGAATTTATGACCATGAGGGGGCGCTGCCAGCTAAACATTGGCACTTGCCATCCACTTCTGCAAGGATCAAGCTGCTGCAGCTGGTGACCTTCAACACCCCCTGAAAGGAGCTCAGGGTGGAGAGCAGAAATGAGGCTCTCTGTGCTCTGGGAAAAACTGGCAGAACAGGCCTTCAGATAGTTAGATATTTTCAGGACAAGATTTTATGACCCCAATTCCTGTTTCTCCTCGTATCTAGAAAAGCACTAAAATCATAAATGGTGACGTCTGCTTCTCGTGACAAGCAGCAGCCTTCTGTAAAAATTTGTGCTTGACTGGACGGCATGTACCCCCTTCACCAAAGTCACATGCATCCTGACCTTCCTCCTACCCCTTGGGAGCAGCTTCTCAGAGCTAGCTGAAAGTCTGTCTCCTGGGCTAGAGTCCTCAATTTGCCCCAAATAAAACAACTCACGACTCTCACGTTGTGCTTTTTTTTTTCAGTTGACAATAATGACTGAGACTTAATGGAGGAGGCCAATAAGGATAAAGAGGCTAATAAAGAAAACGCAGCGTCTGGCTTCTCTGATTCACCTGCCACCTTGAGTGGAACCCTGGAGGGCTGAGAAGGCTGGACAGACCACCAAGAAGCCGCCTGGGCCCGAACCAACGTTCCTTTTGTCAGCAGGGGAGGCACTGGAAGGGGGAAAGTCCTGAGTGCCCTCCTGTGAGACGCCCGAGGGGCAGCCCCACCCGGCCCCAGTTCCCTGTGAATATCTCGGATGAGAGACTCCCGCACACCGACTGATGGCCCGAGTGCCTGCCCGGCTCCAGATCCCACTTTGTCTGTCCTCATTTCTCCAGTGGAGCCTCACTTCACCCTCGATGTGGCAGGTCGGAGAACTGAGTTTCTTGTAGACACTGGAGTCACCTGCTCTGTTGTGACTTGGCCGGGCGGCCCCCTCCCCAACCGTGACTGTCCTGTGATGGGAGTTGATGGGAAGGCGATTTACTTCTCCCATTGCCTGCGGAGTCCGGCCCATTATTATTACTATCCTTTTTGTATATGCCACAATGCCCTGTCCCCCTCCATGGAAGAGATTTGCTAAATAAATTAGGAGCTAGTATGTTCTTAGGACAGGATAAAATCCAAGGAGGTAAAGAATTCAAACAGAGAATGCATCTATTAGTAGCCCCAGATGACCCACCTGCTGGTCATCCAAATATTCCCCAAGACATCCCCCAGGAAATGAGAGAACAAGTAGATTGTGCAGTTGGGGATACCTCGGTGCCAGGAAGGGCAAAATGTATTCCCCCAATAGAAATACGATGAAGGAAAAATATCCCTGGAAGAGACAGTATCTTTTAAAGCCTGAGGCCATGAGGGGATCCAACAGCTGCTCAGCAAATTCCTAAAACATGGACTCATTAGGCCCTGCCGATCCCCTTCCAGCACGCCGGTGCTCCCTGCTCAGAAGCCTAACGGGGAGTGTGGGTTTGTGCAAGACTTGGGAGCACTGAATGAGGCCGTCATCCCTATCCACCCACTGGTGCCAAACCACATACCCTCCTCACCAAAGTGCTGGGGAGCGCTCGGTATTTCTCTGCTTTGTACCTCAAAGATGCATTCTTCTGAATTCCCCTTCATCCAGACTCTCAATACCTTTTTGCCTTTGAACGGAGGGACCTTGACATGCTGAAGGCTCCCCAATATACTGAGGCAGTGCTTCTGCAGGATTTTTAGGACAGCCCCCATCTTTTTGGAAACATGTTGTCAAGGAAGCTGAGGGAACTGAGCCCTGAGGAGAGAACTCTTGCTATAATATGTTGATAACTTATTGATAAGTAGTGAGAAAAAGCAAGATTCAGATCAAAATACTGTTAAAATCCTAATTTTCTGGCAGAAAGGGGATAGAAAGTCTTCCCATCTAAGGCTCAGATCTCACAGCAATGGGTTCAGTATTTCGGATTTGTTTTGACCCCAGGGGCTCGAGCCTTGGCCACAGAGGGAAAAACCGCAATGAGCGCATTACCATCTCCAACCACAGAGGCAACTCCAAGGCTTTCTTGGGATGGCTGGGTTCTGCCCTATCTGGATCCCAAATTGTGGCCTTATAGCCAAACCTCTATATGAGACTCTAAAGGGAGGAGAAAGGGAACACCTTCAGCGGAATAGGGACCAGCAGTGGGCCTTTGAGATTCTAAAGACAGAGTTGAGTAGAGCACCAGCACGGGGGCTTCCAAATTTGGACAAGCCCTTCACCCTACACGTTCACCAGAGGTCAGGGAGGGCACCAGGAGTCCTGACCCGAAAGCTGGGACCAGATCAGTGACCAGTGGCTTACTTCTCAACACAGCTGGACTCAGTAGCCCTGGGATGACCAAGCTGCCCGTGGGCAGTAGCAGCCACAGCCCCATTGGTTAATGAGCTTCCAAGCTCATCCTGGGACAACACTTAGATGAATTAACCCTTCATCAGGTACAGTCTATGCTGGTGGTCAAAGGACATCATTGGTTGACTGGGGGAAGGTTAAGAAGATGTCAGGCCCTCTTAATGGACACCCCTGATATTCCCTTAAAAGTGTGTCAAGCCCTGAACTCTGCAGATCTGCTTCCAGCTGTCAAGAATGGAGACCTATTCCAACAGTGAATAGAGACCATAGCACAAAATTACTACAGCAGGTCTGATCTGTTAGATGAACCTCTTGACAACCCAGAGGTCAAATGGTTTACCAACAGGAGGAGTAATATAGACATGGGAACCTGAAAGGCAGGGTATGCCAGTTAGCCTAGGTGAAGTCATAGAAGCCAAGGCCCTCACTCCAGGATCAGCCCAGAAGCCCAAGCTAATAGCATGAATGAGAGCTTTGCAATTAGGGAAGGTTAAAAAATTAAATATTTTTACTGACTCTAAATATGGGTTCCACGCCGCTGCCACAGACTCCGGGGGTGGGCACCAGCCACTGCATCTGCACACCCCCTATCAAGGGGATAATGGCCAGCACATGCTGAGGGAAGATGAGGCAGGCATCCACACTAAAAACAGTCCTCGCACCAAGAATATTAAAACCATGCAAGATACACGGGGATGCTCTCACGTAAAAATAGCCCTCCAAGACCACAGTAGATAGTTGTTTCTCCTAAAGTCACAGAGTAAGAGAAATATGAGTAAAATGAGGAAGCAGAGGAAGCACTCCCAATTAACAGATCAAGAGAATTTCCCTGAAAGAACAAACAATGAAACAGACCTCTTTAGTCTGATAGACACCAAGTTCCAAAAGGAGATGATAATGAAAATACTGAAGGAATAAAGAAAGGCTATCGATAGAAATGCAAATTAATGTAAAAAGGAACTAGAAACTATAAGGAGGAGCCAAGAAAAATTAGAAAATTCATTTCCTGAGACAAAAGCTGAGCTAAAGGCAACGAAGAGCAGAATGAATAACGCAGAAGAACAAATAAGTGACCTGGAAGATAGAAAAAATGGAAATCACCCAACCAGAACAGCAGACAGAAAGCCAAATGAAAAAAAATTAAAGCACAATAAGTGACCTATGGGATAATATAAAGCGTGCCGGTCTACACATAATAGGGATTCCAGAGGAGAAGAAAGAGAAAAAGGGATCAAAATGTATTTGAAGAAATTATGGCTGAAAACTTCCCACACCTAAAGAAGGAAACAGATATCCAGATACAGGAAGCACAGAGGGTCCGAAACAAGATGAATACAAACAGACTACACCAAGACATATTATAATTAAAATGACAAAAGTTAAAGACGATTCTAAACGCAGCAAGAGAAAAACAAAGAGTTAATTACCAGGGAACCCCCATAATGCTATCAACTGATTTCTGTACAGAAATTCTGCAGGCCAGAATAGAGTGGCAAGACATATTCAAAGTCCTGAAAGGGAAGAATCTGCAACCTAGGATTCTCTACCCAGAAAGATAATCAATTAGAATAGAAGGAGAGAGAAAGAATTTCTCAGACAAGCAAAAACTAGAAGAATACAGCAATACTAAACCTATCCTAAAGGAAATATTGAAAGGTCTTCTCTCAATAGAAAAGAAGGGACTTCCCTGGTGGCGCAGTGGTTAAGAATTTGCCTGCCAATGCAGGGGACACGGGTTTGAGCCCTGGTCTGGGAAGATCCCACATGCCATAGAGCAACTAAGCCACAACTACTGTGCTTGTGCTCTAGAGCCCACGAGCCACAACTACTGAAGCCCATGTGCCTAGAGCCCATGCTCTGCAACAAGAGAAGATGCTGTAATGAGAAGCCTGCTCACCACAACTAAGAGTAGCCCCCGCTCGCTGCAACTAGAGAAAGCCTGCACGCAGCAACAAAGACCCAACACAGCCAAAAATAAATAACAAATTAATTAATTAATTAAAAACAAAAGAAAAGAAGCAAGAAGCTATAGGAAAAACAATATCAGAATCAGAAAGTAAATCATTTAAATAAGCTAGTATACAGATTAAAACTTTTTTTTAATTAAAATAAACATTTTGTGAAAGCAAGGATAACCACAATGAACAGCAAAATAATAAACATGAAGATGTAGCAGAGGACATCAAAATTGTGAAATGGGGGAGAGGATAGTAAGATTTCTTTTTTTAGACTGTGTTTGAGCCTAAATGACTATCAGTCTAAAGCAAGTAGATATAGGAAGGGGTTAACATACTTGAAAAACAAGGTAACCACAAGTAAAAAACATAAAATAGATTCACAAAAAACGAAAAAGACGAGAACACAGCATGAAATAAGAGGAAATCATCAAACCACAAAAGGAAAAACAAAAAGAAAGGAACAAAGAAGAAATACAGAATCAACTAGAAAGCAAGGTTTAAAATGTCAATAAATTATCAATAATTATCATAAATGTCAGTGGACTAAATGCTCCAATTAAAAGACATATACAGCGGAAACTAATACAACATTGTAAATCAACTATACGCCAATAAAAATTAATTTAAAAATAAATAAAAGAGAGAGTGGCAGATTGGATAATAAAACAAGTGCCCACTATATGCTGCCTATAAGAGACCCATTTTAGGGCAATAGACACACATAGATTGAAAGTAAGGGGATGGAAAAGATATTTCATGCAAATGGAAAGGACGAAAAATCAGGGGTCATAATATTCATATTAGACAAAATAGACTTTAAAACATGGGCCATAAGGAAAGATAAAGAAGGACACTCTATAACGATAAAAGGATCAATACAAGAAGAGGATGTTATACTCATCAACATATATGCACCCCATATAGGGGTACCCAAATACATAAAACAAATACTAGCAGAGAAATTGACAGGAATACAATAACATAGGAGGTTTTAACACCCCCAGACATCAATGGACAGATCGTCTACACAGAAAATCAATAAGGCAACAGAGATCCTAAATGATACAATAGAACAGTTAGACTTAATTTATCTTTTCAGGACATTACCTCCAAAAAAAACCAAAAACAAAACAAAACAAAACAAAAAACCCAAACGAAAACAAAGCAGCATACACATTCTTTTCAAGTGCAGATGGAACATTCTCGAGGACTGACCACATACTGGGGCAGAAAAAAAGCCTCAACAAATTTAAGAGTCTAGAAATTATTTCAAGCATCTTTTCTGACAACAGTGGCATGAAACTAGAAGTCAAACACAGGAAAAAAAAATGAGAAAAAACTGATTACATGGAGACTAAACAACATGCTAATAAAAAACCAATGCGTCAACAGTGAAATCCAAGAGGAAATTTTAAAAAATACCTTGAGACAAATGACAATGAAAACACAACCTTACAAAATCTACGGGATGCAGCAAAAGGAGTTCTTAGAGGGAAGTTCATAGCCATACAGGCCTTCCTCAAAAAAAGGAAAAATCTCAAATACCCTAACCTACTACCTAAAAGAATTAGAAAAAGAAGAACAAACAAAAGCTAAAGTCAGCAGAAGGAAGGAAATAATCAAAATCAGAGAGGAAATAAATAAAATAGAAATTTTAAAAAATAGAAAAAAATCAATAAAATCAAGGGCTGGTTCTTTGAAAGGGTAAACAAAATTGACACACTTTTGGCCAGGCTCACCAAGAAGAAAAGAGAGAGAACCTAATTAAACAAAATAAGAAATGAAAAAGGAGTAACATCAACTGATACCGTAGAAATACAAAAAACCTTAAGAGAATACTATGAATATTCATATGCCAACAAATTTGACAACCTAGAAGAAATGGACAAGTTTCTAGAAACATACAGCCCATCCAAAACTGAATCAAGAAAAAATAGATAATTTGAACAGACCAATCATTAGAAGTGAAATAGAATCTGTGAAAAACAAAAAAAAACAAAAAAAAACACAACAACCCTCCCCCCAACAAAACAACAACAACAACAAAACCTAGATGGCTTCAAAGGTAAATTCTACCAAACGTAACGTAGAATGAGTTTGAAAATGTTCCTTCCTCTGCAATTTTTTGGAATAGTTTCAGAAGGGTAGGTGTTAACTCTTCTCTAAGTGTTTGATAGAGTTTCCAGGTGAGGCCTTCTTGTCCTGGCCTTTTGTTTGTTCACAGTTTTGTAATCAGAGACTCAATTTCAGTACTTGTAACTGGTCTGTTCATATTTTCTATTTCTTCTTGGTTCAGTCTTGGGAGATTATGCCTTACAAAGAATTTGTTCATTTCTTCTAGGTTGTCCATTTTATTGGCATATTGTTGCTTATAGTAGTCCCTTATGGTCCTTTGTATTTCTGTGGTGTCAGTTGTAACTTCTCCTTTTTCATTTGTTATTTTGTCTTGTTTTGTTTTATTTTATTTTATTTTTTGGCCACACCATGAATCATGTGGGATCTTAGTTCCCTGAATAGGGATCGAACCTGTGCCCCCAGCAGTGCAAGCATGGAGTCTTAACCACCGGACCACCAGGGAAGACCCCTTATTTTATTGATTTAGGCCCTCTCCCTTTTTTTCTTGATGAGTCTGGCTAAAAGTTTATCAATTTTGTTTATCTTTTCAAAGAACCAACTTTTAGTTTCATTGATATTTTCTATTGTTTTCTTAGTCTCTATTTCACTTATCTGTTCTGATTTTTATGACTTCTTTCCTTCTACCAACTTTGAGTTTTGCTTGTCCTTCTTTATCTAGTTGCTTTAGGTGTAACTTAACATTGTTCGAGATTTTTCTTATTTCCTGTGGTAAGCTTGTATTGCTATAAACTTCCCTCTTAGAACTGCTTTTGCTGTGTCCCACAGGTTTGGTATCCCTGTGTTTTCATTCTCGTTTTTCTCTAGGTATTTTTAAAATTTCCTCTTTGATTTATTCAGTGATCCTTTGATTGTTTAGTAGCATATTGTTTAGCCTCCATGTGTCTGTGTTTTTTGCATTTTTTTGCTTGTATTTGATTTCTAATTTCATAGCGTTGTGGTCAGAAAAGATGCTTGATATGATTTCAGTTTTCCTAAATTTATCAAGGCTTGCTTTGTGGCCCAGCATGTGATCTATCCTGAAGAATGTTTCATGTGCACTTGAAAAGAATGTGTATTCTGCTGCTTTTGGGTGACACACTATAAATATCAATTAAGTTCATCTGGTCTAATGTGTCATTTAAGGCCTGTGTTTCCTTACTGCTTTTCTGTCTAGATGATCTGTCCATTGATGTAAGTTGGGTGTTAAAGTCCCCCACTACTATTGTGTTACTGTCAATTTCTCCTTTTATGGCTGTTAACATTTGCCTTATGTATTGAGGTGCTCCTGTGTTGGGTGCATATATATTTTCAATTGTTTTATCTTCTTCTTGGATTGACCCCTTGATCATTATGTAGTGTCCTTCTTTGTCTCTTGTAACAGTCTTTATTTTAAAGACTATTTTGTCTGACTATTGCTACTCCAGCTTTCTTTTGATTTCTATTTGCATGGAATACCTTTTTCCTTCCCCTCACTTTCAGTCTGTATATGTCTCTAAATCTGAAGTGGTTCTCTTGTAGACAACATATATACAGGTATTGTTTTTGTATCCATTCAGCCAGTCTGTGTCTTTTGCTTGGAGCATTAAATCCATTTACATTTAAGGTAATTATTAATATGCATGTTCTTATTGACATTTTATAAATTGTTTTGGATCTGTTTTGTTGGTCTTTTTTCTTCCTTTCCTCTTAGTTCTCTTGTGATTTGATGACTGTCTTTAGTTTTGTGTTTTGATTCTTTTTTCCTTTTTCTGTGTATATATGTATTATAGATTTTTTTTGTGGATACCATGAGGTTTTGATGTAACCATTTACATATGTACATGATTGTTTTAAGTTGCTGATCTCTTAATTTCAAATGCATTCAAATAGCCTGCATTTGTACTCTCCTCCTCTCATGATTACTGGTTTTGATATCATATTTCTGTGTGGATGATTTCCTAACTTTACTGTATGTTTGCCTTTACTGGTGAGCTTTCCCATTTCATAATTTTCTGGTTTCTAGTTGTAGCCCTTTCTTTTCTGCCTAGAGAATTTCCTTCAGCATTTGTTGTAAAGCTGGTTTGGTGGTGCTGAATTCTTTTAGCACTTGTATGTAAAGCTTTTGATTTCTCTGTCAAATCTGAATGAGAGCCTTGCTGCGTAGAGTATTTTTAGTGGTAGGTTTTTCCCTTTCACTTTAAATATTTCATGCCACTCCCTCTGGCCTGCAGAGCTTCTGCTGAAAAATCAGCTGATAACCTTATGAGGATTCCCTTGTATGTTATTTGTTGCTTTTCTCTTGTTGCTTTTAATATTTTCTCTTTATCTTTAGTTTTTGTCAGTTCAATTACTATGTGTCTTGGCATGTTCCTCCTTGGGATAATCTTGTATGGGGCTCTGCACTTCCTGGACTTTGATGATTGTTTCCTTTCCTATGTTCAAGACGTTTTCAGCTATTACCTCTTCAAATATTTTCTCAGGCCCTTTCTCTCTCTCTTCTCCTTCTGAGACCCCTATAATGTGAATGTTGGTGTGTTTGATGTTGTCCCAGTGGCCTCCTAAACTGTCCTCATTTCTTTTCATTCTTTTCTCTTTATTCTGTTCTGTGGCAGTGATTTTCACTGCTCTGCCTTCCAGCTCACTGATTCATTCTTCTGCCTCATTTATTCTGCTATTGATTCCTTCTCATGTATTTTTCATTTCAGTTATTGTATCATTCAACTCTGGTTGGTTGTTCTTTATATTTTCTAACTCTTTGCTAAAAACTTCTTGTAACTTCTCAGTCTGTGTGTCCATTCTTTTCCCACGTTCTTGGATCATCTTTATGATCATTACTCTGAACTCTTTCTTAGTAGACTGCCTATCTCCACTTCACTTAGTTGTTCTTCTGGTGTTTTATCTTGTTCCTTCCTGAGACATATTCCTTTGCTGTCTCATTTTGTTTAAATTTCTATTTATATTTTTATGTATGTAGTAGCTTAGTTACATTTCTCAACCTTGAAGTGGCTCTCTGTAGGTGATGTCCTATGTATCCCAGCAGTACACTTCCCTCTTGTCACCCAAGGACCAGCTGGTCCCAGGGTAGGTTCTTACCTGTGTTTGCAGACTCAGTTCAGCAGGCTGCAGGATCATAGTTTCCTTGCTTCTGGTGTCTGCCCCCTGGTGGGTGAGGCTGCTCAAGAGGCTTGTGCAGGCTTCCTGTTGGGAGGGGCTGGTGCCTGCCTACTGGTAGGTGGGGTTGGGCATGTCTAGAGGTGGCTGTGGGCACTAGAAGTCTTTAGGCAGCCTGTCTGCTGATGGGTGAGGGTGCGTTCCAGCCCCATTGGTTGTGTGGCCTGAGGCGTCCCAGCACTGGAGCCTGCAGACTATGGGGTGGGGCCAGGTTTTGCTGCCAAGGACACGAGACATCTGCCTCCAGCCTGGGTTCACATAGGTCCCCGCTACATCCACCACCAGCTTACAACCCCCTCTGGCCTTCAGAGCCAAATATTCTGGGGGCTCCTCCTCCCGATGCCAGACCTCTAGGCTGGGGAGCCTGGCGTGGGGCTCAGAGCGCTCACTCCTGTGGGAGAACTTCTGCAATATGATTATTCTCCAGTGTGTGGGTCGCCCACCTGTGTGGTATGGGGTATGCTTATATTGTGAGTGCTCCCCTCCTACCAGGCAATAATAGTATCTAGAAATACAGGAGTTATCTAACCACTAATGTGAGAATAGAAATGGTTAAATGTGACTTTCAAGGAACAGAGCTGGAGTGGGAAAGAGCAAAAGTAAAGAGTTTCCATTACAAGCCCTTCTAGACCATTAGAATTTCCAGCACATGCACTTATAATTTTGATTAAATAATTTTAATGAATTTAAAAAAATACCAAAGTCAAGTTTACTACTACTAACATTAACTGTATATGTTAGTACTTTCCCACTGTTTTTTCTTTTTTTTAATTGACGTATAGTTGATTTACAATGTTGTATCAGTTTCTGGTATACAGCAGAGTGACTCAGTTATACATATATATACATTCTTTTTCATATTCTTTCCCATTACAGTTTATCACAGGATATTGAATATAGTTCCCTGTGTTATACAGTAGGACCTTGTTGTTTATCCATCCTATATATAATAATTTGGATCTGCTAATCCCAAACTCCCAATCCATCCCTCCCCCACCCAACTCCCCCTTGGCAACCACAAGTCTGTTCTCTATGTCTGTGAGTCTGTTTCTGTTTCATAGGTAAGTTCATATGTGTCGTATTTTAGATTCCACATATAAGTGATACCATATGATATTTGTCTTTCTCTGACTTACTTCACTTAGTACGATAATCTCTAGGTCCATCCAAGTTGCTGCAAATGGCATTATTTCGTTCTTTTTTATGGTTGAGTAGTATTCCATTGTATATATATATATACCACATCTTCTTTATCCATTCATTTGTTCTTGAACATTTAGGTTGCTTCCATGTCTTGGCTATTGTAAATAATGCTTCTATGAACATAAGGGTGCATGTATCTTTTTGAATTAGAGTTTTGTCCAGATATATGTCCAGGAGTGGGATTGCTGGATCATATGGTAACTCCATTTTGAGTTTTTTGAGGAGACTCCATACTGTTTTCCATAGTGGCTGCACCAACTTACATTCCCGCCAACAGTGTAAGAAGTTTCCCTTTTCTCACACCCTCTCCAGCATTTGTTATTTGTGTATTTTTTAGTGATGGCCATTCTGACCAGTGTGAAGTGATCCCTCATTGTACCTTTGATTTGCATTTCTCTAATAATTAGCCATGTTGAGCATCTTTTCATGTGCCTGTTGGCCATCTGTATGTCTTCTTTGGAGAAATGTCTATTTATGTCATCTGTCCATTTTTCGATTGGGATGTTTGGTTTTTTGAGTATGAGCTGTTTGTATATTTGGAAATTAAGCCCCTGTTGGTCACATCATTTGCAAATATTTTCTCCTAGTCTGTAGGTTGTCTTTCCATTTTGTTTATGGTTTCCCTTGCTGTATTAAAGCTTGTAAGTGTAAGTCCCATTTGTTTATTTTTGCTTTTGTTTCTATTGCCTTGGGAGACTGACCTAAGAAAACAGGTACAATTTATGTGAGAGAATTTTTGCCTCTGCTCTCTTCTAGGAGTTTTATGGTGTCATGTCTTATGTTTAATTCTTTAAGCCATTTTGAGTTTATTTTTGTGTATGGTGTGAGGGTGTGATCTAACTTCATTGATTTACATGAGGCTGTCCAGCTCTCCCAGCACGACTTGCTGAAGAGACTGTCTCTTTTTCATTGTATATTCTTCCTCCTTTGTCAAAGAATTGACCATAGGTGTAGGGGGTTATTTTTGGGCTCTCTATTCTGTTCCAGTGATCCATATGTCTGTTTTTGTACCAATACCATGCAGTTTTGATTACTGTAGCTTTGCAGTATTGTCTGAAGTCTGGGAGGGTTATGCCTCCTGCTTTGTTCTTTTTCCTCAGGATTACTGTGGCAATTTTGGGTCCTTTATACTTCCATATAAATTTTAGAAGGATTTGTTCTAGTTCTGTGAAAAATGTCATGGGTAATTTGATAGGAATTGCATTAAGTCTGTCGACTGCTTTGACCATTTTAACAAGATTAATTCTTCCAATCCAAGACCAAGGGATATCTTTCCATTTCTTTGAATCATCTTCAGTTTTCTTTATTAATGTTTTATAGTTCTCAGCATAAAAGTCTTTCACCTCCTTGGTCAGGTTTATTCCTAAGTATCTTTTTTGGGGGGTGTGATTTTAAAAGGTTTTTTTTTTGTTGTTTTTTTTGAATTCCCTTTCTGATTATTTCACTGTCAGTTTAAAGAAATGCAACCAATTTCTGTATGTTAATCTTGTATCCTGCTACCTTGCTGAATTCATTTATCAGTTCTAGTAGCTTTTGTGTGGAGTCTTTAGGGTTTTCTATAAATAGTTTCACGTCATCTGCATATAATGACAATTTTACCTCTTCCCTTCCAACTTGGATACATTTTCTTTCTTTTTCTTGTCTGATTGCTGTGGCAAGGACTTCCACTACTATGTTCAATTGAAGTGGTGAGAGTGAGCATCCTTGTCCTGTTTCAAATTTTAGTGGAAAGGCTTTCAGCTTTTCAGTATTATATTGGCTGTTGGTTCGTTATAAATAGCTTTTATGATGTTGAGATATGTTTCCCCTATACCCACTTTGGTAAGAGTTTCTATCATGAATCGATGTTGAATTTTGTCAAATGCTTTTTCTGCATCTATTGAGATGATCATGTGCTTTTTGTCCTTTGTTGCTGTAGTATAGCACACTAATTGATTTGCATATGTTGAACCATCCTTGTGAACTTGGGATGAATCCAATTTGGTTGTGGTGTATGATCTTTTTTATGTGTTGTTGGTTTCAATTCACTACTATTCTGTTGAGAATTTTTGCATCTATATTCATCAAAGATATTGGCCTGTAATTTTTTTTGGTGGTATCTTTGTCTGGTTTTGGTATTAGGGTGCTGGTGGCCTCACAGAATGTCTTTGGGAATGTTCCTTCCTCTTCAACCTTTTGGAAGAGTTTGAGAAGGATCGGTATAAATTCTTCTTTGTATGTTTGGTAGAATTCACCTGTGAAGCCATCTGTTCCTGGACTTTTGTTTGTAGGGAGTTTCTTTGGGGTTTTTTGTTTGTTTGTTTGTTTTTTAACAGATTCTATTTCACTTCTAGTGATTGGTCTGTTCAAATTATCTATTTCTTCTTGATTCAATTTAGGTGGGCTGTATATTTCTAGAAACTTTTCCATTTCTTCTAAGTTGTCAAATGTGTTGGCATATAATTGTTTATATTATTCTCTTATGGTATTTTGTATTTCTGCAGTATCAATTGATGTTACTCCTTTTTCATTTCTTATTTTATTTGGGTTCTCTGTCTTTTCTTCTTGGTGAGCCTGGCCATAGGTTTGTCAATTTTGTTTACCCTTTCAAAGAACCAGCTCTTGGTTTTATTGATTTTTTTCTATTGTTTTTAAAATCTTTATTTTATTTATTTTCTCTCTGATTTGATTATTTCCTTCCTTCTGCTGACTTTAGGTTTTGTTTGTTCTTCTTTTTCTAATTCTTTTAGGTGGTAGGTTAGGTCGTTTGAGATTTTTCTTGTTTCTTGAAGAAGGGTTGTATCGCTATGAACTTCCCTCTAAGAAATGCTTTTGCTGCATCCCATAGATTTTGTATGGTTGTGTTTTCATTGTCACTTGTCTCGAGGTATTTTAAATTTTCCTTTGATTTCCTCATTGACCCTTTTTTTTTTTTAATAGCATGTTGTTTAGTTTCCATGTAATCGTTTTTATCTCTTTTCTTTTTCTGAGGTTGATCTGTAGTTTCATCCCATTGCGGTCAGAAAAGATGCTTGAAATAATTTCTGTATTCTTAAATTCATCAAGATTTGTTTTGTGCCCTAGTATATGGTCAGTCCTAGAGAATGTTCCATGTGCACTTGAAAATAATGTATATTCTGGTTTGGGGGGGGGGGAGGTAATGTCCTGAAAATATCAATTAAGTCTGACTGTTCTATTGTATCATTTAGGATCTCTGTTGCCTTATCGATTCTCTGTCTGGAAGATCTGTCCATTGATGTAAGTGTGGTGTTAGTCTCCTACTACTATTGTATTCCTGTCAATTGCTCCCTTTATGTCTGTTAGTATTTATGTATTTGGGTGCTCCTATGTTAGGTGCATATATGTTGACGAGTGTAAAATCCTCTTCTTGTATTGCTCCTTTTGCATTATATAGTGTCCTTTATCTTTCTTTATGGCCTTTGTTTTAAAGTCTGTTTTGTCTGATATGAGTATTGTGATCCCCGCTTTCTTGTCATTTCTGTTTGCAGGAGGTATCTTTTTTCCACTTTCTCACTTTCAGTCTGTGTGTGTCCCTTACCCTAAAGTGGGTCTCTTGTAGACAGCATATTGTAGGCTCTTGTTTTATTATCCAATGTGCCACTCTCTGTCTCTTGATTGAAGCATTTAGCCCATTGACATTTAAGCTAATTATTGATAAATATGTATTTATTTATTGGCATTTCAGCCTTGTTTTCCAGTTGATTCTGTGTTTCTTTTTTGTTCCTTTTTCTTTTTCTCCTTTTGTGGTTTGATGTGTTCCTTTTATATTATGCTTGTGTTCTCTTCTTTTTGGTGTTTGCGAATCTATTATATGTTTTTGATTTGTGGTTACCCTGTTTTTCAAGTAAAATTGAAAAGTTGTTTACAACTTTCAAGGAAGTTAACCACTTCCTGTATCTGCTTGCTTTAGATGATAGTCATATAGGTTCAATCTATAGTCATATAGGTTCAATCACATTCTAAAAAAAAAAAAAAAAATCTACGTTTTTCTTACTCTCCTCCTCCACATTTTGTGATTTTGATGTCCTCCTTTACATCTTCATGTTTATCCTTTTGCTGTTCATTGTGCTTATCATTGCTTTCATAAGAATTTTTTTTTTTTCCTTTTAATCTGTATACTGGCTTATATAAGTGATTTACTTTCCAATTGTGATTTCCTCTTTCCTATGGCTTCTTGCTTCTTTT
The DNA here is from genome assembly GCF_009873245.2 of Balaenoptera musculus. Classification (NCBI taxonomy): domain Eukaryota; kingdom Metazoa; phylum Chordata; class Mammalia; order Artiodactyla; family Balaenopteridae; genus Balaenoptera; species Balaenoptera musculus. The sequence goes on along the minus strand of NC_045791.1, from coordinate 732,932 downwards.
ATATTTAGAGAAGACCTTCCAATATTTCCTTTAGTGTAGGTTTAGTATTGCTGTATTCTTTTAGTTTTTGCTTGTCTGAGAAATTCTTTCTCTCTCCTTCTATTCTAAATAATAATCTTGCTGGGTAGAGTTTCCTAGGTTGCAGATTTTTCCCTTAGGACTTTGAACATATTTTGCATCTCCCTCCTGGCCTGCAGCATTTCTGTAGAGAAATCAGCTGATAGCCTTATGGGGGTTCCCTGGTAATTAACTCTTTTTCTCTTGCTGCCTTCAGAATCCTCTTTAACTTTTGCCATTTTAATTATATGATGTCTTGGTGTAGGTCTGTAGTGTTCATCTTTTTTGGGACCCTCTGTGCTTCCTGTATCTGGATATGTTTCCTTCTTTAGGTTTGGGAAGTTTTCAGCCATAATTTCTTCAAATACATTTTCAATCCCCTTTTCTCTTTCTTCTCCTTCTGGAATCCTTATTATGCGTAGATTGGCACACTTTATATTATCCCATAAGTAAGTCTCTTAGATTGCTTTCTTTTTTTTTTTTTTTTTCCATTTGACTTTCTGTCTGCTGTCCTGGTTGGGTTATTTCCACTATTCTATCTTCCAGATCACTTATTTGTTCTTCTGCATTATTCATTCTTCTGTTCACTGCCTTGAGCTCAGCTTTCATCTCAGCAAATGAGGTTTCTAATTTTTCTTGGCTACTCCTTCTAGTTTTTTACAGTAATCTGCATTTCTGTCAATAGCCTTTCTTAATTAATTCCTTCAGTATTTTCATTATCTCCTTTTTGAACTTGGTGTCTATTAGACTCCATTTCATTGTTTTTCAGGGGTGTTCTCTTGATCTTTTAACTGGGAGTGGTTCCTGTGCTGCTTCATTTTACTTATATTTCTCTTGCTCTATGAGTTTAGGAGAAACAATTATCTACTGTGGTCTTGGAGGGCTATTTTTATGTGGGAGCATCTCGGCGCCAGGGCTGCTTTTAGTGTGGGTGCCTGTTGCCTCTTTCCTCAGCGTGTGCTGTTACCACCTTGATAGGGGTGCGACTGGTGTTGTGACCAGAGCCTGCACCAGATGTTAACCAGGACCTCCTATGTGCTCTGTGACTGTCGCAGCCCTGTCAGGGGTGGGGTCTGCTTCCTAGCTGCTGGAATAGAAGCCCCAGCCCATTTCTGAGCTGCGTTTCTGAGATGTGGTGCAAGGTAGGAGGAATTGGGGCACTCCCACTGGGAGAGGATGAGGACTCCTCCACTGGAGCTGTCCACCTGTGAGTGTGCTGTGTGGTGCCACCTGTCACCCGTTGTGCAGGCTCACAAGGTACACTGTTGTTGGCACTGCCCTCAGCCCTGCCTACACCGTGGGGTACTTTCCCACTGTTAATACTTATCCACTGTTAAGCTTCTATACTATTTTATTATAATATAGTGTTTAGACCAACATAGGTGAATCTTATACCCCAATTTCATTTTGTTTAAATTTATATATCATAATTCACCTAATCTACAGAATCTATTTTTTTTCCCACATATTCATGTCATTGGTGTCAGGATGGATTCACATAATTTGGCAGGTTTTTCCTTAGTGGTACGTAAATTATGGGGATGTCTTATCATCAGTGGTGTCTGATATTTGATGAACTAGGGCACTTGTAGGGAATTATACGTCCAGGTATTTTTCCCCTGCATCACTTTTTGACTCTATAGCCTGTTTGTTAGGTCTTTCTCTACTGCTCTGCCACTCATCACACTGCAGCCATGTGGCTCCTTCAGGTCTCAGCTTAAATGTCACTCCCTTTCAGAAGCCTGTTGACCACCCAATTGAAATCAGCTCTATGGCCCAGAAACATTTCCTATCCTATTACCCAGTTTTATGATCATCAAGGCACTTGCTGTGATATTTTCAATTATTTGTCTCTTTCCTCACTAAAGCATAAGCTCCAGGAGAATAGAGCTCTGGCCTATCTTGTTCAACACAATATCCCAGCACTTGGAATAGAGCCTGACACCAAGTAGGTGCTCAAATATTTCTAGAAGGAAGACTTTGGAAAAATAATGCTAGGCTATGGACACAGTATCTAGTCATTTAGCAAGGTAGTATGTTTCAAATTTATAAAGAACATTGCTTCCTTATTTTTCTACGGAAAAGAATCTCATCTCTATAAATCATTTTGTCGGGAAGATCCATTTCTGATTGCTATCCAGTTAAATATAATTTCAGAAATACACTAATGGCATATACTAAGAATAATTTCCATAGCATGGAACAATTCATACCATCCTTAATTTATTTGTATGTATCCCAAACCTACCTACTCTCGACCAGAACTGATATATCAAACAGGTGGCGAACTAGGAGGAGAAGAAAAAGGTTGTTTCAGAAAATGCAAGAGTGTGATTACCTTCAACTTTTTAAATTTTAAGAAGAGTAGTTGTCTCTCTCTTCCAAAGGAAAGATGAAGTTAAAATTACTGTTTATACTTATAAATTTATTTCCCCAGCCCAATTCAAAAAATTAATTGAAATAAAAGTTTGCAGAACATCTAACAAGAACGATAATGAATACCTGTCCATTTCTTTAATACGTTTCACATGTATGACAAAAGGATAAAATAAGAAGGCTGAAATTCTGAAAAACTGTAAATTTCTGTTTTTTAATTGAAAAAAAGCCCATGATTCTTTGGGAGGTGATACAAGATTGTTTGTTTTCCAGTCAGATCATAATTTCTACAATTTCTGTAATAACCATAAATTCCAAGGGTTCCCGTTCTCCCCACCCCAATTCACTTTTGGCACCTATACATGAAATATCACTTCTGAAAAATGGGGAAAAAATATGCTGAGTACTAGGTTTTTATCACTGTCCTCCTTTCCTCATGAAAAATTTTCTGACTGCTGAATTCAGAATATTGATACAAGAAAGACAATATCTCATCCATAAAAATCTTTTTCTAACTAACTAGATGGCTGTCTCAGAAACAAATTTATATTAGAAACAGCAGCCAATTCTCAGCGGTAAAGGGGCAGTGGCTTCTCCACTTCTTCTGAATTTACTGAGCAATTCTATGAGAGGTAGCAGGTGTCTGGCACAGGCTCTGGCTTCATGATTTTAGAACACAATCTTAAGTCATCACGTTCTTCAGAAGAACTTGGGCTACACTGAAAGAAACAAAAGAAAAGGTCCTCTCAACCTCTGCAGGGAGGAGCGGGTCAGGACAGAGCGTGGGTTACAGGTGGAGAAGGAGGGGCCTGACCCTATGAGTGGCAATTAGGAGAGGATTTAGCCAAAGGACTTCTTTTAAAAATTCTGATTAGAAAAGTATATCATTTATACAGTATATTGCTCTTGAGTCTTCATGTCGCTTATTAAAAACGAAGCTCCTACACAGAAATCAGGATGCCACAGGAGAAAAGCAGCCAACACAGACCGTAACTGGCTGCTATTTAACTATGAAGAACACAACCTTCATATTTCATATTGAGAAGGATTTCTGAGCTTGGTGTTGATCTGTTTGGCCCCATTCAACTTTGTTTTTTTAGCTCTGCTTCAGAGCCACAGGGTATGGCCAAGAGACCCAAAACAATCTCCCAATTTTCCAGCGTCATTAGAACCTAGTGGATGTTTCTGAGAACTACTGTTGAGCTGACAAGGGTGGGGGGAGCCTCACCCCACCCTCGCTTCCCAAGATCTAATAAAACAAGACACTTTTATTTCAAAACGAAAGACGCTAATGTTACAAAACTGGGGAAAAAATAAGAAGCTAGGACAGTCCTTCTTAATTAACACTTGGCTAATGCCTGCCTGTAGCACTACATACGTGGCTTATTTTAGGAAGGAGAAGAAGGAGGAAACTCTGAAACCTCCCGACAGAGGAGCCGTCCCATTGCACAGTCAAGGGCTTATTTCTTCTGCCAGCCACCGGTTCACAAATATTTTCCCCATTTATAGAAGCGTGTGTGAATGAGGTTGGGGAGAGCAGGGAACAGGCCGAGAGGTCGACTGGAGTCTTGGCTTGAGGAACCTGCCCTCTCTTCTTAGTGGCGACCGACTTGGTCCAGCACCTCGACCTTCACAGTAAGCAACATCTTTCTTTAAAACTTTTCTTGTTCTTGCTGCTTTTCTTGCCATTCTTGTCTTTGTTTTCTGACATCTTCTTTGCTCTGATCTCTCTCATGAGGTCAAAGAACACCTGGGGTGGGGAGAAAGGGGTGAAAAGAACAAGGAAGAAAAAGCCATTTAATGATTTAATGAAGCAATTCGACCAAGCAGGATATGTAGTTACAGTTTAAAGTATATATAAAGCCAAATGTATTCTTAAAAACCACGGGCCATCAAAAACAAGAGGTCAGGCTTCCCTGGTGGCGCAGTGGTTGAGAGTCTGCCTGCCAATGCAGGGGACACGGGTTCGAGCCCTGGTCTGGGAGGATCCCACATGCCGCGGAGCAACTGGGCCTGTGAGCCACAACTCCTGAGCATGCGCGTCTGGAGCCTGTGCTCCGCAACAAGAGAGGCCACAATAGTGAGAGACCCCGCGCACCGCAATGAAGAGTGGCCCCCACTTGCCGCAACTAGAGAAAGCCCTCGCACAGAAACGAAGACCCAACACAGCCATAAATAAATAAATAAATAAGCAAATATGATTAAGAAAAATATATTTAAAAAAACAAACAAACAAAAGGTCTAGGGCTTCCCTGGTGGCGTGGTGGTTAAGAGTCCGCCTGCCAATGCAGGGGACCCAGGTTCAAGCCCTGGTCTGGGAAGATCCCACATGCCACAGAGCAACTAAGCCCGCATGCCACAACTACCAAAGCCCACATGCCTAGAGCCCACGCTCCACAACAAGAGAAGCCACCGCAATGAGAAGCCCACGCACCGCAACGAAGACCCAACGCAGCCAAAAATAAAAATTAATTTTTTAAAAAACCCAAAAAACAAAAGGTCTAGAGCAGATGAGAACATTAGAAACGTATTCTAATTCCACAAAGGAAACCTCTCTGCTCACATCATATAATGGGTCAAGCTAAGGGCAGCAGCGTCATACCGTTACTACGATTCAGCAGCTTATTTCACGCTGATGAAACCTGTTCTGGGGATAAGTGTGATGAAGGATGAAACATCACAGGACAGACCGACAACAGTTTGTGAAACTTACAGACACCGAGAGTGACGACAGTCAGCAGGCGTCCTGGCTTCCAGCCACCGGGACAGGGAAGGGAGGAGAGTGCCTCGGGGCCCTGCCACATTCCACCGAGCTGGTGAGTCCTCCCCTGACTCTACAGGCACGAGTGCCATCACGCAGGACGGCTTCGCAGCCTGACCCCGACGGCAGACTGGGGAACGCGGTGGGCGGGGAGGAGGAGGGGATGCAGCTTGAACAAACGACGGGGCCCCCGACGCGGGGGGCAGAGGGGGTGCCACCCTCCCCACGTCTGCCCCTCCCTGCCTCGCTCCCGTGATGCCAGCTGCAAGGGGCCTCATCAAGAGCTGATGAGACGTGTCCTTTGAATGCCAGCGTGCTATCAGTTGTCACAGTGGTCTGGGTTTTGCCCTCTGCTACCAGCAACCATGCCCGGGTACCGACTACATGCCAGCAGCCGAAATACGCCTCCTACAAAGAAAGATTTGCGGTTTCTCACAGAGAAGACGGAAAGTGTGAGATTGAGCGTAGCCTCTGACCTTCGGACGTTTGCGCAGAACAGGCTCCTGTTACTTTCTAGAGGAAAGCGAGACTGAGCTTTCTGAGTGGGGGACTCCACGAGCCCTCACCACTAGCTCAGGGTGCAGGAAAGGACCCCCCCAACTGCATCAGGCTGACCTAAGCACCCCTCTCCTCCAGCCTCTCAGGAAAGCGCTCCCTCCCCCATAACAGGGGCCGTGAACAGCTACGAATGTCGCCGGTTTTTCCTTGTCCTAGCAGCAGAAGGCAGGCGGAGGGAGGGGAAGGGCGTGTGTCCAGCTTCAAATGATGCCCAAGCTGTTCATCGCCAGTCTCATCGACAACCTCCTTTCCTTGGAACTGTTCACAGTGAACACAACGCTGCCCGGCATCAGCTTCTGCTGGTTCCCGTTTGGCAGGTCCGGCGGGTCCCGGCCAGGAAGGGGAGGTGACAAGCCGGTGTGACAGCTCCCGCCCCCCAGGTCGACAGTTCCAAGCCCGGAAAGTCTTCCTGATTTTTAAAAAATGAAGTGTGTGACTGGACTTCCTGTGTGTTTTCTAATTCTACAGCTAGAAAACAATTTGATAGGAACGGAAAGATTTGGAAATGCACAAGAATCAACGTTAAGAGCTGAGATAACAATCAGAGAAAAAGGAGCTGCTGTGGGAACCTGCTTCGCACGGCAGATGCAGCTTAACAGACTGACGTCGTTGGAGAGGCTTCCAAAGCGGACGCCTTCCGACACCAGCGTCCTTCCAGCAACCCTGCAAGCTGAAGTGACACCTGGTTTCAAATCCCTTCCTCCTCAGGTGAGAAGCAAAGGAGAAAGGAGGAGGGATGTGAGGGATTCAGGTGCTGCACAGACGGAGCAGACGAGTCCACGGCGTGGCTGCAAAGTGACGCGCGTTGGCCTTACGGGAACCCAGGCTGTGACGGCAGAGAGAGGACCTCAGCTTTTAGGTGGTCGATTTTAGCTCTGGGGCCACCGCTGTGAACTCCAGCTTTTTAAAAGAAGGCCTCACAATCGCAATCACTGGAAGGTGGGTTTTCAAACCGTCGGTGTGCATCACTGTCAAGGTCATCCTTTCCTTCGCCTCAGAGATTTGAACGAAAAACTACGCTGGGGCTGGGGAAGAGGGGAGGGATCCCTGGACGCACAGACGAAGTTATAAAGGCTGGACCCCTTGGCCCTGCCGGTGGGCAGGGAGGTGAAGAGAACAAATCTACCCAACCCGCCAGCGAGGGCAAAGTCAAGGGCCCCCGGAGGCGCCGGCCCCGCCCCTGGAGGACACGGGCCGCGGAGGCCGCGAGGGCAGCGTCTGCGGAGGCCGCGCCTCGCCCGCCCGACGGCGCGCACCTGACCCGGCTCCGGGGGGCCGCACCCTCCCCGAGCCGCTCGTGCGGACGCCCGGACCCCCGGGAGGCGCCCCCCCCGGCTCCCCAGGACCGGCAGGTGGGGAGCGGGGCCCACCTTGTCCACGTTGGCCCGCGTCTTGGCCGAGGTCTCCACGTACTGCACGCCCCACTCCTCGGCCTTGGCCCTGGCCTCCTCCAGCGGCACCTGCCTCCGCTCCTGCAGGTCAGACTTGTTCCCCGCAACCAGCAGCGGGACTTTATCTTCTTCCGCCTTAACGCGGAGGATCTGTTCCCTGGGCGACAGGTCAAGAAGAAGGCGGCTGAGCAGGCCAGGCCGGGCGCCGGTCCCCCCCACAGGCGGGCCGCTGGCCCAGGCCCGTCCCCAGGGAGCGCCCCTCCCGCCCGTGGCCAGCCAGCGCCTGCCGGCTCCGCTCCCAGCTTGCTGCGCCCCGGGGACCCGGGCACCCACTACCGACGCGGGTCTGGGGGCTTCCCTGGCGGTCCAGTGGTTAGGCCTCCACGCTCCCAATGCAGGGGGTCCGGGTTCCATCTCCGGTGGGGGAACTACGATCCCGCAGGCCGCGCGGTGTGGCCAAAAAATCAATAAATATAACGAACAGTAAAACGGGAGAAAAGTTCTTAAAAAAAAAAAAAAACAACGCAGGTTTCTGGGCCCAGGAGCAGATACTTGGGCAGGAGCCCAGGGTTCTGCATTTCAACAGCATCCCCAATTTACGCTTCGGCCAGAAAACAAAACAAAGGAGAAACCTGGGACCCTCTATGGTAGAAACCAGATGAAAGAAGTATCTTCATATACAAAACGCTTAATAATGCCCCTGGGGAAAAAAAAGTCTGATTTCTTTGTGAGAATAAAAGCCATGAAACCCAGGGGTTTTCATATGGTCTGTTAGCAGACCGTGAAATCAATGCAAAACCGGTGATTCTTTTTCCTCAGTCAAGTAGCATATTACAGAAAAGCAAAGCAACATTAGAGGGACGCTCACAGTAAAGGTAAGTATGGTTTTCTGCCACTCCTGCTTCAACTCTGTCTGCATCTGTGCACCCCGCCCCCGCCCACGTCTGTGAGGCAGGAGCCCTACTTCAACGTGCATTATTTTTCTACTACAAAGTGGGGGGGAAAAAATGAAATACTACAAGGCCTATGGAAAAGTACTTCCAAAACATCTTCTCTAAAATAACTGCTACCTGTAGCACATTAAAGTTTACCTCTACTAAAAATAATCAGCTACCTAAAATCATTTTGGAAAAACAGAGTATTCAAGAAATTAAATATTCCGCTTCCATTATTTTGAACCAGGGGGAACCTGCCTACTTCTGTATTCCCACACATTCCCAAAAGAGACCCCTTCAAAAACGTATTTGGTGGGGATTTGCACTTTTACATAATACGGGATGACATTTCATAATAATAAAAACGTTTAAATTTTTTCCCATACAGTCGGTTTCACTACCAGATATCAGTTTTTTACAGTTGGGGTCTAGTGGACTTACAGTGTCATGTTAGTTTCAGGTGTGCAGCACAGCGACTCAGTTACACATATACGTGTATCCCTTCTTTTCCAGATTCTTCTCCCTTATCGGTTATTACAAGATAGCGAATAGAGTTGGCTGTGCTGTACAGCAGGTCCTTGTTGGTTCTCTACTTTGTATGCAGACTGTGTGTCTGTTAATCCCAAGCTCCTGATTTATCCCCTGCTTTAAGCAAAATGAAAAATAAGCAGATGCTTGAAACCTGTCTCTGAGGAGCTTTGCCACACCCTGCATTTCACAGGGGTCAAAGAGCACAGGCTATGCTTAGAAGTTAGTGATCAGTAAACATGGTGAACAGTAAAAACTGATCACATTCTGGCTCATTAGTCTTGCAGAGGCGTGACTAATCACCTCATCGATAAACATATTGAACGAGAAACAGGAGTACCAAGCTCTGGTCTCTTGTAACAAGCCTAAAAGTTTCAAGGAAGAGAGGGTGTACTGACATTTTGTTTTATGTTGGAGCCTTTCCGTTTGGAAGATAAATGCAGAAACGCTGTTTTAAAACTGCTAACAGGCGAGAAGCGACTGAGTTTAACCGTAAGGGCTCCGAGGATCTACCCACACAGCCGTCTGCTTCCAGCGCCGTGGGAAACCGGGGCGGCCTGGGGCTTTTATCGAACTGCCCAGAGTTCAAGCCACAAGCACTAACTTCCCCTTCCTTTCTCTTTTAGGTCATCACCTGTCCTTTCTCTTCTTTCATAACAACCAAAACCCTCCTCCCAGGAGGAAGTAAGGAGGCACGAGTGTATCTGTGTGTGTGTGTGTGTGTGTGTGTGTGTGCAGTGACTGGGGGCACAGCCAGCGCTTCCTTTATGGTGACTCACGGGCCGATGGGAAACCCAAGGCTCAGGACAGGGAAGAAAATAGGGTGGTGAGTGCATCCGTCCTGTTCGGTCCTCAAGAAGGCATCACAGCAGGATCGTGTTGATGCAAAGCCAACTGTGAACACGTGGACTATAGCCACTTAGAGAAGCTTCTCGGTACAGCAGGAAGAGCTACAAGTAACAGGGTTTCTCACAGGGAGTCCTAGCCGGTTAACAGCTCACAACACACACGCCACAGTTGCCGAGAACTGCATCATCCGCCCCCCGGAGGCTTGGGGTCACGAAGACAACAACTGAGGCTCCGCCTGACTCCTGTCGCCTTGCTCTGCCCGTCTCCCCAGAGGCCGCTCCTGAGCGCTGCCCCCCCCCCACGCCCACTGATGCTCCTTCCACATCTCGGGGGGATGTTCGGCTTCCTCGTTCTCACCTTCGGCTGATGACCTTCACTTCTGACCAGAACTTGCTAAAGAATGAGAAAAGATTACTGGTTGTTTCCTTCCTTTTTAGTTCCCTATTAGACTCTAGTTCTGGTTCTTAGAATAAAAAGTCTCCTGGGGACTTCCCTGGCGGTCCAGCGCTTGGGACTCGGCACTCTCACTGCATGGGTTGGATCCCTGGTTGGGGAACTAAGATCCCGCACGCCACGCAGTGTGGCCAAAAAATAAAAAGTCACCTGGATGGATCTGTTTATAAGGAGGGGGATGAAAAGTGTGTAAGGGAGCTGGGACAGGGATGGGGAAGAGAGAGACCCTTCCCGCTAGAACCCCTGGGAGCATCACCTTGTGCCCACACAGTGAGAAGGGCCTGGGGCCGCCACACCATGAAGGGCTCTCCTTAGGAAATCTAAGTCTAACGCGTCATTTTATTTCATCTCATCAACAAGAGCATTTTCAGGTAAAGAGACAGAACGCTAAGGACACTTGCCCTGGGTCACAGTACTGTGACAGGGTGGGGACTCAGACCCCCCGGGTCTGTGTGACCCTGAAGCCGGTGCTTTCTGCCCCACTGAGCTAATGTCCCCAAGGGAGCAGCACACGGTCACTCTGACCCAAGGCGTCCACTCTCCCGACATCTGAGGTTTCAGAAGCCTCAAAGTAGAGCAGAACTGTTGCTTTTCTAGCAAAATTGGGAAAAAGATAAAGATAGTTAACGCTTAACAACCCCTGTCTCCCGGGATTTACATGAAAACAAAACCACCGGCTCTTGACTGTATGGAATGGCTTCGTCCTCTCTAGGAACAACAGATCCTTAAGATCATTTATATGTGGAAGTTACAAACCTAAGAAGCCCAAAGAGAGCATAACAAATGACGAGCTGTAAAGTGCCAAGATCCAGAAAGCCCCAGCAAGCTCTTCAGAGAGATTTCGTCCCGAGACGTACTCCGCTCAGCCCCAACCTCCTTCCAAGGCTGCCAAGAACAGAAGGCAGAGGGCCCCCTGGGACGCACCTGAACTCGGCAGTCGCTGTGAATGACTCGTGCTCAGTGATGGAGAACACAAGGAGGAAGCCCTCCCCGCTCCGGAAGTAGTTGTCGCGAATGGCCGCGTAGTCCTCCTGTCCGGCCGTGTCCAGGATGTCTATCTGGACTTCCTCCCCGTCCAGGACCACTTTCTTCCTGTAACTGTCAGCCTTGGTAGGTTCATAGTCCTCCACGAACTGAGCAAATAGACGACACAATTAGTAGTTAACCAAGTTCTAAGAGAAAGAAGAGCTGCCAAAAAATAAATTTCAATATATGGGTGCTTTGCTTATCATCAACTGAGGCTTTACTGAGTGCTGATAATTATCACACCACATGTAAGGCACTAAGGATAGAGATAACTCCTTAGGTAGTACTTCTTTGTTGCTTCCAATTCCACCATTTGTTATTTTGTTTTTAAACAATAAGAAAAGATATTCCCATTTTACAGATGAGAAGAGACCAAGCAGAGAGCAGAACGCTTGGCAATATTCTTGTCAGTATAAAATTACAGTTAAACACTGGCAAGGGTAAGAAACAGGAGCTCTTATTCATAATCAACAGAATTATAAAACTCCTCTGAAAAGTAACTGGTCAAGAGGTACTCAGAGGCTTAAATAAAAATACAACATGAAAATCTCCAAATGGGTCAAAGATTAAATGTTAAAAATAAAATCCTCAAGTACTAGAAGAAAACATGGGTGAAATCCCTTTATTACCTTGAAGTAGGGAAGGCCTTTTTAACTATGACTCAAAATCCAGAAGCCATGTAAGAAAAAATTGATAAATTAGACTACATAAAAAGTTTTAAAACTTCTGTATGACACAACACACTATAAACAAAGACAAATGACGAGCAGGGAAAAAGTATTTAAACCCATATCATAGAGAACTATACATTAACTAGAAACAGGGAGGGAAAAAAGATCAACAAGCCGATGGGAAAAAGTGGCAACAGACATAAACAATTCACAGAAAAATAAACACATATGATGTTAAACATATGAAAAGATGTTCATCCTCACTAATAAAGAAAATGGTAACTACGTGGAGATACCATTTTTCACCTACCAGACTGGCAAAAGTCCCAAAGTGTGACAACACACCTCTTGCACATTGCTAATGGCAGGAGACAGCAGTACAGTCTGTACGGAGACCAACATGGCGACACCTAATCGAGTGAGAGAAGCAGTCCTCCCCCTAGGAATCTAATCTACAGACACACCTGCACAGCAACATACAAGGTTATCCACTGTGGCACCACGTGTAGCAGCAAAAGATGAAAAAGCACCCAAATGCCCAGGACAGGGATCCACAGAATGCAATGCTATGCAGCTACAAAAAATGAGGGAAAACACACCCTGGGAAGACAAAACAAAACAAATTTAAAAGCTGTTAAACAGGAAAACTGAAGCAAGTGAACGTAAATGAATATTAGATTGGTAATGTAACCCGACAGGGAAAGAATTAATTCAAGAGACTTTAAAAAAGAATATTTGGATAGAATACATCCCATTAAAAGAGACTAAGGACAAAAAAAATTCAAAGAAATGTTAAACTTCCCTCAGTGGTTATATTATTTAGTAGCAATGATATGAATATTTCAAAGCTATTTTCTTTATATTGCATTATACATAAAATAAGTAATTATTTTAATGATAGTATAAGTCGAGATATTCAGGAAAAAAAGTTAATGATAGCAATGTACTATTAAACTTGAATTCATGCTGGTATAACTGGATATCTCCACATGTGAAAGAATGAAGTTGGATCCCTACTTCACATCACATACAAATATTAACTCAAAATGGATCAAAGACTTAAATGCAAGAGCTGAAACTATAAACTCTTAGAAGGAAACGTAAGGTGGAAATCTTCATGACCTTGGATTTAGCAATGCATTCTTAGATATGACACCAAAAGCACAAGCAACAAAAGGAAAAAATAAACTGGACTTTATCAAAATTTAAAAATTTCATGCCTCAAAGGACACCACCAAGAAAGTCAAAAGACAATCCACAGGATAGCAGAAAATACCTGAAAAGCATGTATCTAATAAGGAACTTGTACCCAGAATATATAAATAACTCTTAAAACTCAACAATAAAAAGACAATTTTAAAATTAAATGAAATTAAATGCCAATTTAAAAATAGGCAAAGAAAAAAACAAATGAAGAAAAAATAGACAAAGGATCTGAACAGACATTTCTCCAAAGAAGATATACAAATGGCCAATAAGCACATGAAAAGATGCTCAACGTCACTAGTCATTAGGCAAATGCCAATCAAAACCATGAGATGCCGTTTTACACCCATTAGGATGCTGTAATCAAAAAGATAGACAATAACAAGCATTGGCGAGATTGCAGAGAAACTAGACCCGTCATACGTTGTAAAACGGTGCAGCTGCCATGGAAACACGGCCTTTTTGTAGTTCCCAAAAAGTTAAACACAGAGTTACCATATAATCCAGGAAATTTCTCACTTAGGTACACACCCAAGAGAATCTGACATGTCTACACAAAAACTTGTAGATGAATGTTCACAGCAACATTGCTCATAATGGCCAAAGGTAGAAACAATCCAAATATCTATCAGTTGACAAATGGATACAGAAAACGTGACATATCCAGACACTGGAGTATTATTCAGTCGTAAAAAGTAAGGAAGTACGGATTCATGCTACAACGTGGATGAACCTTGACAAATTATGGTTGGTAAAAGAAGCCAGACACAAAATATCACATAATATATGAGTCTATTTACATGAAACATCCAGAAGAGACGAATCTATGGAAACAGAAAGCAGATTCGTGGTGGCTGGGGGAAGGGGGTGGAGAGGGACCGCCAGTGGGTGAGGGGTGTCTTTCTGGGGGATGAGAATGTTCTGGAAGTAGTGGTGATGGCTGCACAATTCTGTGAATATACTAAAAACCACTGAATTGTACACTTACAAGGCTCAATTTTATGGTATGTGAGTTACAGCTCAATTTATTTAAAAGCATGAAGCACTGACACAGCCATAACATGGATGAACTTTCAAAACGTGATGCTCCAACTGCTGAGCCTGCGCGCCTGGAGCCTGTGCTCCGCCTCTCACAGCTACTGAGCCTGCGCGTCTGGAGCCTGTGCTCCGCCTCTCACAGCTACTGAGCCTGCGCGCCTGGAGCCTGTGCTCCGCCTCTCACAGCTACTGAGCCTGCGCGTCTGGAGCCTGTGCTCCGCCTCTCACAGCTACTGAGCCTGCGCGCCTGGAGCCTGTGCTCCGCCTCTCACAGCTACTGAGCCTGCGCGTCTGGAGCCTGTGCTCCGCCTCTCACAGCTACTGAGCCTGCGCGTCTGGAGCCTGTGCTCCGCAACGAGAGGCCGCGACGGTGAGAGGCCTGCGCACCGCGATGAAGAGTGGCCCCCACTTGCCACAACTGGAGAAAGCCCTCGCACAGAAACGAAGACCCAACACAGCCAAAACTAAATAAATAAATAAATAAAAATTTTTAAAAAACAAAAAAAACGTGATGCTCAGTGAGAGAAGCCAGACATAAAGGTCACACACTGTCTGATTCCACGTATGTAAAATGTCCAAACAGCACATCCACAGAAACAGAAAGCAGTTGCCAGGCCCGGGGCCGGTGGGGGGAGGTGCTAATGAGGAACGGCTGCTGCCGTGCAGGGCTCTTCTTTTTGGGGTGATACAAATGTTCTACGATTGCATTGTGGTGATGGCCACACATCTGCGTGAATACACTAAAAATCACTGAATGGTTCACTTTAAAAGGGTGAATTTCATGGTGCGTGAATTCCTCATAAAGCTAGCATTTAAATTTTTAAAAAATTTAAAAATCGAGTTGAAAATATCGATATGAACTTATGGACCCTTTAAAGGACCTTGTGTTGTCAATCAATAGCTACTAATTCAAATGATTTTAAATCTAAAGATAACCTAATACTAAAACTAAAGAGGGTACTTCCCTGGTGGCGCAGTGGTTAAGAATCCGCCTGCCAATGCAGGCGACACGGGTTCGAGCCCTAGGTCCAGGAAGTTCCCACATGCCACGGAGCAGCTAAGCCTGTGCACCACAACTACTGAGCCTGCGCTCTAGAGCCCACGAGCCACAACTACTGAGCCTGCGTGCCACAACTACTGAGCCTGCGCTCTAGAGCCCGTGAGCCACAACTACTGAAGCCCGTGCGCCTAGAGCCCGTGCTCCGCAACAAGAGGAGCCACTGCAATGAGAAGCCCCCGCAGGGCAACGAAGAGTAGCCCCCGCTCACCGCAACTAGAGAAAGCCCGCGCGCAGCAACGGAGACCCAACGCAGCCAAAAATACATGAATTAATTAATTTGAAAAATAAATAAAACTCAAGAGTCTCTTACATTCATATAACAATCTTAAAATAGAGAAAAGATGAAAATTTGCCTATGCTTCACAGCAGTGTCCTCCTGTTAATGTCCTTCCAGAGAGACAAATACATGACCCCCCCCCCAAGAAAACCACCCCAACACCCAGTGCGAACGTCTGCATACACCCTAAAGCACCTCGGTTGCCTGTTCCTGCACTTCCAAGGATGAAGCAGCAAGAGTCCCACCCGCTCCTTTGACGCTGTAAGTCAGAACGTCCCGCATACGGCAGCGGGGAGGGGCGTCCGCGCCGGCGAAGGGCGCTCACTGTGGGAGCTTAGATCACAGCCTTGACGCCTCCGTTCCTTGTCAGCAGGAGCCACCGCGCTGGCTTGCAGGGCTGCCGTGACCCCGCCGCAGACGCCCAGACACGCGGTCTAAGCCCAGCCCCTCACGCCTTGCTCGCGAGCGTGGCTGCCGCCCGAACCGGCCCGTGGCCAGCCTCCCCTCACCGGCACAGGCAGGCAGCTAAGAAGTCTTCGAGTGCGTCCGGCCAGGGGTCGCAAGGGCAAGCTCTCCCTCTGCCTCACTGCAGTCCCTGCCCATCTTTCCAAGTCAGAACTTAGACAAAAATAAAGACTTCCGAGGCTGTGGCTGCTTCCGTGATCCAGCTTTCCTGGAAATCCCACCACAGAAGCTAAAAGTTTTTTTTAAACGAAGGGCAAAGCACTGGACCAAGAACAAAGGGTCCAAATGGCTCGGGAGGCGTCAGCCGACCCTTATCTCCCAGCACGGGCCTCAGTTTCCTTTTCTCTGGCCTCCCGGACAGGGGGAGCCACTCCTGGCCGCTCCTCGGAACTGCTGGCAGAGCTTCAGGAAAAGCACGACCTGGCTCCAGCTCCAGAGGGATTTGGCAAAGGAGCCCCGGGGGAGTCTGCGATCAGCCGGGCTTGGCCGTCACCCCTAAGGTCTCTTCAAGCTCCAAAACTGTGATTCTAGAGGCAGACCCTTCAACCTCGCAGCCACTAGCCGGGCAGCAGGGGCTCAGCGGCCACAGGTGTTGGACAGCACAGATACAGAACACGCCCTGCATCACAGAAGGTTCTAGCAGGCAGCACTGTTAGGGGGATGGACGCAGCACTCCATCTCTTCTTCTGCTGCTGTGCTTTTATTTTACCGTTCCTTCAACAACTGCTGCTTTCTGGTCCCCACATACGTTAGCCAGGGGGAAACAGACTAAGGCCAGGCACAGCTTCCCCTTGGTTCTCTGCAGAAACTAGGAAGAAGAGAAAAAGCTCTTGATTCTTCCGCATCTCTTCCCCTCCCTCTTGCTGTACACACAGAAACATACGCAGGGAAAGTGAAACATGCCGTCTAGACTTCCCTGGTCTCCTGCGGCGTCAGCCACCAGGCTGGGCAGGATGGCTCCAACCTCACGGCGGAGTCGGGCTTGGGGTCCGAACGTGCTCTCAGATTTGGCACCCGGGGCCCCTCTGTCACCGCGTGGTAGAGCAGCGCCCCTCCCCTGACGTGACTCCGGCCAGGCCGCCCCCCAGACAGCAGCGCGACAGACCTTCCGGGCTGGACGACTCTCCCGTGCGGGGCCCTCCGGCGCCCTGCAGCACCTTCGGCAGCATCCCCGGCCTCCACCCACTGAGGGCCAGTCGCATCCCCCCACTGTGACGGCCCCAAATGTCCCCAGACGCTGCCCGTTACTCAGCGGTGGGGGGAGGACACACAGAACCCCCCCTCGTCTCCGTTAACACCTGCTCTTCTAACCCCGTTTCCCGCGTTTTAATTCCTCTCCTCGCTGTTGCTTCCTCCCCAGCCTCTGTTATAGAAGGAAAATAAGGAATCTTTAGGAAGCAAATCACATTTTTAAGGAAAAACAAATAAAGACTTCCAAGGCAGATTTTGTAACTTGCCTCTCTTCTTTTATGCAAAAATGTTTGGCATAAATTAAACAGATTCTGCTAGATTTCCCCACTTTGGCCCCTAGTATAAAATAAAGAAAAACAACCCTCCAAAACAAAAGTATACAAATGCTGGAGAGGGTGTGGAGAAAAGGGAACCCTCCTACACTGTTGGTGGGAACGTAGACTGGTGCAGCCACTGTGGAGAACAGTATGGAGGTTCCTTAAAAAACTAAAAATAGAGCCGCCATATGACCCAGCAATCCCACTCCTGGGCATATATCCAGAGAAACCTCTAATTCAAAAAGATACATGCACCCCTGTGTTCATAGCAGCACTATTTACAATAACCATAAAAAAGAATGAAATAATGCCATTTGCAGCAACATGGGTGGACCTAGATTCTCATACTAAGTGAAGTCAGTCAGAAAGAGAAAGACAAATACCATATGATATCGCTCTTATGTGGAATCTAAAATATGGCACAAATGAGCGTGTCTATGAAACAGAAACACCCTCGCGGACACAGAGAACAGACTTGCCAAGGGGGAGGGAGGGTGGGAGAGGGATGGACTTCAAGTTTGGGATTAGTAGACGTAAACTATTGTATATAGGACGGATAAACAGCAAGGTCCTACTGTAGAGCACAGGGAACTCTACTCAATATCCTGTGATGAACTGTAATGGAAAAGAATATAAAAAAAGAATGTATATATATGTATGACGGAATCACTTTGCTGTACAGCAGAAATTAGCACAACATTGTAAATCAACTATACTTCAATTAAAAAAGAAAAAAAAAGAAATTGGTCATGCAGAAACATACAAACAAAAAGTTTCTCATGATAAGATGCAGTGGGGTGTGACCCAGGGGGAGATGGTCTGGAGGTTTTGGTTTTGGTCTGAAGCTTATTCACTGCAGGGCCTTCTTTTAAGAAAAGAATACAAGAGTACACATATAATGGTAAATACAGAAATGATTATCTAGAAGGAGAAAAGAAATTATAGTTCATTACACAGTTTTTAAAATACACAGATACTCAGGTGAACTCAACCCTCAGGGGCCCCTCGATGGGTCACGCCCTTGTACGGCATTCTCCGCTTGAGCACACAAGGCCCTGAGGCTGGCTTGCAACCAACAGCACACAGCAGAGTGATGACACGACGCCGTGACCATGTTCCTGTGTGGAAGGATCCGTCTTAGCTACCAGACACTTCCCTGCTGGCCGGGGAGAAGCAAGCGGCCATGGGAAGAGCTGTCTACAGAAAGGGCCACGCGGCAGAGAACTGGGGGCGGCCTCCAGCAGCTGGGGCCCCGTCCTGCACCTGCCAGCAGCCCGCGGGCTCGCAGGAGGCCGGGCACCCTCCCCACAGCCTGAGACCCTGGGCGGCACCACGCTCAGCCGGGCCAGACTCCTGGAAACGGGAGGTGACGGATGTCCGTGTGGGGATTTCTTCCACGGCAATACTACAAATACCACTCGCACCCCAAATCTGGCAGAATAACAGTCTTGCTCGTTAACTGCTGACACAC
Organism: Balaenoptera musculus; assembly: GCF_009873245.2. Lineage (NCBI taxonomy): Eukaryota > Metazoa > Chordata > Mammalia > Artiodactyla > Balaenopteridae > Balaenoptera > Balaenoptera musculus. Next base: position 714,302 of record NC_045791.1, on the reverse strand, counting down.
CTCTGCGACACCGTCCTACTCTGTTGGCTGTATGCGTTTGAACTATCTTGTCAGATGCCAGGGATCCTGAAGCACTGGGTTGGCCAAAAAGTTCGTTCCGGGCCACTGCAAGATGGTCTGGAAAAACCCGGACGCACTTTTTGGCCGAGCCAACGTTGCCTATAGAGAATTGAAAAAGAATTCAGTCCTTCCTCTAGCACAGCTGGTCCGAGTTTCTCTTTCATGACGGTTTAGCAAGGTTTCTTCGGCTTCATGACTAGGTGACGTTCCTAGTAAGGACGGTTCGGGGACTACTGGCAAATTTAGGCCCTGCATCCGTCTTCCCCGTAAGGAGCCATAAGGCCTGGAAGAACCTTCCAGACCGGCCTCTGACACTGCCTTTGGAGCCGCTGCCCACTCACTTGCCATGCCGGGCGCCTTGGACACAGCCCTCCCCGCGCCCCCATCACAAGGCCAGGGCCCCTGCTAACTGCATCCTTAAGTCGGCTTCCCTTGGCCACATCCCAAGATGTCGCGGCCACCGCAGCACACCCTGTGTGGCAGGAAGCTGGACGGGGCAGAGCCTGGTGGAAAGAGAGGGTCATCTGAGCTGATCGCGGTGACAGCGTCCTCTGCCGCAAATTCTGGAAGGCACGAGCCGCGCAAACAGGGTGCCAGCGAGAGGCCCCGAGGCTCCGGCTCTGGTCTGGACTCGCTGCTGCACCACCAGCCATCGGCCGTCAAGCAGGGACACCTGTTTCCACAGGAGTCAAGCCTGTGCCGTCGCGCTGGACTCGGCAGCAGCGCCATTACCCCCAGGAAGTGATGCAAGCGTGGGGCTTTAGCTTGAACCGGGGGAACCGGAGCAAGGAGAAGAGATGGCGCTCTTAGGGCAGCTCAGCTGTCCCCTTCAGTGCCTGCACGAGCTGGCTGTCGCAGCTAAGCATCTGGCCCGCCCTTTCGACACCTGCCCCCAGCTCCTGTCTTAATATAATGACGGAAACGATGCGAGCAGGGACCCCGCGTGTCCCTGGCTGAGCTGAAACGACTCGCCTAACATCAGCAGTGCAGCTCTTACCCTGGCTGGAACCCCCTGGAAAGCTACTCAGAAGCCACCGTAGCACAGCTTGCCCCATGACCCCGATGAGCCCCAGGGAACGGGCACAGGGACGCAGCTGGAGGAGGGACACGGCGACAGCAGGCCGACGGGGAGGCGTGTCTTACCTCATCGTACATGAACTGCAAGGTCAGGGCCGACTTGCCCACCCCTCCGCTGCCGACCATGATGACCTTGTGGAGGGCCAGGGAGCTCTGGCTCTTGCTCTTGTTTGCAGCCATCCCGCTGGTTTTCTGCGAAACGCGGCCAGAGGACCCGGACGAAGAGCTGCCAAGGAAGAAGACAGACTCAGAGGCGGTTTGGTTTCCACCCAAAGGACATCAAATGAAAACCCTCCAGAAAAGCCTAACCCAGACGTTCCACCAGAGGTCATTCTTCCAGGCTCGAGGCAGAGATGAAGCCCCCCAAGCGCTGCCGAGCCACAAACCAGAGCTGAGCCGACCCGAGGGAAGGTGAGACGGAGAGAAGAAACGGGCGCGCGCACCCGACGCCCCATCACTGGAGGTGGGGGAGAGGATGGTCCACCAGCAAACCCACACGTCCTCAGCAGAGCCGCATGGGGCGGGCGAGGCACGCAGCGACCCCGCGCCACCTGTGCCACGGGAGCCGCTCAGGGCCCCAGCATCTCTGTGCCCTCACTCCCCCCCAGCCCCCGCAACACACCCACACGGCCCTCCCAGGGGACCAAGGGGGGCTCTGAAAAGGGGTGAGTAAACCTGCTTTTAATAATCAGCATCCCTTCAAGACACAGGACAGTTAAAAGAAAGACAACTAAATTATTTATTCCACTTTGATTTACATTAAGAACTAAAATGAGTCAGACTTTTCCAAAACAACAATCTATCAGTCAAAATCAGTTTAGCCTCATCAGAGTGAGATAAAGTGAGTAGAACAGAGCAAACTCGGCAGTGTGGGAAGAGAAAGTATTCTGAAAAAACACATTTAACAGGTACCTGAAACTTGGCATCTAATTAAACTGACAAGCTTTTGCACAGCAAAGGAAACCATAAACAAAACAGAAAGACAGAATTTTCTCCCTTACAGAATGGGAGAAAATATATGAAAATGAAGCAACCGACAAGGGATTAATTTCCAAAATTTACAAACAGCTCATACAACTCAATATCAAAAAAAAACAACCAACCCAATCAAAAAATGGGCAGAAGACCTAACTAGACCTTTCTCCAAAGAAGACATACAGATGGCCAACAAACACATGAAAAAATGCTCAACATCACTAATTATTAGAGAAATGCAAATTAAAACTACAATGAGGTATCACCTCACACCAGTCAGAATGGCCATCATCAAAAATTCTACAAACAACAAATGCTGCAGAGGGTGTGGAGAAAAGGGAACCCTCCTGCACTGTTGGTGGGAATGTTAAGTGGTTGCAGCCACTATGGAGAACAGTATGGAGGTTCCTTAAAAAACTACAAATAGAACTACCATATGCTCCTGCATAACCCAAGTGCCAATTTTTATTTTAAACGATTTTTATGGAAAATCTCTCTCACAGATGCCACAGCGTAAGGAAAAAGGGCATGGGCTCGGGCATGTCACGGGCCCAAGTCTGGCTCTGCCATTCGTGAAATGCGGGACCTGGACACTAGTTATTCAGCTTCTCTAAGCCAGTTTTCTTATTTGCAGACACAAGTAAACCACCACCCACCCTGCAGGATTTTTCTGAGTATTAAATGAGATAACACATGTGAAAGATCGAAGCCCTGTGCCTAGCATATAACAGGAACTTAAAAGGGCTGGTTTCCTTCCTATCTCATTTTAAGAGAATTTTTTTTCTAATTAGACACGGTGGGCACCTATTTCTGACAAAGTAACTTGAAAATACCGCCAGTAGAAAAAAAATAAATACACACACACACACCATTGCATAACAGAAAACAACATCATTTTAAATCAGTGGTTCCCATCCTCGGTGGCACAAGGGGATCCCTGGGGAGCTTTAAAAACCTCCCCAGAGATTCTGATGGAGTTTGGTCTAGGATGCCTGGGATCGGAGCCTGGGCATGAGAACATCTAAAAGCTTCCCAGGTGATGACAGTAGACCTCCAAGGTTGAGAACTTCTATGAAATGCACAGCTGGGCTCAAAAAAAAATCCCAATGCTGGGGAGAAAAAAAATCAGAGCTGATATTTCTGTGGTCCTAGGTGGTTGCTGCTCTGGGTAACTTAGGATTTAACACACACACAGGTCTGTCCCTCAGAGACACCAAGAGCCTCGAAGGAATGCACCTTCAGGTAAAGAATAGACGAGCAGGACTTCCCTGGCGGCGCAGTGGTTAAGAACCCGCCTGCCAACGCAGGGGACACAGGTTCGAGCCCTGGTCCGGTAGGATATCCCACATGCTGCGGAGCAATGAAGCCCGTGCGCCACAACTACTGAGCTGAGCTCTAGAGACCACGAGCCACAACTACTGAAGCCCGTGTGCAACAACTACTGAGCCCGTGAGCCACAACTACTGAGCCCACGAGCCACAACTACTGAGCCCGTGCTCCGCAACAAGAGAAGCCACCGCAATGAGAAGCCCGCGCCCAGCGACGAAGAAGACCCAACACAGCCAAAAATAAAATAAATAAATAAATTTATTAAAAAAAAAAAAAAAAAAGAATGGACGAGCAAAACATCGGCCCACTGTTGAGGAGGAAGACATTCCCTCTGCCCTTCCAGGCTCTTCTTTCTGCTCGAAGAATTAAACTGACATGAAACAGATTAACAGGAGAAAATGCAGCAAAGTCCAGTGACATGTGGACCTGGGAGAGACCCAGACAACCTGAGTACCTTGTTCAAACGGCCGAAGCCCTCACCTTAGATCCCGTCCTTGCCTAACGGCAGAAGAGGATGTTGAAGATGGGGAGAGTCGGTTATGAGAGGTGACCAGGGAAGGCCGGGTAAACAAGAGGAAGGTTCTTGAAGTCCTTACCTTCTCCGCCCGTAGGAGCTGCTAGAGATTCGGTCGTCCTCGTGTTCCTGGTACAGCGAGGGGGACGCCCTTGCATGTGGAGATTCCCCTGGTAAATGTCCCTGTCTCTTACAAAAAGGTGACTCCTACTTGGTTTTCAGAGTTTCTTCTACGCCTGCTGTTTCCCGGAAAATAACCAGCTTAAAACTATTAACATGCCAAAGAGACCTATTCTGGGATGGTACCTGCTCCCCTACGGCACCCACAGGGGAGGACAGCACGGAAGCATGTCCGCCTGAGCCCTGGCCGCAGGAAAGTGTGCCCTGAAGCTGCGACCGCAGCACTCCCCCAAAGCCAGGAAGCAACACAGAAAGTAACCCCAGGCTGCTCAGGGTGCTAGACTACAACCTCTGCGGGGGGACGCAGTGAAGACGGCTCAGGATTCCTACAACCAAAGCCCACAAATAGGGGCCCACAGCCCCGACCTGTGAAACACCTAAGGAAATAACCACCAGGAGAGTCGGCGGCCGTAACGAGTAGGACTTTTCAGACAGCCACTATAAAAAGTATTATTTGATCATTTTTAACAAAGGCAGAGGCAAAATGTGGGGAAACTGCATTATCAGGAGGCCGAGAGTTGAACGAGAATCACTCTGAAGGTCTACAATCCTTTTTTAAGTATTTAAAATGAAAAGTAATAACAATGTAGGGGAGGGAAAACAAACCCATCTTAGTTCATCGGCCGGGGCCCTGAAAATCAGACTGACGAGAGACAGATGGAGAGAAAAACAGACAGAGACTTCTGAACAGGTGCATCTCGCATCCACGCAGGAGAGCGCGGTGGGGGTGGCTCCACGGGTGGTGGGACTCGGGCTCACAGAGCCTCTTAACCAAGGAACAGCGGATGTTGCAGGGAAGTGACAAGACAAGCGAGGGGGCCTTGCACTTCTGGGAGGGGAAACTGACGCAGGGTGTGGGCTGTGAGGAAGGGGCGTTACCTCGATTCCCCGGGGGCCTCCTCTGGGTGATTCAGGATCGCCCCGCCCTTCCTGGTGGAGACGGGAAGGTAGAACTTTTCTTTGTGTCTGTTACTTTTCAGTTGCCTTCAGCTCAAAATAATCCTTACGTCAAAGTGGCATCTTTTGGGGTGACATGTTCTGACCCCCCTTCGGTGCTCAGTAGAAAATTTAGAAAATACACAAAACTATCTTAAAAAAAAAGAGAAAAATCCCATCACCCAGAGATATTCGCTATTACAGCGTTACTTCCTGCCCATAATTTAATCTGTATATTCTTATATTTTAATCCATATATTCCTATATTTAAGACCTTTCTGAGGTCATATTTATGTAGTTTTGCATGTTATTTTTCACGTAGTATAGCTACCTGCCTTCTTAAGCAGTGAAGACTGATCATACTCATAGCTTTTCTGGATGATTCAAGGACCATCATCACTATGGAAACCAGTCGTGTGACCGGCTGCTCTGGGTGGGATCACATGTCTGCTGGCTCCCCTCAAGCTGGACCCGCCGTCCACTCTCCCTTTTCTAATGACGTGCTTTTTAATAAGCGTTCTAAGCAATTAACTAGATAATTAAGCACATTTGAATTGTGACTAAAATAGGGTAAGTGGGATGAGGAGCCGGCCTCCCCCAAAGGCTCAGGAAGGTGAAGCTGCTTTGGGCCTAATTTCTGGTCCACAGCTGCTCACCATAGGGCCGAGGTCAGTGCCTGAGGCTGGAAACTCCAGACCATCAACCCATCACACGATTTCTCCGAAGCAGCCTTGCTTCCATGAATTATTATAGTTGTATGAAAATGGAGAAATCCTTTTCCAGATTAGGGGCAGGGGTGCTTTCAAACACATGTAGACATCTAACTCTGAGCTGTTATTTTCAAAACACAAAGTCAGTTTCTCTAGAAGAAACCACAATAAATGGATTGAAGACTGTTCAACAAATCCACAGATATTTGCCAAAGTATCTGTGCTCAAAGCTCAAAAACTGAAATAACCATGGTGGCTCTTTCCAGTATGTATAACCCGAGAACACTTGACACGATGAGGGGCAAGGCAGGAGAGTCAGCCTGGACCAATCCCGGAAACTGCAAACGCCGACCTCCAGACTCCTGTAACCGGAGATGATAAACCCCTATTTGTTTAAACCATTCTGAGTCTATTGTTACTTGTACTGAAAGCATTCCAGAAACAGTCTTTGCACTCCAGAGACTCAAAGTCCAGTGATTAGTTACAGAAGATTAGTCGACGATTATAGTATGGCTGACAAATTCTACGGCAGAAGTATCCAAGGGCTCTGGGGTCACAGAGGAGGGACATCTAGATCAGAGCAGGTCAGGGGATGTTCTTACAGGGAGAACTGAGATGTGAAGGAGGTGGCTACAGAGGAGGAGAAATACCAGGAAGAAAACAAGTCAGTGAGGCTCAGGAAGTCACGTCGACGATTTAATGTTTATAACAGATGTGCCTCGCCCATAAACATGTTCTTAAAAAATAACACAGCTATCCCTTCCCCGAACATTTTATTAGCAAAAGTTCCAAGTTTTCAGAAAAGTAGGAAGAGCTGCACAGTGAACCCATATTCGCAGCCCTGGATTCTACAATCAACATGTTACTCCATTTGCTTTATCGCAAACCCAGTCATCGGGCCTCCCCTGACCCACCCATCAATCCATCTTACTTTTTGATGTGTTTCCACGGAAACTGTAGACATGAGTACATGCCATCCCTAACTTCAGCAGACGTCCACTGTTTACAAAGCAATTATACTTCTCCCAGAACCACCTCCGAGGGGCTTGCAAACCTCTTAATCTCTTCCACGAACTCTTTGGGTTCATCGCCAGTACACAAAAGCCACAACACAGACCTTCCAACAAGGGGAATCGGGGCCCATAACGTCAAGTTCTGGCAGGCTCACACCTTACAGTCGGAAGTTTTTTACCGGGGACTTGGGAAACACACCAACAGACACCCTTTAATACATCTCTACCTACCGACCGGAAAGCTCTATAGTGGGCTTCGTTTTTGTCCAAAATAAACATTTAAACACTACTCTGTGCTAAGCTGTGCATCTCTGCCCTTAGAAAACGCAATCTCCTAAGGAAAGATGTATAAACAAAGCATGGAAATAGAACTGCCCACATGCAGTGATAAAGATGCTACAAGGTCTGATGGAAAGCATGATGAACTCTGGGAAAAGAAGATCCAGAAAGGCTTCGACATGGAGTCCAAGTTCACTCAGCAGAGGGGCTGAGAGAGCGAAGCTTCCCATGCATAACGGAAGGCGTGCAAAGCAACAGAGGCATGAAGCGTGCTGGCGGGCCTGGTATCACGTGACATGGAAGTGCAGGGACGGTGTGGGGAAGTGACAGTGCATTACATCTCAAAAGACAGATTGTTCACCTAAAAATGAGCCTAAAGTGCTGTCTGAAGAAATCTATCCTAGAGAAAGCAGGGAGCCACTGCAGGTGGGTCCCCCAGCCCAACCTAACTGTAAGGCATGGGGAAGAATGAACACGTTCCCTCCCGTACAGAAAACCAAGACAGCTTCATTTAGGTAGCTTGGCAAGGAGACAAAAGAGCTGGGAAATGGTTTTCCTACGTAATTTCTATAGGACACACTAATATTAGAGGGGGCTCTCTACCACTTAGCACTGATTCAAATACAAGCACACACATTCCCCTGAGAAGTAACATTCTGAACGCAAATCACGGTATAGATACATAAACCACGCAAGTGTGTGTGGCTTCTACTGCCCCCCAATCCCATGGGCTAATACAGTCATTAGTCTCTTGTTAAACTTAAGCTGGGAGAGAACAAATCAGTAGGTAGAGTCAACCTTGTCTGTATCAGAGGGTTGTCATGAAAATCAAACGAGAATTTGAAAATGTAGAAGAAAAGTACTCTTCAGTCCTCATAAAATTCACCTGTCCTGGGTAACGTGGTACACAAAAGCGCACGGGAAACAATCAAACACTGTACACGTGCAAAGAATTGCATTTAGCACTTTTTCTCCAGATAATATGACTTGAAGGTGGTAACCTGGATATTACTAATAGGCCATCATCATAATATTTAAGTCTCTCAGAATATTATTCAAGTTTCTAGTCCTTTAAATCATCAAAATGGAAGACAATCCTAAATCTGGGACAATCTAAGCACCAAAATAATTAAGGACAGTAATGAAAACAAACCACTGAAAAACAAGGTATTCATGAATCCATACCTATCGTAAATAGTAAACAAACAAAGGGAGACACAGGAGGGCTCCTGCTTAGAGCAGAACACCAAAGGCTGACTGATAAGCATGCAGCGAGCGAAAGCGGAAAAAACCCCAACGTTTTGCAACTATCAGAGTAAAGACTGGTTCAGGCAAGAATCATTAGTAAGATGCTAAAGCTAAAGGGGAGATTTAGATGAGGAACAGGATACTTTTCATGGTCTTAAAGTGTCTCCATAGATTATTTATGAATCAGACTCTGCATTTTAACAAGCAGCACTATTCTAAGTGTCAAGACGAATCCCAACTGTTCATACCACTTCCTGTTACGATCCAAATCAGGAACAATCCGATCTAAATTAGGTCATGAAGGACCCTCCCCCCAAAAAAACAGCACTCTCAAATACGAAGGAACACAGGAAACAGACTGCAGCGGCTGTAAATGCTGAATAATGACAAAGAAAAGCACAGTGACACTGTCTACTCAGGGGACATCATTTCCCTTAACACTGAAAGTCGACATGCAGCCTTCCTATTTCCTAGCACCTAACACCAAATTATACATCGTTGTGACAAAATGACTATATATATGCGTGTGCATGTGTGTGAGAATAGGAACTGACAGCACTGAACCCCTACATCCCTATCCTTTTAATGACAAAACACAAACTTGTGGTTATTAGTAAACAGTCTCACACGCACTCCCTGGACAGATAGGTAGGTAGTGTCTTATTCCTATGTGTGCCTCCAGGGCCTGCAGTGAATCAGAGACCTAGAAATGCCCAGAGAACGTGTAAAGAATGAATGAACGATGAGGGAAGAGTTTTAAGAAATAAAAATGAGGACACATTTTAAATAATTTTCCATAACACGTACTATGGCACATTTCTCATCCACGTTCCATTAAGGAAATGTCTCCTGATTGTTCTATTGTGAACACTGATTCTAGAAGGTAAGCAATTAAAGTGGCAGCCCTACCCAGAGGTTCTTTTTGTAGTTTAGCAATAAATGCTGTTAGCTACAAAAATAAGAATTTTTAAATGCACACCTGTGCAAGCACAGGCACACACACATGCTCAGAAGCCAAGTTGAAGAGATGGGTCAAAGATGGACAATTAAAGATCAATAAAGATAATAACTGCAATGGATTGAAACACATCTAATTTGTTCACAATGAAACTAAAAAAGCACCTATTCGTCACCTTTGGAGGACTAGTTAAACAACTCATTATTTTAAAAATTGGTAAATTAAATCTTTGAGAGGCCATTTTCCAACCTCATGTACAATGCCCCCAATATTCTCAAAAAAAAAAAATTGGTAAATTAAGGGAAAGAATTAAAAAGGTATCTTGCTTCTCCTATATAAACTGTACTAACTGGTGACCAAATAATAGATGAAGCAAAGTTTCCCTTTACAAAATATTCTAACTAATCAAGGAATGATGGAATTGGGGCTATCACCATTTTGCAACTCCTCATGAGTTAAGAAATCTAGTATCAATGGCTGCTAACATTACAAAAAGAGACAACCTGACACCTTGAAAAAGACACATAATTATCAATGATGTAGTCTTGACAAAAAAGCTTCTAAATCTAACTACTGATTTACCAGAGGTGCAGGAGACAGAGGAATATGCTGAACATACCACACGGACACACCATCAGCAACACAGAGACTGTAGGAAGCTCTGTGGAATAAGCCACCCAGTTTCTTCAACAAATAAAGTGCAAGAGAAAAGAAAGATGGAGAGGGAACCTGTAAATTATGACACCTAAGAGCCGTATCAACTGACTGAAATACATGCCTTATGTGGATCCCAGTTTGAACAAACACACACACAAGAAAACTGGGGAATTCTGAACACTGGCTGAATTTGATAATATTAAGGAATTATTCTTCAAAAAAAATTTCAAGTGACTACATTTAACCTCATTACAAAAGAAGCTAAATGATATATGGGATTTGTTGCAAAGTTATCAAGGGGGAAGAGAGGAAGTAGGGATGTAGATGAAATCAGATTAGCCATAAACTGATCATAAACTGTTGAAGCTGACTGACAGATACAAGGTAGTTGATTACATTAGTCTCTGTACTTTTATATATATTTGAAAATTTCCACATTAAAAAGTTTTTTAAAATAATGAGGACAAAGATATAGGTGCCTGGGTCCCACTCCCCTAGAGATTCCAATTTAGGCACATGGAAACCTAGGTGCTCAGGCTGTCCAGGTGATTCCAATTCACACCTAGATTGAAAACCATCCCAAATTTTGAGTTCTTTGAGAACAGAGTCTGTATTTTGTTTACCACAATTTCACCCATTACCTATCACAGAAAACATATTTAAATATTAATTGAATGAATTAACTAAGATGGGAGCCATTTTCTCACCTTAATTCTTTTTTTTTTTAACATCTTTATTGGAGTATAATTGCTTTATAATGGTGTGTTCGTTTCTGCTTTATAACAAAGTGAATCAGTTATCACCTTAATTCCACAGCAATTAGAATAGTCATCTGGCTGGAACCATGAATCTAACTTCAGCTGGAATTCTTATTTTCTAATGACTATTAGCTGACAGTCTCACAGATAACACTGTTCTACCACCTTTGTTTTTGCAAGGGCCATAGTTCATTGCTATCTTAAGAAAATTGATTCACTTTTCACAAACTGATTCAAAATTATTTTCCTGAGTTTCTAGTATCTCGATGGAGATGAGAACTATCACTGCTTAACTCTCTGATGTCATCCCTAGAGACGATCTCTTTATTTTTCATTCAGCCCATCAAGTGAATGCTTTTCCTCTTCATATTCACCTCCTAACTAGAGAGTCTTAGTCATCATAGACTCTTCTATTTAACTTCTGTTCTGCAAATTCAAGTACTACAGCCATCTCCATATATTCACACTGAAGTTTTAAAGTCTTCAGAAATAGGGGAGCCCCGAGTAAACGAGAAAGAAAATTTTTTAAAGGTTGTTTCTCTTGGGAAAGCATAGACTTTTACCATGTGTGTGTACAGCACAGGGAGCTATAGGTTATCTCATAATAACCTATAATGGAAAAGAATCTGAAAAAGAATATATAGATATAGATCTCAATCACTTTGCTCTACACCTGAAACTAACATGACATTGTAAATCAACTCTACTTCAATTAGAAAAAAAGCCCTCTGGGTGTGAGGCTGCTTACCTGACACTTCTGTCCCTTCCCACTGAGGGCACCAGGTGACAGCACACCTGGCTTCGAAAGTACACAAACAACTCAAGTCCAGGGACTGAGACCCAGGCAGGGCCGGGGGGGAAATACACGACACAGAAGCACTTCCTCCTGAATGAATAAAGCGTGAACTCTACATACAGCCGAAGGAGCTTCCAGGGAAGCCCACTGCTCTGCCCCTTGTATGTCTAGGACTCTTGTCCACAGTGACAGAAGCCCCAGGTGAAAGTAGCTTAAGCAGAAAAGTCACCGATCGGCTCACACAGCCGATGTCCAGGGACCAGGACGATGCCGCCAGGACCAGAACTTGCTCTCCCGTCGTGGGTCTCCCCTCTCCAACCTCGTGGCCCGCTACTCTGCCCCAACCATCGCCCCCCTCCCAACCTCAGGCCTCTCGCAGTCAACGCTCAGACTCGATTCCTTGTCCTGTGGGCTTCCACATTCACATCACGTCCTCAGGGAGGCCTCCTGGACCACCCGTCCTCAGGGAGGCCTCCTGGACCACCCGGCCTCAGGCAGCCCTCACATCCCCCACCTCTGCCCTTTGCGCCTCTCACTGCCCTGACCCCAGCCTGCAGTTCTTTTCTTATTTCCCACTTACTTGCTTTTTGCTATTCATTCCACAATAACTGAAGCTCCCTGAGGGCAGGCCCCAGAGCTGCCTTTCCTTCTTGTATCCTGCCACTGTAGGGATATTTCCCTTTTATCATCACATAAATCATGCTGCAACCTAAATAACATGGATTTTACCCACACTGTGGTGTGAAATCTAGCGCATGGCGTAAACTTGACACTTGGGGATTCATTCATATCTTATTTCAGATACTTATGGTCAAAAGCCTAAAAACTGTTAAGCCACTACTTCCTTATTTCAAAAGCAAAGTTTGACAAGCGGATAACATTAGTTTATATTTTTTAAGGTTTGAGAATTTGTCACTAAAGAATTTTAATCTCTTAAGGTTGTTATTTCAATACTCTTTAAGAGTCTCATCATTTCACCCACTGCTTTAAATGAGCACTTATGGTCATGTGATTGCTATCTGGTTGGCAGCGACCTTTCTGACTGGCCGTCTCGTACCCGATCTGCCTCTCGGAAGGGAGCCCAGGCCCCTGCAGGGGACAGCTGAACCTGGACGGCCAGGTGACGGGAAGGGCAGGACAGCTGCTCTGAGCACCTGAGCTCCAGGGGCTGCTGGTCACCCAGCCAGGGGTCTCCACAGCCACAGACTCACGGGGGCCGCGGCTGAGCCCTCCCGCAAATCTTTCTAGCAAACAAAGATACTTGGTATGGACTTCTCTAGCTGGTAAATTTGCACGTTCTTACTGCTTTTCACGAACGGGGACTCCAGGAGTGCCGGTCCTGGCAGGAAACAACTGCAGTCATCAGAGCGCTCAGTTTCTCTCTGTAGTCTCAGCCTTTCCCACGTGTACTGACTCAGAGAAGGAAACTCCAGGGCGCCCTCCCTGTGTGTAGCTGCTACTGCCCCCAGCACCGGGAATAGAACATTTTTATCTTCCCATGCAGGTGTGACTCAGTTTCCATGTCTATGAAAATAAGGAAGTTGAATTAAATGGTCTAAGTTCCTTTCCAAGTTTTTGCTGTTTTTTTTTTCTTCTGAAATTAGATCTGCAAAACAACTTAGTGCTCCCGTGTGCCTAAGGAAATTTGTTTTAGGTGTTTCTGTTCCCTAAAGCATATCTCTTTATCCGTTCTCCCACCAAAGGGGGAGGGGGAAAAACCAACCTTAAACGCAAACAAACTCAATTAACTAACACAAAGCCAGACAGCTCTGAGTTACTCCTCATAAGCACCTGCCTCTGGTCTGTACCTCTGGGCACATGTTCCTTCCTCCTGATGGAGTGGCCGCCTGAATATCTCCTCCCCCACCTTCCTGGACAGCCCGCCGCCCAGCTTAGCTGACCCTCCCAGTCTACGCAGGCTCCCAGGCCTGTCAACACCACCCACTGCTGCACTGCATGAGGTCTGTCCCGCAGAGACACCGAGAGCTGCCCATTCATCCTGTGTGCCGTGTGCCTGGCACTTAGGAGATGCTCAATCCGTGGTGGATAAGAAAAGCAAGTTCTCCGTCTGGGTTGGGAGGCCTCAAAAGGACAAGTGGTAACTGGTAAACTCTGCGAAGTGTATTCCCTTGAAGGATGACTCTGCTGAACTACAAGCTAAGCAATAAGAAATGGTGGAGGGTAATTGGCAAGCTCTGGTTGTTTAAGAACGTGTGATTATTTCTGAAATAAAGACCTCTCCCACCAGGCCCTCACCCCCCAGGGAATCTGGGGATCTCACTGGCCTTGGAGCGGGCCACCAATTTAGACCTGAGCTCCTTCCACCTGCACAGGCCACCGTGGAGACAGGGAGCTGCTTCACTTCCCGACAGCTGAAGGTCAAGTCTGGAACTAGCGTGTACACGGCCCCGTCCCGAATGACTAACCCAAATAAGATCCTGTTTAGAGATGTGCTACCACCACTCCTGCATTATCTGCTAGCACATCACATGCACGCAGACAGAGCTATGTGACCTGGAAGGTCACTTAACTGGTCGGTGGCAGGGCTGGGAGTGGCCACCCAGCCGTCCTGCCTCAGCATCCCCACCCTGAGCTGGACACTGTGCTGCTCCGTGAGTGGGCTGGGCTGGGCTGGGAGAGGCCTTCAGACGTGGTGCGAAGTCCTGGAATTCGTGGATCAGAAAGCTCATCAAGAGACAGAAATGCAGACGCAACTCGAGCACAAGCTCTATCAATAAAACACAGACCTGAGAGGAAACGTACAACAAAAAGCAGTTATTATACACCCCAAAGAACGGAAAGCAGGGACCTGAATAGATATCTGTACACCCGTGTTCAGAGCAGCATTATTCACAATAGCTAAAACGTGGAAGCAACCCAAGTGTCCATCGATGGATGAACGGAAAACAAAATGTGGCCCATCATACAGTAGAATATTATGGAGCCTTAAAAAGGAATGAAATTCTGACATATGCCAACATGGATGAAGCTTGAAGACATTAGGCTGAGTGAAATAAGCTCCCACAAAAGAAAAACCCCTTGCGATTCCCCTTATCTGAGGGCCCTGGAACAGTCAGAGTCATAGAGATGAGAAGCAGACCAGCGGGGGCCGGGGGCCGGGGGCCGGGGCCCAGGGCCAGGAGGATGGGCTTAGTGTCCAATGGGCCCCGAGTTTCAGATGGGATGATGCAAGTGCTTAGGAGTCTGGACAGTGGTGATGACCGCACAACAACGTGCATGTACTTAACGCCACTGAACTGTACACGCAAAAAATGTCAAAATGGTAAATTTTATGTCATGTATATTTCACCACAACTTTTTAAAAAGTAGCTATATACCAACTGCAGTGTGGATCAGGAGAAAAAGCCGCTCAACTTGAAGTCTGGAGCCTGCCATTAGGGAGCTAACGACCTTGGTTAAGTTGCCTTTCTCAGCCTCCGTGTGATGCATAAAATACACAGGAGATCTGTATCCTCCGGGTCATTATCAAGAAACGAGAAAACCCCTATCGCGATACCTGGCTCTGAGTAAGGACTTCGCCTTTGGGGTATCACTCTGATATTCTAGAAAGTCTTGAGAAAGAAACTGGCCGAGGAGCCGAAGCTAAGCCACGGCAGCGCACCGCCATCAGAGTCGTGTCCTCCAACGGGCCAGCCCCGGCCTCCACCCCGCTAGCTCACCGGCTCCCGTGCCGGCCCGCCGTCACTCTCTGCCTCTGGACACGAGAGCCCTGGCCTCCAGCACCTTCCCCCGGGCCCACGCCCCTCCTTCCCCGGCAGAGACCCCGCAGCCTCTCCCTCCCGCTCACCACCCTTCCTGCTGCCGGAGCGGGAAAGCAAGCCACGCAACCAGCCTCAGGAAACGTCACAGGCCGGGCGTTTAGGGTCACAAAGCGGAACGGGCATGCACTCCCCGCTTCCTAGAAATCTCCCTGGGAGGCTCCCCAGGCCCTCCCCACGCTCGCTCTGCCCCAGTGCCTTACCTCATCTTCCCCAAACAGAGGCCACCGGGCACGCCGCCCCACTGCTCCGCCTCCCAATCCCCAGCCGCCGGCATCCACGCCCACCTCCTCCCGGGCTCCTGCAGGCCAGCCCTCCACGCAGGCTCCGGACTCCGTGCTGCCCCCTCGCCCCAGAGCGGCCCTTTGCCGTCACCCTCCTTTCCCTGCATCGCGAGTCAGCCTTCGCCTCCCTACGGGACCCTCCCCCACAGCATACAGACGGTTCTGTTTAACCTTCGTCCTAAACACGTACGCCCCTCTGGTCCCCGTACGCCCCTCTGGCCAGTGACACAATTTCTCTGCGGGCCTGGCTACCTGTGCCCGTGCCTCTCGGGCAGATTCCCTGGGCATCTTGTTCAGACGCACATTCTGACTCGGCAGGTCTGGGGTGGAGCCCAGGACTCGGTTCTGCCAGCGCCGCCGAGACACTGCTCCCGCCACAGAGCCCCTCTGAGCAGCAGGGCCTTGTGCTTCTTCCCTCCGTACGAATCCGCTCTGACCCTGCACCCTCCCCCAGCACAAGTTCAGCGAGACCGTCCCGTCAAGGTCGCCGATAAACTCCATGCTGCAGACTCCAGCTAAAGTTCTCTTTCTCCTCTCCGGTCCTCTCAAACACGAGGGTGCAGCCGCTGAGACAGAAGTGTGCCCAGCAAGGGGAAGGCGCCTAGCAGGCCAAGCGAAGAGCCCTCTGCATCTCCCTGCAGACCTGCAGACACGGCCCCCCGGGCACTGCGGCCCCCCGGCCCTGCTGCTCCCCTGGCAGGGGGTCCCGTCAGGTCCTTCTCCTCTACCTGGCTTCCCGTGTCAGTCCTCCTCAGAGCTCAGCCTTCCCCCTCACCTCCCCACTCTCCCCTGTGGGGATCTCATCCGTCTCAGCAGCTTTATCTGTAGCCCCCAAACTCTCAGGACGCAGCCCAGGGCGCTCTCCTGACCTCCAGGCGCCTTCACCTCCTCTGCCTTGGGCCACCTCTCCCTGCTCTCACAAGCATCTCCAGCTTAACGTTCCCAGAAGAGAACTCTTGATTCTTCCCCCCTTAAAAGCTGCTCCTTCTCCATGATTCCCCATAGCCAGCCATACTCATCACTACCACCAGAAACCCAGGAGTCACCTGTGACCCCTCTTGCCCCTCCGCCGCCTCAATTCACGACCAGTTCTACTGATTCCACCTCCAAGTCCCACTCCAAAGCCATCTGCTTCCAGAGCCCAGAGCCAGCCACCAACCACTGACCAGCCACGACCTGCTCACTGGCCTCTCATCGCCACTTCAGCCTGTCCACAGCCTCTTCTCCACACAGCCCCTGCTGCAAACAAAAGCCCCTACAAGTAGACGCGTGTTCACCATGAATGAAACCCAAACCCTCCACCCACCGTCACCCCCAAGACCCTGCACCGGCCTTCCCCCAGCCAGTGTGCCTTTCTTCAGCTCCCAGCACAGGCCAAGTACTGTCCTGCCCAGGACCCCTTCCACGCGCTCTACCCTTTCCTCATCTGGCTTTTAGGAAGACCCGAAGCAAGAGGAAGCACGGTACGCTCAGGCAACTGAAGAAAGATCCACGTGGCTGCCTGGAGCAGAAAGAAAGAGGCGGAGCCTGGCATGAGATGAAGGTAGAGAGGAAAGTAAGGGCCAGTAGGCCCAGTAGTTTAGGGATTTTAGACTTTCTGCTGAGTGCACGGAAAAGCCTTCCAAGTGTTACAGGCAAATGGGTGACAAAATCAGACTTGCAAGTTGAAAAGATCATTGTAGCTACAGTGTGGAAAAGCAGAGTGGCCCAGAGCAGATGGGGCAGATGCAGCAGGCCTGGCCTAAGGGAATGACAGTGGACACGGGGATGGTGGACAGGCTTTACACCAGTTAGCAGGTTATGATACTGTGAGTTATGAGAAATATATATGCGGTCATTCAGATGACCTAATTATAGTTCTCATACGTCTTTGGTCTTTGTCCACAGCTTCTGGCCCACGGCTCCCAGAACCCTTGGAACTTCCTGAATGATAAGAGCAAGGGGAGCACCTTTTGTTATGTTTGGTCACTTGTCCTCAGTTCCAGAAAACGATTCAGAGCCATAAAGGTGATGTGAGCGTCTTGTTGTTCACAACAAGCCCCTTCCCACCACAACTGGGTTAGGCCGATGAGGGGACTCGGGGGAGGCACCTGAGGACGCCGGGGGAACCAGCCTTGAAAAGAGGGCTGGAACTTTCAGCCCCACCCCCTGATTTCTGGGGAGGAGGGAGGGGCTAGAGGTTGAATCAGTCACCAATGGCCAGTGATTGAATCAGCCATGCTTGTGTGACGGCGCCTCCATAAGAACCGAAAAGAAGGCGCTGAGGAGAGTTTCCAGGTGGGAGAACCAGAGCGCGCGGTGGCACGTGCCACGGTGGGGGGCCCCAAACTCCACAAGGACACGTGCTCCTGTGTTTGGGACCTCACCCTGTGCACCCCTTCACCTGGCTGTTGATTCACATCCTTTGTAACAAGCTGGTCATCCAGTGAGTAAATGGGCTTCCTGAGTTCCGTGAGCCACTCCTGCAAATTAGCTGAACCCAATCAGGGGGTGGTGAGAACCTCTGGTTTATAGCCAGTTGGTCAGGAGCGCAGGTGACGACCTGGCACCTGAAACCCAATCAGGGTGTCACGGGGACCTCCGATCTGTAGCCGCTTGGTCGGAAGCACAGGTGACGACCTGGACCCGCGACTGGTGTCTGAAGCGGCGCCAGTCCTGCGGGACTGAGCCCTTGAGCTGTGGAGTCTGGCGCTACCCCTGGGTAGAGAGTGTCACGGTCGGGTTGAAATGAAGGACGCCCCGCTGGTGGCAGAGGGCTTCTCAGTGGTGTGCCCTCACCCACCCCACCTTGGAGTCGGGTGTAGAACCCCTTTAGGAGTTAAAAAAACGGCAGACTTTACAGAACGAACATATGCAATTTGAGATTTAAAAAAGGCCTAATATGCAAGGGTGAGGAGAGGTACCACGCTGGCTGAAATCCAGTCCTAACGATGGGATCAGCTACTCCACAACGGCTGACTGGCCACCCATCTTTTCCTGTTTTGACTGGCAGGAGGAAGGAGGGGACAACGGGAGAGGATAAACGGCAGGATAAAGGAAAGTAAGACACTAGCTCATAAACTGGGGCAGCGGATGGGAAAAGAGCCAAAAATAGGAAGAGAGGAACGGCAAATTGTGCTGACTTTTCCACTTGGCCTCCTCATGAGTCCAACAGCCTTGAACTGGGCTGGAATGAACAGAAGCGATTCTCAGAAGACTTCATTTGCTGAAGTTACAATTTAACATGAGTTATGAAGCCTCTTGTTATAAATATGCTCGAGTCAAAGGATATCTGTTACATGAAAGTACTAGAATCATAGAATTTTTAGAGACGGAAAGAAACCTGGAGGTCACTGACTCAGGCTTCCGTCTCAGGATCCCTAAATTCTTCTCTCCACGTATGGACACTCCAGAAAGATTTCATCTAGAAGCTAAATGTATTAGGGTTTCAAAAGAGAAATGAAGAATTGCTAAGCAGAGAAATATTGTCCAAAGCTTTATGGTAATTGGAGGAGAGGCTTTTTTTTTTCCCCCGGAATGCCATAGTTTATTTATTGGTCTTAGCGTCAGGGCTCTAGAAAACTTTTTCCTGTGATTATGCCTCTTTTCTCCCTCCCTCTTTTTCAAAAAAACTTTTTATTGTGGAAAGTTTCACGCACACATAAAGACAGGAAGAAGCGTTTAATAAACAGCCTTGTGTCCATCACCCAGATTCTCCAAGATTTTTTCAGCTACTTTGCCAGTGAGTTTTATTTTTTAAAAATACACAGATGATTAATGACTGACTTTAAGCTGCTCATCAGGGAGATCATTTTGGCAATAATTTTTTACCAATTTGTTCCAGGGTTTAAAAAAAACTCAGCTGTTCCATTTTGTTTAGGGACTAGCGAGATTTTAATTTCTAATTTCCAAAGCTACTGCATATTTGGCTAATTAATCCTAGCATCTGACAATGAAGGAGCAGAGAAAGAACATGACGTTTCAAGTATAATATGAAAAGTTTCTAGAATAGTAAAAACTCCAGCTGCATTTTAATCTCCTATGGTACAAACTTCAGGAAGCACATGAAACAAAACCTTCAAAAGGAAACTGTGGGAGTTAGCCTCCAAGAATGCCAGTGGCCCTCAGGCTTCCCCAGGGCAGCCCACTCCCACACTGCACCAGGCTGGCCCATGTGCTGGCAGAAGGGATGGCACATGGCTTCCAAGAGGAGATCCCAGGACACGGCAGTTTCCATCGTGATCATCCTCCTCTCTCTCTCTCTCTCTCTCTCTCTCTCTCTCTCTCTCTCTCTCTCTCTCTCTCTCATGTCACTTGCCCCGGGGAGAAGGTGAGCACCCAGGTTGTGCAGAGCTCTGTGGAGCGGCCACGTGGTGAGGACTGAGGCCCCCAGGCCACAGGCATGTGAGTCCCCCATCTCGGGGCAGTGATCACAACCTCGGGAGAAACTCTGAACCAGAGCACCCAGCCGAGCTGCTCCCAGATCCTGAACTTCAGAAACTATGTGATCATAAATGTCTGTTGTTTCAAGCTGCTAAGTCTGGGCCAATTTATTACACAGCAGTAGAAAATTCACTCAAAAGACAGACAAACTTTTGAGGCAGGCAGCCACACAGCACCAAACTACTCTATTTCCTTCAACTCATGCCATATACTAAGCAAAATTACATAGCTTGGAATGTTTTAATTTGGATGAGACCTAACTCAATATTTTGTATGTCGATTCCCAATCTAGTGGGCCTAAATCATACTGTATACATATTGCCCACGAAGCACTGACAAAAGCAACAAAGACAACAATGTATTAGCCATTATCTATTAATAGCACCTGTTTCTGCATTTAGACTTCGATTTTTTAAAAGGCAAAAACTCCCCAAAGATTGGTCTACAACCATGACAGAGAACACTCAGGAAAATGATAAGCACTTACTTTTTTTTTTAGAGTAACATAAACTTGAAATTGAGACCCGGCTGGTATTTTGCAGTTGCTATAGGAACCACACGTACCTTCCCTCTTTGACACTCAGCATCCACATTCTCTTCGTCTTTCTTTCCACTCTCACCCACCCAAAAGCTCACATGCCCTGCCCTCGTGTCTGCTTGGCCCCTCTACTTTTTGGAACATCCAATATGTACACGTGCACACCCATATTTGTATTCCTAGGAACCAAAAGAACTGAGGAGCTAAAGGACACAGCTCATGGTCAAATCTCCAAGGCCAGATACTTATCTGGTATTGGTTAGATCAGGGAGTCTGTGCGAGCAGACAGCTGATGCTCAGTAAGTATCAGGTTCCCTCCTCCTCCTCGCCCACCCAGGCCCCCTCTGCATGATGCGGGAAGGGCTCCATTTCTCTGGTACTCAGGTCCCTTTCATTCAGACTCCTCAGCAACATGCATTCACTTTAGAAAAACATCCAACAGGCTGTATGTTCTGTACAGGCAGCCCCCAACTTAGGATGTGACCCACGATTTTTCAACTTTATGATGGTGTAAAAGAGATACGCATTCAGTAGAAATCTACTTCAAATTTTGGATTTTGATCTTTTCCTGGGCTAGCAATATGTGGTAAGATACCCTCTTGCGTGGGCAGAGACCTAAATAGACACGTCTCCAAAGAAGACGTACAGATGGCCAATAGGCGCGTGACAAGATGCTCGACATCGCTAATTATTAGAGAAACGCAAATCAAAGCTACATTGAGGTACCACCTCACACCGGTCAGAATGGCCATCATCAAAAAGTCTACAAATAATAAATGCTGGAGAGGGTGCAGAGAAAAGGGAACCCTCCTATACTGTTGGTGGGAATGTAAGTTGGTGCAGCCATTATGGAGAACCGTATGGAGGTTCCTTAAAAAACTGAAAATAGAGTTGCCATATGATCCTGCAATCCCACTCCTGGGCATATATCCGGAGAAAACGATAATTCAAAAAGATACTGGCACCTTATGTTCATAGCAGCACTATTTACTCCAGTAGCCAAGAAGCAACCTAAGTGTCCATCAATAGATGAATGGATAAAGAAGATGTGGTCCATATATACAATGCATATTACTCAGCCTTAAAAAAGAATGAAATAATGCCATTTGCAGCAACATGGATGGCCCTAGAGATTCTCATACTAAGTGAAGTTAGTCAGAGAGAGAAAGACAAATATCATATGATACCACTTATATGTGGAGTCTTTTTTTAAAATGATACAAATGAACTTATTTACAAGATAGAAACAGACCCAGAGACATAGAAAACAAATTTATGGTTACCAAAGGGGATAGCAGGTGGGGGATGAGAGGCAGGGGGAGGTAAATTAGGGAGTTTGGGATTAACGTATACGCACTACTCTATACAAAACAGGTGAACAACAAGGACCTACTGTACAGCACGGGGAAGTCTACTCAATATCTTGTAATAACCTACAATGGAAAAGATTCTGAAAAACATATACACACACATATATATGTTTCACTTTGCTGTACACCTGAAACTAACACAACATTGTAAACCAACTATACTTCAATAACTAAAATAAAAAAAAAAATTCCTCTCTGTGATGCTGGCCCACAGCCCCCATCAGCCACAGGATCACAAGGGGGAAGAGCTCAGACAGGACCAGTCCGTACCCTCCATACCCACAGAGCCGGTCTGTTTTCTACTCTGAGTACAGAATGCAATAAGCTACCTGAGATATTCAACACTTTGTTATAGGACAGGCTTTGTTTTGGGTGATTCTGCCCAACTGGAGGCAATGGGGGTGCTCTGAGCAGGTCTAAGGTGGGCCAGGCTAAGCGATGGGGTTCAGCAGGTTAAGCGTATTAAATGCATCTTTGACCTACGATATTTTCAACCTATGGTGGGTCTATCGGGACGTAACCTCAGTAAGTCAAGGACAAGCTGGATTTGGAGCCAGTGACAAGTGGGACTCTTGCTACCACCCTGAGACAGGTCGCACCGGAAGCCTCAGAAGAGCTGCCAGGACCTCCCGGGGCTGTTGCTCTAGGTCGTTACACTGTCTCCACATTTAGCTTTCAGAAAGAGGCTCCAATTATGTTTCTAGGTGGGTAAGAATTTAGTAACTGAATGCAAAGACTTATTGTGGGATTGGGTGATGCAGCCCAAAGAATTATCTCAACCCTGTGGTCTAAACATTTCCAGAATCTCAAGCCATCTTCCACCAAGGCAAGAACCTTGAAGAATTAAGGCAAGAAATCAGAACTTTTCCACCTCTTCCACCTTCTACCAAGACCCACTGAGATCCCATTTGCGGCCCTATTCTTGTTTTCCTATCTTTATGTGTCCAGTCCCGTATTCCCAAAAGACATCTAATAAGTTATTCCCCCGCTTTTTTCCACACGAAACCCTGGGAAAGGTTCTACTCCTTGGGCATAGGGAAATCTTGCTGACACCTCGGGTCACAATAGTCACTGTTTCCAATGGGAAATAACATGAATAGAAAAGGAAGGGAAGACCCAGATGGGGCAGGAGAAAGACGAGCTGTAGCAACTGAAGCCACACACGAGGGATGTGTGTCCCTGGCCTTATTCCCACCCCTAACCCTAACCCCCACCGCCACAAAGGACGCCTCCAGCGTTCCTTACTCCGTTGAACCCTAACAAGGAAGATAACGACTATCACCTTTTTACAGCTGTGGACTCCGCGGCACAGAGAAGTGCAAAGCTGTGCTCAAGATCACGCCACGAGTGAAGTTTCAGAACCTGGTCTTCGCACCTTGCCCTCCTGTCCTTCCCAATATCCGAGGCTACCTTTCCCGCTCACCCCGCATCTGAGAACGTCGACATTCCAATCATACTGTTCCAGGTTGACGGAACACTGCCTGAGATTGTTTCCAACTTTGACATCCGAGAATCTTGCTGCTCTTCTTAAAATATGGGTCATTTACCCGCCTGAAGGATACACCATCCCCTCTGACAATCAGTGCCCACTATCCATCCTCAAAACCTAACCAAAAAAATTAAAAATGAGGTTAGGAAACCGGGACAAAGCAGAACGTTCACTGTTCTACAAGGAACGAAACCAAGTCACAGATAACTCCAACGAGCCATCAGCCAAGTCTCTCCCAATGGCAATTCTAAACGAGTGCGCGGGACACAAGAGCCTCTCTCCGGAAGACTCACCTGAAGGCAACATCAAAGTTCCAACGTTTCCAGAATTCACCCGAAAACGAGCACAGAACGGACGCTGCTCCCACGAGCAGCCTGGGCGCAGCTGTCTCGGCACCAGCGTCTGGACCCACCACGGACACGACCTCCTAGACCTACCGGGGGCGAGACGAGGCGCACGGGCCGGTCCGGGTGCGCCCCGGGAGAAGCCGCCCCAGCGCCAGCCCCTCGCGGAAGGGAGCTGGGCGGTGGGGACAACTTTGCGCTCAGCCCCAGGACGGCAGCAACCCCAACACGCAGCAGATCGCGCAACTTCCGAAGCGCGGCCCCCGGGCGTCCCCGGCCAAGCTCCTGAGGCGCTAAGAAGTTTGCGCGACATTCACAGCCTCACCCTGACCACAGCGGCGACTAAGGGCCTGAGGAAGTGGACCCTCCTCGGCTGGAGGCCCGAAAGGCAGGAAGTGGCGGCAGAGGCCACTTGCGGGACAAGGGAAGGAGCGGCGGACTCGTGGGGCGGCTGGGGCGCCGCCCCCATCTCCTCCGCCCCAAGTGGGTCTGGGAGGACCCCCCCCCACCCGGCTCGAGCGGGGCCGCCGCCCCCAGGTCGCCCTCCGGCCACAGCCCTGCGCAGAGCCGGAGCCAGGGGCCACCCGGCCCGGGGCGCGCCCCCGCTCCCCCGCGCGCGCCCCACCCACCTCGCCCGCAGTGCCCCGCCGGGGCACGGACACCCTTACCTGCGACCTCTCCCGCGCCGCCTAGCAGTCCGCACCGGCCCCCGCCCTTAAACCCGCCCCGCCCGCTCCTACGCCTCCTGTGGCGGCCGGACCCCAGCCCTGCCCCGCCGATTTGTCATTGAGCCGCCAGCTCGCTTCCCCACCCCCCGAGCGCGCGCCCGGCGTCGCCTAGGCAACCCCGCCCCTCGAGAGCGCGCCCTGCCGTCCGCTCCCTCCCGTCCCTCGGAGGCCTCGCCCATCGGGAGCCTACTAGCCAATCCGAAGCGGAGCTTCCCAGCCTTGGGCGGGGTGAGGAGGAAGCTTCGCCAATGAGAAGCCGCCTCTGGCGGGAGGGGCGGGCTCGGCACCCAGGCCACGCCAACCTCCACTTCCTCCTGTCGGCGGCTGACGCGCTGCACGTGACCACTGCTCCAGTGAAGGAATCCGAGCAGGTCTGGGGACTCTGGGCGTGGCGGGCAGGGGTGCTCCCGCTGTGGGCTTAGGTCAGGGCGAGGCCAGAGCCCTGGAAAGCAAAAGGGAAAGGCAGGCCTGATGTGGAGAAACCGAGGCAAATCACGATGCCTCCAGGCGGCTGTCTGGACGCCGGCCCGGGGCTCCCGAGGCGGGACCTCCGCCTGCCGCCACCACTCGCCAGGCTGATGACACCCCATTAGCAGTAATGGGGTTGCCAAGGCCTCTCAATGACTTGGCCCAGGTCACGTATGAGGGCCGGAATCCTCACCCCAGCGGTAGCCTCGATGTCGGAAGTTCAGTGGGTAAGCTCGTGGCCGACGGGGTTTTCACCCATAAGGCTCGGGAACTTGTAATTTCGAGGCAAATAGGGTTTGGGTTGATTTTCCTAACTGCCTCTTCTTAGAGCTGAGTCCTACCCTCATTCCACTTCGCCTCCGCAGGATTTATGGCCCCACTGATCCCTACACAAACCTCATGGCACGTCCCTCACACACTGTATGGCAATAAGTTGTTTAAATGCCCGCCTCTATATCTCTAGGGATGAAAACTATCTCTTGTTCAATTTGATATCCACAGCAACTAGCACCGTGTAATTAATCCTTTCCTTGTTGATAATTATACATCAGGGTGCTGTGTGTGGTATATGAGAGGCTTTGTGCCTTGATTACATTGCTATCTATAAGCAACTAACAGAATCAGGCCCTCTACCAAGAGCTGTATCAAAAAGCACAGAAGCTTTAACTTAGTCTTAAGCAACGGGCTTAACAAAAAACATGTCACCAGAATATCCTAGTGTTACCCTACTATCCTAAGTGTTCTGTTTTACGCTTCTCGTACGCATTAAAGGCTTATATTGCCTGCTAATTATATGACAGAAACTCTGCCAGGTGCTATAAGAGAGAAGGTAGGAGGCTTCTCAAAAAAGGAGGCTCTCTATGGACCTAGAGATGATCACACTAAGTGAAGTAACTCAGAGAGAAAGACAAATATCATATGATATCACTTATGTGTGGAATCTAAAATACGATACAAATGAACTTATCTACGAAACAGACTCACAGCCAGGTGGAGAACAGACTTGTGGTTGCCAAGGGGGAGGGTGTGGGGGAGGGGTGGGCTGGGAGTTGGGGTTAGCAGATGCAAACTATTATATAGAGAATAGATACACAACAAGGTCCTACTGCAGAGCACGGGGAACTATATTCAATATCCTGTTAAACCACAATGGAAAAGAATATGAAAAAGAATGTATATATATGTATATGTATAACTTGAATCATTGTTTGGCTGTACAGCAGAAATTAACACATTGTAAATCAACTATACTTCAATAAAATAAACTTTAAGGTAAAAAAATTTTTTTAAAAAGTCAGCTCTCTAGTATTTATAACCTAGAAGGGGAATCAGGTGCAAACTTTTTCCTATGGAGTAACAATGATGTGCACAGGTTTAGAATCAGGAAGCACAGATTCACAGAACTAGCAGTGGTTAGGAAGTTGCTTAGCCTCCACGGGCCTCAGTTTCCCCAGCCATCCCATAGGAGCAGCACCTGTGCCCTGCAGGTGT
The DNA here is from genome assembly GCF_009873245.2 of Balaenoptera musculus. NCBI lineage: Eukaryota > Metazoa > Chordata > Mammalia > Artiodactyla > Balaenopteridae > Balaenoptera > Balaenoptera musculus. The sequence goes on along the minus strand of NC_045791.1, from coordinate 687,899 downwards.
GAAGATTTAAATGCAATTACCTGTAGAGCTCTTGGGAGGTACAGTGCTAGGAACTTGATGAGCGCTTAACAAATGTTAGCTTCAACCGTGATTGCCGCCAGAGGCCAAGATGCGCACTCAAGCCCCTCGTAACCACCTCGGGGACAGCATTTCGTCCCGAGGCCCGTGGTGTCTGGGGTGTGCGCACCACTGTCGTGCAGCCAGTGCTGTGTGCAGCCCGGTGGCAACGACCTGCTGTGATGTTGTCGTTTGACCAGATGCACGTTTAGACAGCGGAGCGGCTCCCCGCAGCCCGGCCAGCTGAAATGGGCAGTTTAGGGAACAGGATCAGGGCTGTGGAGACGACCAGCGCTTCCTGTGCCCACACCCCTAGGGTCCACAGTGGCCACAGGCAGTTTCCTTACCTTTCCTGGGTGCGTAAGTGCCATTCCTGTGACTAGCAACAGAATGTCACGCAGGATGGAGGCAGTGGGCTTTCTGAGAAATGCTGCCCTAACTCTCTTACCCCATTCCACCCCCCCGCCCCCGCCTCCCCTCCTTTAGCTCCCAGGACTCGGAGGGATTCCCCTGGGACTCGGCCAGTAGGAACATCTGCTCGGCTCCTGGACATGCTAGGCCCCAGCTGAGCGTGGTGGATTCGGAGAGGACCAGCAGGACCCTTTTGGAAGGGCTGTCTCACAGAGGCCACAGCCCAGGAACGTGTCCCGTGGGGGGTGAGCCCTGAGAGGTGACCGGCCACAGAGCCTCTGGGCCTGCTCCTGTCTGGTCTCAGGGGACACCCCTGTCTGCTGAGCTTCTCCTAAGGGAACCCTGACTGCCCACAGAGCCAAGGGCCTGAACAGCAGGGATATGAGATCCCCAGCAGGCCCCTGTATGGTCACTGTCACCCACTGCAGCTGTAGAAAAAGCATTCTAGATGCTCCCTCTTTCAAAACTATCAACTGGGTCCAGAGCGCTGTCTGACAAGTATTTCCACTTCTCTCTCCAGGGCACTGGCGGGGCCTGAGCTTCTCAGCTCCCTGTGCTTGAGTGAGGCGATGTGACTAGTTCTACCCAATGAGCTGGAAGCGGAAGGGACATGTAGTCATTTGGGGGCAGGAGAGTGTCAGTGCGAGACCCTTCTCGGTGGCACGGCTGCTAGGAATGTTTGGGAGGGTGGCCACGCCGTCGGCCCCGGCGCCTGCAGTGAGCCCAGCGCCTCTCACCCCCGCCCCCGCCAACCTGAGATGGACACTGACCGTGGCTGAGACACAAACGTTCGTGGTTTGAAGGCGCTAAGATTCGGGAGTTGTTTGTTCCGGCTGCAGAGCTTCGCCTCCTCTGACTGACGCCAGGCCCTAACGTGTACCAAGCTGGGGATGCGGTGGCGGACGACTCAGACGAGAGAACCAGTAGACGGACAAGCAACCGGAGAACTCCCGATGACCTCAGACTGGGTGGTCAAAAAAAGGTCTCTCTTCATATACACACTACCATGTGCAAAACAGAGAGCTAGTGGGAACCTGCGGTACAGCACAGGGCGCTCAGCTCCGTGCTCTGTGACGACTTAGATGGGTGGGATGGGGACGGGGGATGGGAGGGAGGTCCAAGAGGGAGGGGATGTGTGTACACATAGCTGATTCACTTCGTGTACAGCAGAAACCAACCCAACATTGTAAAGCAACTATGCCCCAATTAAAAATTTTTTTTTAAAAAAAGTCTTTCTCAGGAGGCGACATTTAAGCTAGGACCTGAAGGACGCAAAGGAATCAGTGTCAGGAAAGGTTGGGAGTGAGGGGAAGGAGAGAACCTTCCGAGCAGAGGAAGAAGCCGCAGAGAAAAACTTGGTCCTCTCGACAGCAGACGGGAGGCGTGGATGGAGCGCCGTGGGCGGGGCGGGCGGGTGAGACCCCAGAGGGTGCAGAGGGAGGTGGGATCTGGATCACTGGGGGCCCCTAGGTTAGGGTGAGGAGATTGGAATGTATTCCAAGTGTGACAGGAAGCCACTGAGGAGGTTCAAGTCTGCAGGCTGACAGGCTTTGATTTAGGTTTTAGAAACACCACTCTCGCTCTCGTGTGGAGGTCGAGCTGTAAGGGGCGGGTGTGGGCGTGGAGCTGAGAAGGCTGTTCCGGGGGTCCAAGCAAAGTGGGGTCCGCAGGGCCAGAGGCTGGAAGGGAAATCTGCCCTCAGGAGGTTCGGGGAGATTTGCAGAAGGAGGGGAGCAAAAGCACTGAAGACTAAACAGAAGGTCCTCCTGCCAAATGCCAGAGGAAGCAGAGGCAAGGCTGGACGTCGGGACCCCCAGAGGTGCCCTGACTCCAGGGAGACGGGTGCTCAAAAGCCAGGCGGAACGGGGGAGGGTGTGGAGCAGAGAGCTGGCCAATTTCCTAGAACATCAGCCAGAACAGCCTTAGGTGGTATTACTAGAAAGAGTCTGACAAGCTCCGACGTCCCTGTGGGCATTTGATACTTGGTGACCGCCTCGATTAGAAAAAAGAGGGGGGCCACCGATCTATAGACGGAAAAAAGCCATTCTTTCCTACCGACGGCGGGGAGAATCTACTGTAAACAGCGAGACTAGACGGGGCGCACCTCCAGTGCTCCAGTCACCTTTCTGCTCTGTGTTTCCCCAGCCCTCAGTGCCCTGCGCTTCCTGTTCTCAGGAATGGGTCTCACGGGCTCATGCACACACAGGAGTAAATGACTAAAGACGGCTCAGTGCAGGACTTCCCTGGCGGTCCAGTGGTTAAGACTCTGCGCTTCCAATGCAGGGGACACGGGTTCGATCCCCGGTCGGGGTGCTAAGATCCCGCATGCTGCATGGCGAGGCCAAAAAGAAAAAAAAAAAGATTTTCATCGTCCAAAACTAAAACCTGAAGTCTTAGGCCAGGGGAAGTATTTAGGGGAGGACCAGAGATCTTTCGTTCACACAAGTAGCATGGAGTGACTTATCCCTCCCAGGGAAAAGGTTCCGACTCCTGAGTTCTCACTTGGAAGCCTCCTCCAAAGCCTGGGAAACAGCCCCAAGCCTCCCCTTCCTTGCAGCCTTTCCGCTGGCAGCTACCAGCAAAAGCCCCTGGTGCTTACTTATTCCTAAACGTGTTCAAAACCTTGCCTTTGGTGTTCAGTTTAGTTACTGTCACTGAAAAAGACTGTTTTATCAAGAGCTTCTCTCTCGCCCTTACCACCTTCCTATGTGGTCTCTACAGACCTAGCCAGGCAGCAGGAACTAACCAGACGACATTCCAGCAATTGCTCTGCAGAAGCCCCGTAATTAGGTGGAGGAGCTTTCCTCTTCCAAGAGGCGAATCCACTTGGGACGCACGTTAGAAAACAATGATTCCTTGCTATTTTGAATTCTTGAATCAGCTGCACTTGTCTTTCTGCCATCATAGCTTACCAAGAGTTGTCCCCCAGAAATGAGGGCAAGTCTGTCTTGTCATTAAGTAATAAGTCTTCATCATTATGGCTAAACCCACCACGTGCCAGCTCACCCTCTCCCCTTCCCACTCTGGGGACACACACGCTCCGTGGTTCCACAGTAACCACCACCAAGATCCAGTGCTGACCTCCAGGTAACCAGAGCAAAAGTCCTGCAGGGTGACAGCGGCAAAGCCCTCGAGGGTGAGATAAAATGAGATCCGAGGGTCTGGATTCTGTGCTGAGCTCTCTCCAACATGAAATACTAGCCATGGTCTCCCAGGAAGCCAGCCCCCTCTAACAGCAGGAAGACACTCCTCCTCTCTCCCAGCCGAGCCGTGCTCCTGAGCTGCAGATGCATGAGACCCACGGAGCCTAGCTCTGGGCAGCTAGGTGGACAGACGGACAGACACAAAGGACACGGGGACACAAAAACTTGAGCTAGGAGGAGGGATGAGGAAAGAAGTGGTGCTGGCTGTGTAGGGGAGAGAACTTTGCCACCCCAAAATGTGTCTCTTTGGCTTGCACATTATTTTGAGCTAAAAACAATCAAGGCCCAAAAGAGTTCGACCCTACCCCTAACTAACCGCCTAAAGAATTTAAATGGAGGGCCTGTTCCAGGAAGAAGAACTATCACTGCGGAAAACCATAATATAATAACATGAGTGAGGGGTGGTCGATGGGGGAAATTAGCAAGGCCCGTGTGATCACAGAGCACCTCCGTGTCCCAATGTCCCTGCACAGCCCAGCAAACATCTGTTTATCAAACATTTGGTCACTTGCTTCTTTCATCCTCCTGTAAATTGCCTTCGTCCCCTTTGAAGGCCAACCCCACCCATTCTCCTCCTGGATGGCGTGTAAGCCTCACCTGCGTGACTTGTGCTGGGCCCATGTTCTTAGGGAGCCCCTGTACGTACCTAATTACAGTCGACTTCCCCTGCAAATCTGCCCTGCGTCTAGTTAATTCTTAGGCCAGCCGGGAGAACCCAGAAGGGGCCGAGAAAGTTCCTCCCCAGGAGCTGGGTGTGCTGCGGCCACTGGCCTCTGCTCTCTCCCGCCCCCGCGCAGCCCAGGCCGAGGCTCTTCCTCACTCTCTAGATGAGGCCCCTGGGCACAGAGGCCCGAGGCGGAGAGCCCGAGGTCAAGCTCGGCCGGAGCTTGGCCTTGAACTGGCTCTGCTCTTGGCCTAGGGCAGCCAGAGCATTCCTGGGGGCCGCCCAGCACGGACCAGGCGCCCCAGGCCTCATTCCCCACCTGCCTGCTGCTGGGAGATGGGGGGCTGCACCTCCGCCCCTGCCCCGCCCCCTCCAGCGGCTGGGTTGCCCCGCCCCCTTCCAGCGGCTGGGTTGCCCCGCCCCGCAGCCACTGTCACTCTGCCCCTCCCCTGCTCCGTGATTCTCGTGAGCAGCCCTTTTTCTATACTGTGCTTTTCTTTTTTTATGGACAGCCCATCTCTTCCCTGCGTCCGCTCCAGAGAGCAGGGCAGGCTAAGGGGTCAGAGGGCTGAGGAATGTGGGGTGGCCGGTGGGAGATAAGGGACCCCTGAGCCAGGGGACCCCACTTTGGAAGGAAAGGAAAACTACCATCAGTAAAGTCAGCCCCGCCCCCCAGCCCCTAGTCCCTCCTCCAGCAGCAAGACCACTAAAACATGAAAATGCACATCTCTGGGATGGGGGCTGGGGAACGATTCCCTCCCCGAAATCCATTTTTCTGTCGAGTTTTAATTCTTTACAACAGCGAAGAAGAAGCTGGGTAGACAGGAACAAGGTTAAAGCGGCAATGAGGTGAGCGTGGCCCCCAGGGCTGGGAAAGCTGCAGGTTCCCACGGAGGCCGGGTCCCCGCTGGGAAAGCCCCAGAAGGATGGGGTGGCGACCTCCTTCCACAGCCCTCGCAGGTGGCACATCCAGCGTGACACTCAGGGCTGGAAACCGCAGGAAGCAAGGCGGGCCCCAGGGGGCTGCACAGGCCCACAGTCTGAGGGCAAGGGCCAGCCGGCCGGAGGCCAGCTTCCTGCCCTCTGCACCTCGGCCGCACCTGCCTGCCCACACCTCACACAGGTAGGAGACGAGGCCCAGACTCAGGAGGCCGCAGGGGTGGGTTTGAGGCCACAGGGAGCCTCTCAGCTGAGACTGGGGTCCACCCCATCCCCCAGCCTCACCTCGCCACATCCCAGGCCGAGCAGTTTACAGTGGCGTCTCAGCATGTCTCATGTCGCACAGTCCAAGAGGGAGGTGTGATTTCCTATTCACAGGTAGGTCAGTGAGGTTGAGAGGCAGACCAGGCCTCAAACCAGGTGTGCCTGATGAGTCCACACTCTTTATCCCAGTCCCATGGCTGCAAGGCTGTGTGACCTTGGACAAGTCACCTCCCCTCTCTGGACCTCGGTCTTCTCTGTCTTGTGAGAGTCTCAAGTCTCTGCCAGGCACCAGCTGTCAGGGAAGAGTGCTCCTCAGGTCCTGTACTCTACCCCTCCCGATGGGCACCCGGACAGGGCGGAGGCCACGCCTTTGGCAGCGCCAGCTCAGCTCCCTGCTCTGGAGGCCCCTCAGACTCCTGCCCCACCCCGTGTTCCTGCTCCCATCTCATCACAGCCTAAGCCTTCTCCAGGAGTTTCCCTGGAGGAGTGGCTGCCATCTAAAGGGCGAGGCTAGGGACTTCCCTGGTGGTCCAGTGGTTAAGGCTCCACGCTCCCAACGCAGGGGGCCTGGGTTCAATCGCTGGTCAGGGAACTAGATCCCGCATGCTGCAACTAAGACCCGGCGCAGGTAAATAAATAAATATTTTAAAATAAAATAAAGAGCGAGGCTAGAGAATCTCTCCCCAGATGACCTATTGCTGAAACACAGGAGACTGGGTCCTTTTGTTCATATCTGATGACTGTCATCAGCCACTCACATTTAAATATTAATTCCTTTAATCCCTCCTACAGCTGAGATGTTATGCAAAGTGCCTGCTACAGTGTTTGACCCATAGTAAGCCTCAATACTTGTTAATTAACGGACGGATGGACTGATGGATGGGTGGATGCGTGCATGGGTGGGTGGGTGGATGGATGGATGGATGGATGAATGGATGGGTGGATGCATGCATGGGTGGGTGGGTGGACGCATGCATGCATGGGTGGATGGATGCATGCATGCACAAGTGGGTGGGTGGATGGATGGATGGATGGATGAATGGATGGGTGGATGCATGCATGGGTGGGTGAGTGGATGGACACATGCATGCATGGGTGGGTGGGTGCATGCATGGGTGTGTGCATGCATGCGTGGGTGGATGCATGCGTGGGTGGGTGGATGCATGCATGAGTGGGTGGGTGGGTGGATGCATGCATGCATCGGTGGGTGGGTGGATGGATGCATGCGTGCATGGGTGGGTGGGTGGATGGACGGATGGATGGATGGATGAATGGATGGGTGGATGCATGCATGGGTGGGTGGGTGGGTGGACGCATGCATGGGCGGGTGGGTGGATGCATGCATGGGTGGGTGGGTGGATGGATGATGGATGGATGCGTGCATGCATGGGTGGGTGGGTGGGTGGATGCGTGCATGGGTGGGTGGGTGGGTGGATGAATGGATGGTTGGATGCATGCATGCGTGGGTGGGTGGGTGGATGGATGATGGATGGATGCATGCATGCATGGGTGGGTGGGTGGATGGATGAATGGATGGATGAATGGATGGGTGGATGCATGCATTGGTGGGTGGATGGATGCATGCATGGGTGGGTGGGTGGATGGATGGATGGGTGGATGCATGCATGCATGGGTGGGTGGGTGGATGGATGAGGGAATGGTTGGAAGAATAGGATTAGGAGGCTCCAGGACAAGGCAGTGGCATTCACTGAACTGGAGACGCGTGGTGAGGCCGATGTGAGGTGGTAGACACACAGGAGAAGGTATGTGGCGGCCAGAGGGCTGTGACTGGAGGTACTGGTACAGCAGGAGGCGGGGAAGGCACATGCAGGGACCAGCGTGCCAGGTTGGGAGCACAGGCCCCCAACGTGCTGACAGCACCAGTCTCCCACTGCAGGCTCCGTGTGGCACACAGAGCAGGTCAAGCACACGGCCCATCTTACTCACACCTGGTGATTAGGGCCCCTGCTGTCAGCCTGGTCAACTCACACTGGGTAGCGGCTTGACCCAAGGCCACCACGTATGTCTCAGCAGAGCTGTGACAGGCTGGGCCCTGGGCTTGATGACCAGTGCCGGCAGGTCCCTGACCTGGAACACCCAGAGCACCTCCCTCAGTGGACAAAGGCCAAGACTACTAAGGTGGCCACATCGACTACAGCTGCAACACTGAGGGCATATTTATACTACAGATTATTCACTGATGACCTGAAATTCAGATTCAGTTGGGCCTCTTGTATTTTTATTTGCAAAATCTGACAACCCTGCCCAAGCCCAGGGATCTCTGGGTGGGCAAATATCAGTGGCCCACACCCACCAACGTTGTCAAAGCCCCAGCTGCAGGGCTTGCCCAGAAGGGAGGCCAGAGTGGCCGGCCCAGACAGAGGGACCCCCCCCCCAAGGCATGAGAGCGTCCCCCCAGCAACGACAGCGGGGCTCAGATGAGATGGTGTGTGGCAGCCCTACCCCTGGTGGGGAGATGGGGGAGGAGGTGCCCCTCCAGGCCTTATCCAATCCCACCCCCTCCTCTAAGAAGCCTCCCCATGACTCAGGCCTCTCTAATCTGTGCACACATTTTCACCACCAAGTACACGTTCTCTTCTGCTGTCCTGGGGGTATGAGGAGCCCCAGCAGACCAAGTGCCGGACGCTACAATCCAGCATGACACAGTGGAGCAGCTCTCACCCGGAACACAAAGATGACTTAAATCCCGGCCTGCCATAGCCTGGCCGAGGGCCCTCGGGCAAGCTGTGTCATGGCTCTGAGCCTCAGTTTTCTAAGTATTTGGCCGCGCCGTGCGGCACGTGGGGTCTTAGCTCCCCAACCAGGGATGGAACCCGCGCCCCCTGCAGTGGAAGCGCGGAGTCTCGACCGCTGGACCGCCGGGGAGGCCGTGAGCCTCAGCGTTCTCGCCTGCAGGAGAAAGTCAGCTCACGCAGGATGCTGGGGATTAAATAATGCGACGCCAACCTGGCCTGCACGGGCCCTTTGGTTCACATCCGTTTTCCTTGACTTTGTTTTGCTTTGAATTCATTTATTATTATTTTTTAAACTGTGGTAAAATACACAACATAAAATTCACCATCTCAACCATTTTCAAGTGCCCGGTTCAGTGGCAGTGAGCACATTCACATCCTTGTGCAGCCATCACCACCCGCCATCTCTGAACTCTTTTCATCTTGCAAAACTGAAACTCTGTCCCCATTAAACAGTAACTCCCCAGGCCCCCTCCCCGCCCGCCCCTGGCAACCACCCTTCTGCTTTCTGCCCCTAAGGATCTGACTACTCTAGGGGCCTTGTATAAATGGAATCATACAGTATCTGTCTTTTTGTGACTGGCTCGTTTCACGTCACTTAACGTCCTGAAGGTTCATCCATATAGCATGTGTCATATATATGTATACACATAACATTTTGGTCATCCATTCACCCATCAGTGGACACTTGGGGGTGCTTTCACCTTTTGGCTCTTGTGGATAATGCTGCTATGGACATGGGCATGCAAATATCTCTTTGAGATCCTGCTTTCAAATCTTGAGGGTATATACCCAGAAGTGGAACTGCAATCATATAGTCGTTCTATTCTTAACTTCTCGAGGGCCCTCCACACTGTTTTCCGCAGTGGCTGCACCATTTTACATTCCCACCAACAGTGGGCAAGGGTTCCAATCTCTTCACATCCACATCCACACTTATTTTCTGCTTTTTCATAGCAGCCATCCTTAGGGCTGTGAGGTGGCCGTCCCCTTGCTTCTGGACCCCGCTCCCCGCAGGCAAATCGTAGGTATCAGACCCGCGATTCTGTCCCGAGCTTCCTCCCCTGGTCCTCTGGGTCCCGGGGAGGCAAACGGGCTGTTTCTCTCCCTGCGGGGGACCGTGAGCCTGTGGCCCCCGGGGATTATTTACAGCTGGGGCCACCTCAGTCCACCCTCTCGGGCAGGCTCAGGATAGGCCCTCTGGGGGTGGGGTCAGAGGGCAGGCAGGGGGCGCGGGTTCTCCCCGCCAGCCCCACAGGGCCAAGGACGAACCGCCCGGTGACTGTCGGGGTCAGGGTCCCACGGCCGCGCTGCCCAGCCAGCTGCCAGCACTGGCTCCGCTCCTGTTCCTGGTCCCCAGGAGAGGCCGTCCCTCTCCCCCTGGAGCTGGGCTCCCACTGCCCCACCCAGAGGCAGGCTCGGTGGCGGCCGGGAACCCCACCGTGAGGACACCGTCTCCCAAAGTCCCCAGCACTCGCACTTGATGCCTGGAGGCCGCCCCTCACCGACCCCGTGGCACACACAGTAGAAGGCACCACCAGAGGCTGGCATGTGGGCGTGGGACGCGCTGACGGAGGGAAGGCCTGGGACGATGCACAGCGAGACTGCGGAGGGCAGGCCTGTGTGTACCCCGCTGCTTCTCCCACCAACGGGGACGCCCCATCGCCACCTGCTGTGTGACCCCGGGCAAGCCCCCTCACCTCTCTGAGCTTCTCCTCCCACGCGAGAAGGCTAACACCTGAATCCCAGGGGCGCCGTGCAGCCCGGCAGGACAACCTGGGTCCCGCTCGCTGCACCCACCTGCAGGCCATGATTTCACGCAGACACTCCCCTCCTCCCACCCCCGTCCCCAGCTGCCAAAATCCCACCTACATGCAGACCCTCTGGAGAGGAAACAAAGCACTGGACTAAAAGGATAACAGCCTTCCTTTTCCGACTGGGGCTGGCTGGATCTGAAGGGAAAAAACAAGCCCCTCTGCAGCTCCACCTCCACTCCATCCTTTCTTTGTGTTTGGGCTTCTAAGGAAACAATGGGTCCAAGGGCGGTTTCCTTCCAGGGTCCCCTCCTCCCTCCAGAAATTCCCCAGTGGCTGCCAAGCTCAGTGATAAGACAAGTGAACCATTTCAGAAGGGGGCCAGCACATTTCAGAACGTGGAACAGAGGCACGGCGTCTCCTGTGGTCCCTCCCGCCCCGAACCTTTACAGTCACAGGTCACCTGGGCCACACGCCCATCAGCATGTGACCTCCTGGAATGCGCTGAGACGCGGACAGATAACCTGACAGGGTAGAGTCGGTCACCTCCTCCACGGCTTGTCGCTCCTGCCCCCGACCTCAAATCCTGGCATCTAAACTATAGGGGGGGGGGGGTGACATCATTGGGCGCCGACTGAACACCCGGAGATGCCGGCACTCGATAAGCATTCATCGCACAACGACGTGGCGACCACACGCTAGTGGCGCCCTCGTGGGGCACAGGGAGGGGGGCCGGGGAAGGCGAGGCCGGCTGTGCCCCCTCCGCTCGGCCCCACGTGGCTGGTGCTCAAAGCTCTGCTCACTTGAAGCTGAGGGAGCAGCGGAGGGAAACGGAGCGGAAGAGCGAAGTCCAGAAAGGAGCCGGCGCCCGGCAGACAGACGGACCGACAGACAGACAGACAGACAGGGTGTCGGCGTAGAACTGGAGTCCAACCCGAGGAAGCGGGAGGGCACCGGGGAAGGAAGGCTGGGGTCCTGAGGAAGGACCCTCCATCTTCCTTACCCAGGCCGCGCGCAAGACATCTCCGCGGAGCGCGTCCAAGTTCTCCACCTCTTATTCCAGGATGGGCGGCAGGGAGGCCTGGGCCAGGGTCTCCGCCGAAGCCTCCCCTGGGGCGCCCCCCACCCCCCAGCCCCTCCACACACAATTCAAGGCCTGGCCTTGACCCCGTGACCCCTTCCGTGACCTCCCTGCCTCCCAGCCAGGCCCAGGCCGGCAGCCTCCCCCGAGAAACGAACGCCCTGCGGCTCCCCCAGTCTTCGCGCCCCTCCCCCGGAGCTCCCCGCTGTCTACGCCTCCGTCAAACTCCACCCCCCAGCTGCCTTCCAGGAAAGGACAAGAGCAGGTCATGGCAGACAATCTTCACGACAAATCCCCGACGTGGTACTGTCCCATCCATCTTGCAGGGAAGGAACCGAGGCCCTGGAGGAAGAGAGGATTCCAGACGACTGCAGGGCAAAGAGTCGGCACGGCAGAGTGAGGCAGGCGGCCAGATGCGTCCCCGGACTCGGGGCTGTGGAGAACCGGGCTAGCAGAAACGAAGAGCGTTCTGGCAACACGAAGGAGGGTGAGAGAGAAGGACAGGGGCCGGGGCTGAGAGAAACAAAGGCCCGGGGCGGGGGGAGCCCCGGAGGGGCGGCAAGGCTGAGAGGGGCCGTCTCGCGGAGGAAGCGGGCTGCACGCAGCGGAGTCCAGCAGCGCGGAGGCCGGGGGCGGCGGGAAGAAGCCTGGGGCCGCGGACAGCATCGGACCAGCAGGAGGTGGCGTTTCAGGGACGGGCCGCCCTCGCTGACACCCCGACGTGGAAAGCCCTGCCCGGGAGGCTGCGGGGCCAGCGGGAGAGACCCCGGAATCTCAGCCCGCAGAGATGACTGTGGAGCAAAGCCACCGTCACCACCCTTCCCCGACCCACCTCTGCCCCTCCAGGGGGCCCAGGCTCGGGACCCCTTGATTCAGCTTCCCTCAGCCTCTGCCCTGGGCTGTGACTGGGGTCAGGGTTCCTTCGAGGTGTGTGTGGGGGGCGCCCACCTGCACCCGGGCACGTGCCAGGGCAACGGCGGGGCCCGGTGGCCTCTTTCTCTGAGACCCGCCTGAGGTAGGAGATGGATGGGCCCCTGGGCCGGACACCGGGGGTTTGTCACGGGGAGCAACGCTGAAGCTCGGGTCTCACCCACGCGCTCCAAGGACAAAGCTGGTGGCAGAAGCTGAGCTCCGCTGAAGTAGAGAGATGAGGCGCCTGCTCCTGAGGTCAAGGAAAACGTCCTGCCTGCACGCGCGCACGAAGGCCCCTTGGGGGTCAAGAGGGAGGAGCCCCACCCGGGCCCCACCCCGTAATAAGTGTGCACATGCACCCACAGGCCTCTGCGCCGGGATCCCTCGCAGCAAAAAGTTGCTCACGCACGTGGGGAGGTTCCTGGGACCAGTCAGGTGTGAGAAAAGAAATGAGATAACTGGCCAAAGGTAAACAAAGGCCAGAAGGCCTGTCCTACAGAAGGGACTTAAATCGCCCCCTTCCTGAGCTCCTCCCCAGCAGAGAGGACGCCCACACCTTTCTCTCTGGGTGTGTATTTCCGCCCTGCTTCTGCCTCAAATTAATAAACTGCTTCTCTGCGTGGAGCTCTCCCATAGCTGTGCTGTGTCTCTAATAAGAAACTTTGTACCTGTTTCTGCAGATTTTGCCTCCTTGAAACACTCTTGCTTTCAAACGGGGGAAGGAGCCAGGGCCATGGTGCTCCGAGCCTCCGGCCCCGGGCGGACTCGGCTAGGATTCCTGGTTTTCATCCCAGCCGCCCAGCTCCAACTCCTGGGGAGCGCAGATCTCGCTTCAGGACCGCTCACCGCTGTCCCCCCCCACCCCCCACCCCCGCGAGATCACACCCACGAGCTGCCCCCAGCTCCGGCCTCGCAAGCTCGCCACACACCCCACTCCCGCCGATGCCCGGAAGCCCCGCAGCCGGGGAGCACGCGGAGGGTGACGGGGAAACAGGGACCGTCTGCCCAGCGAGCGAGGAAGGGCGCCAACCCACCCGCAGGAGACGAGCTCCCGACACAGAGGCCCCCGTTACGATCTGGGATCCCGCAAGTCAGCCTCCCTGTGCTTGTCCCAGAGCTTTCAGAGGACAGCCCCAGGCCCTGAGGCCGCAAGGAGGCCGGGCAGCAAGGGCACCCCGCCTCCGCCCCGCAGGGCCCGCCCAGGCTCCCGGCTCTGCGTCCGGCGGGCGGCACCTCGGCCCTCACCTTGACCATGTGATGCGGCAGCCAAGGAACTGCCTGGGGGTGCAGGGCGCTGTCGCTCGGTGCGCGAGAAAAGCGGGACTGGGGGCACTTACGGGGGAGGCACAGCTGCCGGGAGAGCCCCAGCCTGGCTTCACCCACCGCACTTGGCAGGCGGGCACGGCGGCGGGGAGAAGGGGTCCCTGTCCCCCTTGGTGGCGGCAGCCCCAAGCCGTAGCCCCAGCGCATGCCCTGCACCTTCCGTCTCACAAGAGATCGGAGGTTTGGCCAAACCACCGGCAGACGGATTTCTCCACCAGCCCACATTAACTGCTTGTGGGATTCTGCAACCCAAAGTGCCGAGTCAGAGCTCCTGGGTGTCCCACGGGGGCTCCGGTGGCGAGGCCGTGACCCTGAAGCCGGAACCGTCAGGCACCTGGGCTGTGCCCACCTGTGTGATGAGCCTGGGCGAGCAGCCCTGGGGGCCGGGCTGACAGCTTCCACGCTCAGGGAGGCCCTATGGGACGGGCGGGCACCCAGCCAGCCCCGCAGCTGTGTTCCGGGTTGTCTGCCTGCAGGGAGAGCCGAGGCTGCCCGCGGCTCTGCCCTCCTCCTGCGATGGCCCCGCCGCCCCGACAGTGCCTCGTCCCGTCGGCTCCAGGCTGGCAGAGTCAGGCCCAGGGGGGCAGAGCCGCCTGCTGCCCATCCGCCCCTCTTCCTGGGAGGAAGGAATGCCTCAGGGATTTTAGCCACGTTTTCCTACATCACGCTTGGAACGTAGTAGGCGCTCAGCAAACGCTACTTTCTCCTCACTGGGCGGAAGGAGGCTGTGCACCGAGACTCTGGAGCTGGCCCACCTGTGCCCACTGGCCCTGCTGCCCCAGCGTCTGAGCTGAGCAAGTCCTGTCCGCCCTGAGCCTCGGGACCCTCGGGGGTCCGGATGCGGACGACGATCCTACCTGCTCCCCAGCCTGCAAGTGTCCCGGCTCACCATACAGGCCATGTACGTGTTCACTTTGATTTATTTAAGAGAGGAACCCAGCTGCGTCCAAATGAGGGGTTCAGACAAAATAAAAGCTTGAGAATACTACTCAGCCATAAAAAAAAATGAAATAACGCCATTTGCAGCAACATGTATGGACCTAGAGATGATCATACTAAGTGAAGTAAGTCAGACAGAGAAAGACAAACACCATATGATATCACTTATATGCGGAATCTAAAATACGACACAAATGAACTTATCTACGAAACAGAAACAGACTCACAGACACAGAGAACAGACCTGTGGTTGCCAAGGGTCAGGGGGCAGGGGAGGGATGGAGTGGGAGTTTGGGGTCAGCAGATGCAAATTGTCATCTATAGAATGGATGAACAACAAGGGGCTCCTGTAGAGCACAGGGAACTTTATTCAATATTCTGTGATAAACCATCATGGAAAAGAACATGAAAAAGAATGTATATATATGTATAACTGAATCACTTTGCTGTGTAGCAGAAATTAACATGACACTGTAAATCAACTACACTTCAATAAAATAAATTAAAAAAAACAAAAGCTTGAATCCAGCCTTAGGGGTGGGGACATGGGCCCCCCGGCCCCCCACCCTCTCCAATGCCACCTAGAGATGGGGTCCTGGCTCTGAGGACAAAAGATAACCCCGCGCGTGAGCACACGCACACACCCACACCGCCCCCCTGGTGGATCCACCGCTGCAGAAGTGTCCCCATCGCACAACGGCGTCAGGGTTTAGCACGGACCCAAACAATACGTAATTTTTCCCACCAAAGAGGCAATAAAATCCCACTCCCTTCTCCAAAGCTGCATACAAAATGCTGACCTTGACAGAGGTCAGCACACGGCTTCTACAAGACCTCTTTCTAATCCAAGAGAGAAAGGGATCAGACTGGAGTGGAAGCATTGCAGCCGGCAGCCAGCGCGCCCCGGACTCTGTCCAAGGGAATCCGTGGATGGAGGCTGAAGACGGCACGACTGCTTTCTAACCAGAAGGGCGGCCGACAGTCCTTGGCATGGCTTCCCACACGCCAGGACTGGCCCAGCGCTTCGCGAGCCTGCCCTCCGCCAGTCCCACAGCTGCCCTCCTGGGTCCTAGCATCGCCCCATCTAACAGTACAGAGAACAGAGGTGCGATGACCGAGATGCGTGCCTGAGGTCTTGCAGCCAGTGAGCAGCAAAGGCGGGATGCGGACCAGGGCCGCCCCACAGAAAACCCAGCCTTAGGCTCACAGCGCTACCCCCCAGAGAGAAGCTGCCCCAAGGGCACTAGGCCTGGAAGCAGCCGGGCCAGCAGACGGGGCGGGGCGGGACAAGCGCAGGGACCACACAACGGCGGGCCGAGGAGCTGGAAGAAGCAGGGCCCCAGACCGTGCCCTTCGCCAGCCCTGCTGAGGGTGTTTGCTTTCCGGGAGGAGGAGACGCAGCTTGATGCCAAGGCCTGCTCCGTGTGCTGAGAGGCCGGCCCAGCCCGGGTCTGAGGCCCTGTTCTCCCCGCCCCACCTCCTCTGGTCCCCGTGTTCAGGTGGAAACGAAGGGGTGATTCCATCCAGACTTCTCCACTGGAAGATGGGGACAATGCAGCAGCCGCTGCAGAACCTCGCTCACGGGAAGCCGGCAGTCTGCTGCTTGGATCTGCGCTACCCAGGACAGACACGGGAATTTCACGTTCTGACCAAGCTCACAAGAAAAGGAGAAAAACCAGCTCTCCGTGCCTGCCCGGCCACTAACCTCACCCAACTCGCTGCTCCTGGCAGCCATGACCTCCCAGTACCCGGGGCCCTGGGGGAGGGGCAAGGACCCCTCCCAGCATCTTTCCAAAATCCCACCCCCCGGCACTGCCTGTATTATTATGTCAGAAAAGAGGTTCTCATCCACAGCCCTCTGTATTCGCCCGAGGTCAAAACATACTTTTTTTTAATGGTGAGAAACTGATTATTTAGGAAATGATTCTTTAAAGCCAACTTCTCGATCCACCAAGGTCATGTGACTTTTCTCTGCTGTTAAACTTCACTGTAATAAAATGGCAGGAAAGAAAAACAAACAAACAACCAACTTCTCACCAGCTGTTTGGCAGAAACCCTCTGGGCTTTTCCTGGCTGTGTGTCCGACTTAGCACTAGCGTGGACGGCGCTCCGTCTTCCCCCTGCGCTACTGTGCAGACAGGGCAGCGAAGGGCAGGGACCCCGGGTGCACAGCCCGGCCGGGGCCTCGGTCAGACACTCGGTCAGTGTCCGCCCGGAATGTGGGCACCCCCACTCCCCATGCGAATAAACCTCAGTTCTTCTTACTCTGTCACTGCCATGGTCATCGTTATCATATTTAACAGTGAAAACTGTTTTCCTGCCTCTCGCTCCCGAAGACCCTCTCAGCCCAAAAGGGGAAAACTGGGCCTTCTATTTACTTCCAAATGCGTTCATATTTTTTGTTAATTAAAAAAAAACATCCCAGGTGTTCTTCGTACCTCCGCTCCGCACACACCCCAGCACCCCAACCGTGTAATTGATGGCGTTTCCTTTGCGGATACATCTGTTGTGGTGGCCCTGATGGCCAGTAAAACCATTTTACTGAGCTTTTTTAAATCATCCACTTAGAGACTGTAAGGTAAAACCTCTTTCCCTCAACCCCCTGCTCCATAAAAGCACTTGGAGTTCAAGAAATTATCTGTCTTCATGGGGGAAATCTGCTAATGCTGGATTTGCAATAGGAATTCATTACGTGAACAGTAATTCACCGCCCTGAGGGCTCCCTAGATAAAGCCGGGAAGTTTACAGCTGTTAGGGGCAACTTGGAACGAACCTCAGCGACGGTAAGTAATTTTTAGGGTCTGAAAAGAGAAAAATCTAAGACCAGCAAGAGCTCTGCAGAATTTCATTTTCTTTGCTACACGAGAAGGAAGGGATTGCTTGGTCTCGGTTCTGATTCTGTAATGCATCTCCAGCCTTAAAGATGTATATTTTCCGTTTAGATTCAGATATCTCGTGGTGAGAAAGCAGCCCCGGGCTCAGAGGTTGGCTGTTTCCTCTCCTCGAACCACCTCCAGGGCCGGGCACTGGGCGGGGCTACAGATTTAGTCCTAGACTTAGTGGTCCCGCCTGGGGTCTCATCACCTGAGTCAGCAGCAGGGGAACCGTCCCATCTCTGATGAAAGCAGGAGGTGAACTCTGGACCAGATGCACGGACGCCAGACCCCCACAGAGGCGGCACGGGGCATTTGGTGGGAAGAGAAACACAGACCCTCAGGGCTAAGACGGCGTTTCAGGGTCCGTTGGGCTGAGGGTTCTGAGAGCCTGCTGCTGGCTGGAATCATCCGGGGAGCTTTAAAAAAGTTTGGGTTCCAGGTGCTACCCCCAAGGACTCTGACCTGGGGAGTCTGGGTTGAGGTCCAGGTAACTGCCTCTTTAGCCAGCAGTGCTGCGTTGGGACCTGAATTTGAAGACTTCTGTCCTGCCCTGGCCCCTTAACTGGTAAAGCAGACCTGGGCCCAGGGTGGAGAAGTGACTTAGTTGCCAGTCATCTGGGTTAGTTATTTAACTAACAGAACTGAAGTTCTCCTTTAAGTGAGAGAGGAAGTAGGGGAGTGTGTACAGATACTGGTCATCGACCGGATGTGCCAGCCCTACACCTCTGTCATCCCACCTCCATCCCATGAGGCCAACATTACCATCCCCATCTCACAGAGGAGAAAACCGAGCCTCACAGGCGCTGGGTCATCTGGTTAAATGACAGAGCTGGGATTTGAATCCAGGCGGTCCCTTCCATGACTCACCTGAAATACCCCGGGGTGGGGGGTCCCCGACCTCCGGGCCGCAGACCAGTACCTATCCATGGCCTGTTAGCAGCCGGGCGGCACAGCAGGCGGTGAGTGGCGGGCGGGTGGGAGGGCGAAGCTTCACTTGCCGCTCCCCATCGCTCCCCATGGCTCGCATCACTGCCTGAACCACCCGTGCCCCCCTCACCATGGAAAAACTGTCTTCCACGAAACCGGTCCCTGGTGCCAGGAAGTTTGGGGATCACCGCCGCAGGGGCGTCTCAGCATCGGTCTAGTTCCAGGCTCTGTTCCAGCCTCCTGCCCCCATCTCCCAATCTTCACCCTACGGCGTACTCCCAGTGCTTCTTTTCCTCTCGTTTTCAGCTGACTTTTAGTCCCTTTCAGCCCGAGGGCCACTGGACGGCTCTCTGGGCGGCTCAGTGTGCCGTGTCTGTGCCCTCTGCCTGTATGATGGAGTCAGCAGTCCTTGGGGCCAAGGCCACAGGCCTGGCATGTACCAGTCCCAGAGGCGACCACAGCGGGGGGACGCGCGGACGGCCTGAAGCTCGTGTGCGGGGCCAGGCTCAGTGCCACGTCCCCCGGGCAGGCATCTGCGCAGGCACTCAAGCCCACGACGCCCCGGAGGCAGCCGCGGGCCAAGCGGTCAGATGAGGCCAGAGAGACTGGCGGAGGCTGGTCCACCAGGCCTTGAAGGGCAGGGCGGGCGCTTGGCTTTGGTCCTGAGAAACGAGAAGCCACTGAAGCTGTGCAGTAGGGACACCACACCTGGTGACCCCGTGTCCCCCTGTGCCCCACACGCCAGACTGACAGCTTTCTAAAGGCAGGAGCCCCCTACGGTTCTTGGGGTGACTGCAGGGCCTGGCTCTGAAGGACAGGCAGAGGCATTTCTTGTATTTACTGGTTTGTTTGTTTATTATCGTTTGCTACTTCACACCAGTCAGTGAAAGAATGAGAGGCACCCAGGGTGAAATTGTGACCCAAATTTGACAGTCTTGTTTCTGCCCCAGTAAAGACAGCATCCATCCACGACACACCAGCCCGCAATTTACGACAAATCCAGGTGAGAGCAGGAGTGAGGATTATCTCAGCACCACAGAGGACTCTTTGGCCGAGTAAATTAATAGCGTACATGAGACTGAAGAAGAACGCTCAGACGACACGTGCAAACTGTTGAAGACACCGAGGTGTGCCGATTTATTTATTTAAACATTTATTTATTTTTATTCTGGTTGCACCGGGTCTTAGTTGCAGCATGCGGGCTCCTTAGTTGCGGCATGTGGGATCTAGTTCCTGGACCAGGGATCAACCCCAGGTCCCCTGCACTGGGAGCGCAGTCTTAACCACTGGACACCAGGGAAGTCCTGGTGGTGCCAATTTAAGTACAAACGGTGGATGCTTGAGCGGCCTACCATTTGTTGAACATTCCATCATTCAGGAAGCTTCTACCCACAACCACACAAAAAAGTTTGAATTAATAAAGTGTAAGTCCTGGGACTTCCCTGGTGGCACAGTGGTTAAGAATCCGCCTGCCAATGCAGGGGACACAGGTTCGAGCCCTGGTCTGGGAAGATCCCACATGCCGCGGAGCAACTAAGCCCGTGCGCCACAACTACTGAGCCTGCATGCCGCAACTACTGAAGCCCGTGCGCCTAGAGCCCGTGCTCCACAACAAGAGAAGCCACCGCAATGAGAAGCCTGTGCACCACAACGAAGAGTAGCCCCCACTTGCCACAACTAGAGAAAGCCCACAAGCAGCGACAAAGACCCAACGCAGCCAAAAATAAATAAATAAGGTTTAACTCTATTCGGATGCCTCAAATTAAATTATCCCGGGGCTCAGTTTATGGGTTCCTAACATTTGGAGGTCACTGTGATTGACCCCAGTTAACCACTGACCGCACACAGGCATGTCCAAGCCAGTCCTAGTTTTCAGTTGACGTTCAATCTTATGCAGCCCGACACCTGAGTCTACCTTTGATTTCGGCCTTTTTACCTCGTTAACGTTAATTCTTCACCTTTGTGGAGTTTCCCAGCCCAAAAGCACTCGGCCAGCTGCTGCCAGTATAGGCAGATTCGCACCAACTCTGTTTCTGCAAAGATGACACAGAAGAAAGAAAAAAACATCAGCCTCCAAAAACACTAGACTTTATGTGTTAAGGGTCTTTGGAATATTCATTTCTTCAGTCTGGCAATTCGATTTCCAGGAATTACCCAAAAGAAATCATCTGAGTGCAGAGGAAGCTGTGTGGAGTAAGAAAGACCACAGAAAAGAACAGAAATTACGCCAAGACACAGCGAGGACGGCAGGCAACCCTGGGAGGTAATGTGCAGCCGTTAAATAGATGCTCATAAAGACGTGTTTACGGGAATCTGAGACACGTTTCTCTTTACGGTATTTCATCACACTGAAGACACCGTTGATTATAAGACACATCGCTGTCTCATGCACCACGAAGGAAAAAGAATTCCCAGGATGGGGTAGCTAGTACGAGGCATGTAAGTAAAGCTGGGACTCCAAGGGGCTATTCCCTGCACGGAAGGGGAATGATAAACAGCCCTGTCAGACGGAAATGGCGTGTCGACCTCAGCCCCGGGTGTGGGGAGGGAACACACCAAGAACAAGCCAGGACTCACGCAGGCTGGAGTCTGAGTTTGCGCTACAGACGTGGTCTGAAAACACCTCGAGCAAATGCTGTAACCGAATTTATTTGAAATTTAATGCAAAGTCTTCTGGAGTTGGCAGTGCCCCCAGGTGACCGTCAGAAGCAAACAGGACCCCTTTGGAAGAGCTGGGTTTCAACACAGGCTGACGGCGCCTGTTAAGACACCATCAATTGTTCGGTGCATGATCCAGAGACATGCAAATAAGTGAGTCACAGAATTCGTGTTAAACCAAAAAGCAGAATAAAATGGCATGTGGATAATGACATGTCTTTGCAGAGGTGACCACCTGGAAAGAACTACACTAAAATGTTAATATGGATTTTCTGTAGGTAGTGAAGTAAGACCAGAGTTTTCTCTCTCTCTAAACAACTCTTCATTTTCTGGATGTTCCTAAAGTGAGCATGTATTTAGTGACCATATAGGAAACAGGAGAAACAGAACAGGGTGATGTACGTTAAGGAGGGGCTGGTCAGGGAGGGCTTCTTGGAGGAGGTGACTCCTGAACTGGGAAGGGACCTGCATGGGAGAAGTGGTCGGAGCTGAGCAATGCTGTATCCCATGTCAGGACGGGGCCCAGGGCACGGGGCAGATGCTCGATACGTATTTCTTAAATGAATACACTAGTTGAGGAAAAGCTGCTAAAACGTGAGCCTAAGTCTCCAGGGGTCCCAACCAGAGTCTGGGTCTTCAGCGGGGCCATTCTCACCGGACTGAGCTACCGCACAGGCCGAGCTACCAGCCGGGCCAACAGCAGGGCTCAGAAGAAAGTCTGCAGCCGCAAGTTCAGCAGAAGACTGTGGTCGCGTCTAGTTTCCCCACCTGTGAAATGAGAGTCGCACCTCTGCCACCACACGAGCTTCAGGTGACACAGAGCTTTGAAATACTGAGCCCGGCGCAGGTACGAGGGGCTGGGCTGCTCCAGGGCGTCCTCGTGGGAGCCCAGACTCCTCCTTGCAAAGCCAGCACCTCTGGGCTCACAAGCTGTTCTGGCCCGCTGCTCAGCACGTGGAAAAGATGCCGCGTCAGCTGCGTCCTTCCTGCCCGCCTGTTCTTTCCTGGACACGTTTACTGTGTACAGGCCTGTGCTAGAAACTGCGGATACGGACATGAAAGACGGGGCCCTGCCCTTGGGAGATGCAGCGGGTGCCAGGGACAGCCGGGCGAGCAAGGAGAGTGCTGTGAGCCCCGGGACTGACTGCACGGCAGGGTGGACAGGCTTCCCGAAGCAGGGACGCCTCCTTTACGGCCAAGACAGAAACGACAGCCGCCCACGGGGCAGGATCAGTGAGCACATTGTTTGGTTTACGCTCACAATTTTGTGAGGTTATCTCCATGTCACAGATGGGGGCCGGAGGCTGGGCTGCTTGCCAAGGTCACGGAGCTTGGGGACATCAGCGCCAGGATTTGCACGCTAGCCTGGGGGATGGGGGACAAGGGGCACTGGGGCGCCGAGGGTGACACGAAGGGCCAGGTGGGCTGCGGCCTCCTTGTGAAGAAGCCAATGTAAGCAAATCCAAACGGGCCTGAAAGGGAAGATGTCCCTGGGCTCTCTGTCCAAGTCACCCCGCTGCCCCAGCCACCTACTTGGAGGACATTCAGCGGGGGGATCCTGCCTCCTGGGGCCAGGGGACCGTGGTCCCACCCAGACTCCTGCCCTAGTCCTAGCTGCTCAGGGTCGGGGCAGGGGGACTGACCATCTAGCTGGGCCCAACGCAATCACACGAGTCCTTAAAAACAGAAAAGGCAGGCAGCAGAGAGGCCGCAGGAGGCTAAGCCGGAGAGATTCAACAGTGGGAAGACTCAACCCAACGTCGGTGGCTGTGAAGGGGTCACCGACCAGGAATGCAGGTGGCTGAGAGCCATCCTCAGCTGACGGCTAGCAAGAGAGTGGGAACCTCAGTCCCACAATTCCAGGGGACTGAACTCAGAGAAGCTAAATGAACCTGGAGGCCGATTCCCACCAGAGCCTCCAGAAGGGACCGCAGCCCTCGATTCCGGCCTGTGAGACTCAAGCAGGGAACCCGCTGAGCGCCCAACGCCCAGACTCCCCACCCACAGGCACTGTTGGAAGCTGCGATGTTTGCAGCAAGCTGTGCCGGCCACAACTGGAAACTGAGAGCGAATACGTGAGTTCTCTGAAGTCAGCTGGCCCTGGCCCGGGAGGGGATGGCACAGGGCCCGCGATGCTGGCCTGGGGACTGGGCCTGGCTCCCGGCCCCGCGTGCTCAGAGCTGATCCCGGGCCAGAGAAACCCCGTCCTGAGCAGGCGCAAATGAGCTCACTCAGTCACTCACCAGCACTCCGTAAGCACTCGCTATGACCTAAGTGCTGGCCAGGGGTCCAAACTCCAATCTCAGGAGCAGAAAGATGGGCACACAGACTCAATCCAGTGAACGGAGTCCCCCAGGAACCAAGGCCCCGATGTGAAGGGAGGTCAGCGGAGGGTCTCAGTCCAGCAGGGGTTGAGAAGCTTGTCCCGGGCCTGAAGCCCTGGGTCTTGGGGGGCCAGGAGGGAGGGGGCTGGGGCAGCGGGCCAGCCCTGAGGACTGAGAGAGCAGCACGGCACACTCCGCGGAAGGGCGGGAGGCTGGCAGGGGACCACAGGGGGGCCAGAGCAGGCTCGGGGCGGCCTCCCAGGCCAGCTGAGGATGCTGAGCAGGGGGGAGGTGGTGGGATGCGGACACATCTCGGGCCCCCACGCTGACTCAGCACGGCAGGCCTGCACTGGGGGACCCGGGCACGGACACACACACACACGCGCTCTGTAAATGAAAGCCTTTACGCTCTGGGGTGTGTGCCAGCCTCACGGGTGGCTGGGTCGTCAGCACCTGGCACAGAGCAAACAATCTGTTAGCTTTAACGGTCAACATGAAGACAAGGGCAGAGAATTCCCTGGTGGTCCAGTGGTTAGGACTCCGTGCTTCCACTGCAGGGGGCCTGGGTTCGATCCCTGGTCAGGGAACTAGGATCCAGCACGCCTCGTGGCACGGCCAAAAAAAAAAAAAGGACAAGAGCAGGTCCCCGAGAGACTGACCACATTAGGGAAAACAGCAAAGGAGAGGGGTCCATGTACAGAACAGAGGGTCCAGGCCTGGGGGCCCAGGAAAGCCGGCTAAGGGGGCGGCAGACAGCAGCCCTTTCCCTGTGGCTCCACCTCAAACCTGGAAGCAGGCTCCGACCTCTCTCAGGAGGGGGGCAGCAAGGACACATCAGATGGTGAGGGGCCATCGCAAGATTCCCCTCCTGGATGAGGAGAACGAGACGCCTGTCCTGAGCAGCTGCAGAGGAGAAAACACCCTCCAAACTCCCATCTCTGCCGCAACGCTGGCAGCAAAGGCCCTGAGGTCATCTGGCACAGGGTTCCTGCCTGTCCCCACAGGGTCCAGGGGACCGGGCTGGCCGCCATCTCCCTGTGGAGTTGCCAGCCGGCCCCTCCCCTCTGGAAGCTTTGCTTTCCCCACTGTGGTAGCACTGATATCTCACGTGTCTTTAAATGCAAAGTGTTTTCCATGTATTGATTCATCTCATCCTCAAAACAGTCCCAAGTGCTTCTATTAGCCCACTTCATAGTTGGGTTGGTAGAGGGGTTTGGAATTTAAAATTTTGTTTTAGCTGACAAATCCCTTTCTGAAAGGGAATAGTAAAAGAAAATCCAAGATGCAAGACAAACAGGTTAGAGCGACTCAGGATAGAAGGAAGGGGTTGAGGGTGAGAGGCTGGCACCCCACTCAGCTAACGGTCTCCCCGCAATGACTCCCAAGGGGTTCCTCACAAATTAGGGGCCCTGAAGACATGTGTCTGAGATTGGGGCTGAACCCTGAGGCCTGGCAGGGCTCACTCGGCCGGGAGTCCCGCCCCCGAGGCCGCCCCGACTGCCCCGGCTGAGGTGAGGGTGGCGAAGCTTTGGGAGAGCTCCGAGGGCTGGGACTGTCCACCCCCGCACCGGGCCTCACCAACACCATGTGGATGCCGACTGGGGGAAGCCAGCTCCCGAGACTGGACCGTGGCCCCCACCTGTCTCTCGGGAACCCCTTCCTTGTTGCGTCCCCCTGGCGGCCTCCCCGTCGGAGCCCAGCACTGTGCTGGCAGATGGCAGGGGGGCTGGAGGGCAGGGCTCTGCACGGGAGCCTGGAGAAGGCAGGGGGCCTCCAGCGCCTGCCCGGCTGGGGAGCGGGAGAGCTGCGGCGCTGCTGGCCCCTGGAGACCACCCGGCCGGCCCCCGACTCACCAGCCAGGACCCTGAGGCCAAGACAGCACGGGGCGAACGCGCCCAGGTTTCTCAGCGGCTGGCTGGCAGGGTCTGGAAGCCAGATTTCTTGATCTCCGGCCGCAAAGCCCTTGTCCCGACAGCGTTCTGCGAGAGTCAGACTGCAGCTGGGCCACATACGTCAAAATGAGTATCAGGGACTTAAAGGTGAGAGCCTGAATCGGAATCTCCATTCTGCTCCTAGGCTGCCGGGTGGCCGGGGCTTCCGGGAAGCAGCCGCTGCCCCGAACTCAGCCGCGGGGCCCTGCGGCGTCTAGCGCCCTCCCGGCACCCACCCTCCACCTTTGGGGTGAGACGGCCCCGGCACTCTGCCTCGGCCACCGCACAGGCAGCCCGACGACTGCCGGCGCCCCGCCAGGTGGAGCCCGGCCCCGGAAGCCGTCCGTTCCAAGCACAGCCCCGCAACCCGCCCCGGGCGCAGATCGCACACACGGGGCCCCCCGCCCCGGCACAGGCACAGACCCGCCCCCTCACGTGCGCGCGCCCGCCCAGCGCTTTCAGTCACGGCACCCACTCCCCCGCTCGCAAACCCCCACGCGCGCCCGGCCTCTCGCCCACACCGTTCCCCGCCTCCGCTCGCCCGGCGCCGAGCCTCCCCCGCGGGGGCAGGAGCCTCTGGGTCAGCAGCGGGCGAGGGTGCGGCACCCGCGGCAGGCCGCGCCCACCGCTCCTCGGCCCCGCCCCTGGCCCGGCCCCGCCCCTGGCCCGGCCCGGAGGATGTGAGGTCACTCCCACCTCCCTGCTCCCGGCGCCGCCAGGAAGCGTCCGCCCGAGGTCGCGGCCCGCTCGCTGCCAACGGGCCGGCCGCGGCGTCAGCAGCGCGCCGGGCACCCGGCCCGAGTCGCCCGCCCCGACCCTCCCGGCACCACACGCAGTAGCTGCTTTGCAAATGGGTACGGAGTGAAGGCGGGCAGCGGGGCGGACAGAGGACCCCGCTCGCCGACTCCGCGCCGGCCAACCCCGCGGGGCACCGGGGGACGGCGGGCGGGCGCGCACGCCCCGCCCAACGCGCTTCCGGCCGAGCCACGTGACCGCGCGCGCACGTGTTCCGGCTCCTCGGCGCCGCGGGCCGGAAGCTGCTCCCGGCGGGTTCCCGGCTGCTGCCCGCCGAGAACCGTCGCGGGCCGGCGGGGGAGGCGGCGAGCCGGGAACGGCGCAGACGCGGCGCCCGCCGGGGAGCGGGCAGCGGCCTCGCCATGAACCCCAGGGGCCTGTTCCAGGACTTCAACCCGAGTAAGTTCCTCATCTACGCCTGCCTGCTGCTCTTCTCCGTGCTGCTGCCCCTCCGCCTGGACGGCGTCATCCAGTGGAGCTGCTGGGCCGTGTTCGCCCCCATCTGGCTGTGGAAGCTCCTGGTCCTCGCGGGCGCCTCGGTGGGCGCGGGCGTCTGGGCGCGGAACCCGCGCTACCGCACGGAGGGGGAGGCCTGCGTGGAGTTCAAGGCCATGCTGATCGCCGTGGGCATCCATCTGCTGCTGCTCATGTTCGAGGTCCTGGTCTGCGACAGGGTGGAGCGGGGGACCCACTTCTGGCTGCTGGTCTTCATGCCGCTCTTCTTCGTGTCCCCCGTGTCCGTGGCCGCCTGCGTGTGGGGCTTCCGACACGACCGGTCCCTGGAGCTGGAGATCCTGTGCTCCGTCAACATCCTGCAGTTCATCTTCATCGCCCTGAGGCTGGACCGGATCATCCACTGGCCGTGGCTGGTGGTGTTTGTGCCGCTCTGGATCCTCATGTCGTTCCTCTGCCTGGTGGTCCTGTATTACATCGTCTGGTCCCTCCTGTTTCTGCGCTCCCTGGATGTGGTTGCCGAGCAGCGAAGAACACACGTGACCATGGCCATCAGCTGGATAACGATCGTGGTGCCCCTGCTCACCTTCGAGGTTCTGCTGGTGCACAGGCTGGACGGCCACAACGCGTTCTCCTTCATCTCCATATTCGTCCCCCTTTGGCTTTCGCTAATCACGTTGATGGCCACAACTTTTAGGCGGAAAGGGGGCAACCACTGGTGGTTTGGTATTCGCAGAGATTTCTGTCAGTTTCTGCTCGAAATTTTCCCATTTTTAAGAGAATATGGGAACATTTCCTATGATTTACATCATGAAGATAATGAAGATGCTGAAGAAACATCGGCGTCAGAAGCGCCTAAAATCGCTCCGATGTTTGGAAAGAAGGCCAGGGTGGTGATAACCCAGAGCCCTGGGAAATATGTTCCCCCACCCCCCAAGTTAAGTATTGATATGCCAGATTAAACTCGTCTTCTGGGGCGTGTCCACAAGTGGAAGAGAAACCATATACACACAAAATCCACCTTCCTTTGACCTCTTTGCTCATGCATGCCAAACCTGGAACTGAAAACAGGCTCCAAACATCATTTCATGCCTTGTTTGAGGTTGCTGCCTATCAGTGACTCATCAGCACTCACCAGAGACGTAGGAGGCTATTTTACTGTGCAGCTGTGTGTGCGTGGTGCGCCTCTGTGACGCGCTTGTTCTCCAGGCTGGTGTCGTGAGCCAGCCGCGAGCAGTGAATAGGGTTGTTCAGGCAGGTCCTCAGATGGAGTGACTACACAGCTGGGGATTTTAAAGTGGTACTATACCTATCAAAAGTATTGTTTTGAAAAGTATTTTTATACACTGCTAATGTAAAATTGTATTTCAGATTGTGCCTGTTGTGACATAGTAGCAAATGTAAAGCATTCTCTTTCCCACCACTTGCATATAAGCCTCATAGTTGTTATTTTTAGTGTTGCTACTGTTAGAATGGTTTTTCTTTGGGCTTTGCCGATACTGGTCTTTAACAGCCTAATAGGTGAATTTTTCTAATGCAGTGAATCCATCCATATATGATATTTATATGACTGTTTTAGCACTGTAATGTGTTGAATTCTAGTTCTGTGCAGTACGGTGTATTATGTTAAAGTATTTTTTTAAGTTTATATGTGAAGAGAGATGTCTACTGCAGATGTTGTTAAAGATTGCTTAAAACATGAATATGTACCTGGCATGGGGTCTTATTAAAATTCTGGGCGTGAATATGGGGATTGAAAGTCCCAAGGATCTTCATATTCAGGTGTTAGATGATTCCGTCTGCGCAGCTTGGAGGTCTCTCTTGGAAGGAGCCACCATCCTTTGGGAACACGTGACATGCTCCAGTGTGGTACCAGACCCTAAAGTGACACTTATTTAGCACCTTGAATTCTTCTCTTCAGGAACAACCAAAAGAAGCAGGTGGTTTGTCCATTTCTAAGAATCTTAGAATATTAGTTGGCCATTGATATAAAGTGGTGTTTGTGCTTGTCATTGGAAAGCTGGAGAGAGCGGCCTTAACCGGACATGGTCAGCAGGATCAAGTATTACTTTAAGGTCCAAACTTTTTGATCTGGCAGCGACAGGGAAGTAATAGTTCAGGTTATTTTTTAAATTTTGCTTTAGGTACTGGTGGTACCAGGGAATCAGAAGGGCAAAAACCAGATGCTGGGAGAGCAATGTTCTTGTGACTGAGAACAAATAAATACTTCCAAAAGAAGGTTAAAATTATAAGGAGTATTGATATTATTACTGGGGAGAAGGCTGGAGGGAACCCGTTTCTCTTAACTAGCAACCTAGTAAAAATGATCTCAGCTGCGCTCCATATGAATTAAGCAAACAATTTACCTGGTGAGAGGACACGCTAGCAGCAAAGCCGGCCCACGGGAACCTGGGTCCCTGGAAGCCTGAGGATGCCGCAGCTCAGTTTAGTCACGGAGAACTGCACTGAGGTCACCACGTGCACACAGTCAGCTTCTGCCAGCCGTCAGGATGCGGGCGGCAGCCCTGAGCAGCAGTGGGTGTGACATTTCATGAGCAAGGATTCATTCATTTGCTTTCTCAGCAAACATTTGTCGAGGACCTACTCTGAGCCAGACGTGGATGTGCAGGTCCTTCGGAAAGCAACTCGAATGTGGCCCCGGCCCGCACGCACAAAGCACACAGTTACAATTGACGGGAAGGTGGTGCTCGTCCTAGCAGCCTGCCTGGGGGAGGGGCCGGGCCCAGAGCAGGGTATGCAGAGCGCCTGGGAGGGTGCTACTGGCCTCGGGGTGACCTCTGCCCGGAACTTCAGGCCCGCCTTTGTTTCCGCCCCCGAACGATACCTCAAAGACCTTGGCTTACGCTTGGGTAGGATATGGGAGCAAAGGAGGAGGTTGGTGAAGGGACTGAAGGGCAGGTTTGGGGGCAGCAGGAGGATCACCAGCCCCTCCTAGTTACAGTTTGAGGCCGGGGGCTTGCTGACACCTAAAACGATCCCTCCTAACCTGGGGGGGTCCCGGGGGTCCCTCCCCACACTCACCCAGCCCACCTCCTCTCTTCCTACCCCCAGGTGGCCCGGTGTTGGAGAGCCACTGCTTGGATGCAATGACAAGCTTGCTTATCCCATCAGGCCTCTTTCCTGCCTCAAGTCCACTAAGTAGAAACAGCGGGAGTCACAGCTTGTAGAAAGTTGTTTCATCTGTAAAAGTTAATACAGTCTCAGCTGTGCCTGGGGATTTACTTAATTGCTGCTGCATCTCTTGACTATCCACAGTATTTAGCATGGGTCAAATTCTGTAACTCTGTTACAGAGAAACTCTACTTTCTCCTGTTAAGATGCTTAGTCAGCTTTTACTGCCAAACAACCTCAAAAATCTCAGCGGCCTACCAATTACAAATTCTCGCTCTGGGGCATTTGGCACTTACACTCCGGGCCGTGGCTGTGGTCCAGGTCTGTCCCACGAAGCGTCCCGCATCCCTGATTCTGTTCCGGGTCCCAGGGGCATGTCCTTTCTCAAGGCAGAAGCACAAGAGGCCAGGCCAATCCTACAAGCACCCCTATAGCCCCTGCTCTTGTATGCCAAGTGCACTGTTCCGCTGGCCCAAGCACAAGGCCAAGCCCGACCTCAGGGGGTGGCCAATTCAAGCCCAAGGAACAAAGACACAGTATGCAAAGATGTTACAAGATAGTTTTGAAGGCTGGAAAGGAATCACAAAATTTGTGGTAAAACATGAATGATTTTCCCCGTTTTAAAAAGTTCACTGTTTAATATTGTAATAACAATTAGAAGGGACTCTGGGGGTGGGCGGGGAGGGGATTTGAGGTGAGATGAGGAAGAGCCTGCATTCACACCCCTCTGTAAAGCGTGGAGGGTCACCGGGGCTCCGCCCGGGATGGGTTTATGACAGTGCTGGACTCCGAGGGTTTCTCTGGGGGCCCTGCAGGATGCTCTGGAAAGGTCCAGCCTGGGCTCACGGGGACCAGCCGGGTAGGAGGTGCTGGGAGACAAGGAAGAAGCGGACTCTAGACGGGCCTGGCGGCACAGCTGGTGAGGGACGAAGCAGAGCCTCCCGCCAGGCCTGCCGGACAGGACGCTGTCAGGAGCATCCGGGGAGCTCGCACGCTGGCAGGAAGGCCGGCACCGAGCTCAGCGGGCACGCGGGGACCGAGGGAAGTTGTGTTGCCGGAAAGCCCAGCAGGTTCGCACCTCAGGGGCCACCTGGTGCAATGCTGCAGCCGGTCCCCACCACCGGCCGCGAGACACTGCCACCAAAGGGACAGACGCCACCAGTGTGGCCCCTGCTGCCATGAGGAATTCCCCAGGCGTCTCTGCCATGAGGTCAAGATTCAGGTACCAGGAGGGAGGTGTGATGGGCAAACCTCAGGTGTGCATTTGCCCCGCAGACCCCAGAACTGAGGCGGGAGGTGAGCTGGTTCCCTCAGCGCTCGGAGGACGAGGAGGCCGGACTCAGCCAAAACACGCTTGGAGAGGATCTGCCCAGAAGGGAAGGGCGTCCAGCTGCTGGGTGACCAAGGCCAATGACAAAAACGGACGCTCATCCTCCTCACGAGCTTACGCTTCAAAATCACGGCTCCCGTCTGGCCGGACGCAGCTGGCCTTGCGGCCAAGCAGGGGCTCCGCCTTCCCCCAGGGAGGAGGGACGACTCAGAGCTGCTCCATCGATTCCTTCGTCCTCCTCTTAATGCAGGCCGCCTACTCCTCTCCTTCTGCATGTTCTCCGTATATTCTAGAACGTGTGGATTAAAGTTACCACCACAGCAGGCCTCCAAGTTTGGTCTGAGGACCCCAGGGTCCACAAGCACCTCCCTCCCCACGACACCTCAGGGGGAAGCAGACCCTCCTCATTCTTCAGCCGAGACGACACTCTGCAGCAGGTGAGACGTGGGCGCAGGTCGGAGACACAGCCGCCTCCCACCAGGCCGGGCGCTAAAGGTTTGCAAATGTGCAAGAACAATGCCACTCCTCTACTCACCACGTTTCTTGTTATTTTTCATTAAAAAAAAAGTTAACATGTAATGGACTTATTGTTTTTAAAAGAATTAATATTTTTTAAAGTCGTTGGCTTTCCTGTCTGCCATGGAAAACGCTGCTACGACTCACAAAAAAGCGCCTTGGGGTCCTCACCAATGTTTAAGAGTGTTGAAGCGGCCCCGTGACCAGAAACTTTGAGAACCGCTACCCTGTACTGTAGTGGGGGGAAGAGAGAGGAAGGAAAATGAACATCGGGTGAAACGCGTTCAACTCCGCGTGCTGTGGCGGACGGGGCACGGCTTATAGGGTGCGCCCTCCCCTGCGACCCTCCACCACCCTGCTGTCCTCCGCGGGCACCTCGGGTGGTCTGGTTACGTAACCGGTGGGGTAACTCTCACCTTCATTCTGGGAGGGGGGCCCGAGCCCTTTGCTGGTCCTGTTGCTTTTTCATTTAATTTCACCTAAAACTATGAGGGGCCTGGCGGAGCGCCGGGGTTCTGGCCAGAAGCCCCGCTCCTTCTGTGGCAGCAACACTATTGTCCCAAGAGCCCCCCCAGGGTGGCTGCGTTGGCTGGGGGGGCAGTGACCCCGACCGCCGAGGGGAAGCAGGGGTGGACAGCGGGCCCCCCTGGTGCTCACGGGCCACCTTCTCTGTCTTCTCAGGATGTCCTGTGGTTAAATCGCTGCCTGAAGGGCAGGGGAGGGGAAGCGGGTTGCGACACCTCCCTCCACCCAGCGGCTCAGGGCTCCCCTGCCGCCCCCAGCCTCCACCCTGTGTCCAGACACCTTGTGCAGAATCTGGGGCCACGTGCTCCATCGCACCTCTCGTCCCCCCCAACCCCTGCTGGTCCCCTCACAGCCGGGTCGCAGGGGCTGCCCCTCCCGGACGAGTGCTGCCAGCCCTCCGTCCTCCGCTCTGCACCGCGACCCTCCCCACCCATCCGCTTCTGGACCTGAGCAACTCTCTGGAAGGACAATGGGACGTGGCTGAAGTCCCGCCCCTTGTGGCCCGCCCCAACTCCCACCCCCGACCCCGGGCTGCCCTGCCACGCCCCCCCCAGCGAGCTTGTTGGATGACAGGACTCTCGCTTGGGGGGTGCGGGGCCTGCCGTCCTGGTGGTTAAGTGTTCTGAGCATCACTTAAGGCCCCTTCTCCACACAAGGCCTGACTTGCCCCTCCTTGGTCCCTGACCAGCTCTTGTCCCCTGGGACAGGACACTTGAGCCTGGTCTGCTGGCTGACCCTGAGGACCAGGCCAGACTCTGCCCCAGACCAGGGGTGCATGCTGTAACCACAGGGCTCTGAAGCATCAGGCACAGCCCTAAGAGCTGGGAGACCAGGGCCACGGCCACCTCGACCCAAGTCCCAGGCTCGAGAGGCCAACGGGGCCAGAACATGCAGGCGGAGGAGCCTCTGAACGGCCACCATCCTCCCCGGAGGCTTTGGGCAGAAGTCATGGGTGGGGTGGTGGGGCCTTGCCTGGGACGTCCCCGAGACCCTGCTGCCCTATAAGACGCTGCTTGAGGACTCCTGGCAGGTGAGAGCAGGCCACCCAGTGCTCCACTGATGGCCCGGGGCCAGCCTCAGGGGTCCGTGAGAGGGAAAGACCCAGAAAGGAAGAAGGCGCAGGCCCCTCCCTCAGGGGGCAGCAGCCCCCACACACAAGGTCAAGTGACAGCCATGTGCCCAAAATACAGTCTCAGCTCAGGCTGCCACGAAAGACTACTATCAACTGGGTGACTTAACAACAACTGGGTGACTTAACAACAACTGGGTGACATAAACAACACATTTATTTCTCACAGTTCCAGGGGCTGGACATCTGAGACCAGGTCCTGCTCCTTCAGATTCTGGTGAGAGCTCTCTTCCTGGCTGGCAGATGGCCCCGTTCTAGCTGTGACCTCACAGGGATGAGAGAGAGAGGAAGCAAGCTCTCCGGTGCCCCTTCTTATAAGGGCACTAATCCCATCACGGGGCCCCACCCTCACAACCTCATCTAACCCTAATTACCTCCCAAAGTCCCCGTTACCATCACATTGGGAGGTGGGGCTTCGATTTATGAATTTTGGGGGGGTGAGGGGGACACAATTCAGTCCCACCCACTAAGCACGAAAGGCCCAAAGGCAGGGGACCAAGCTTAACACTCAGCTCATTTCCCAAGCACCTTCCGAGTACCAAGTGCAGTGATGTGAGATCACAGAAAACATATACACTGGTCTCTGTCCCTGGTCCCAGACACAGAGCTCCTGAACTCCTTGTAAATTCCTAAGTGATTAAAGTACTGGGAGCATCTTTTGTTCTCATGAGGTGACGCTGGGTGGCTCCTGGGTGGGGCTGGTCACCAGAAAGACCAAATTGTGATTAGACGCTTGGAATTTTCGCCCCATCCCCCAGAGAGAGGAGAGGGGCTGGAAATGGAGTCAGTGTTGGGTGACGCCCACGTGAGCATCATCAACTCCCTGCATCAACTCCCACTGGTCTGTGGTCAGAGAGCGCCCAAGTGGAGGAACCAGGAGGGCGATGCCCCCAGGCTCCACGGGGACAGAAGCTCCTGTGCTTGGGACCCTCCCAGACTCGGACCCCGCTTCCAAACGAGGTCACGATGGCAGGTATTGGGGGTAAGGACTTGACCAGATCTTTCTGGAGGGTGCGATCCCACCCCAACACGAAGGTCGTGGTGAGCGGCCCCAACCTCCAGGAGCTAGTGAGTCTAAGTTGTAAGTGGCAGGATTTCTGCCAGTTTGGGGAGACTTTCTCAACTGGAAGAGCCACCTCCCCCCAGGCCTGCTGGGGACCCTCCCCGCCCCCGTTCGGGACGCCTCTCCCTGGCCTGGCTGTCGGGGCGAGGTGAGAGGCACGGCCGCCCACTCGCCCCACAGCAACGGGGCCCTGCCCTCCCTGGGATCCATGGCAGCAGCTGCTCCCAGCCCCCCAGGAGGGGAGGAGCTTCCAGCCGGCCCCAAACAACACGGGCCCCTTCACAGAGAGGTCGCCCTTCACCTGAGGGCCCCTGCGGGCGAGACTCGAGGATCACTGCCAGGACGGGAACAGCGGAACTGTCCTGGGTCGGGAGGTCTTGCTTCAAACCGCACCCGGGTAAGTTCATCCGGATAACCAGGCTGGTGCAGGGCTCGGAGCACTGAGAGGCAGGGCTCACGGCGTGAGCAGGGGCTGCGGGCAGGTGACAGATGTTGGTTTGTCTGCAGAAGCTCAGAGAGGCACCAGAGGGGCTGCTGCGGCCCCCACCCCATCGCTCCTCTCAGAGCCGGGTGCTCGGAGCGGAGGGCCGCAGCCTTTGCTACGGCCGACAGCTGCCAGACCCCCGGCCACACCTGCAGGCCTCACCCCAGGGCTCTCTGCTTGGGGTCCTGCTGAAGGCCTGCAGCTGATGGTGAAAGCCAGCACCGCCTCCCCCGGAAAGCTCTCCTTCCCACTGGGGGCGCTGAGGGTCCCCGGCTTCCCCAGCCATCTCACAGCGCTCAGCCCGCCGCGGCCAGAAGCTGACCCCTCCGGGGCGGGGCCTCCCGAGGCTGTCCGTCTCCGGCGGGCCTGGCACGCTGCGGCTGAAGGACAGACATTAGTGAACCAGGGCATGGCACTAGCTCCCGAGCCGGCATCCCCTGGACGGGCCGGGGGGGACGAGAAGGGAGAAGCAGAATCAGAGAGACGGGAGGTCGGGGCGCGGGAAGCAAGGGTGGTGAGAAGCACCCAGAGCCCCTCACAGACACGTGAGGCTCGGCTGCCCGGCGGCGGGGGGGAGGGCAAAGCTCCCGAGGCCACAGGAAGAGACGGGCAAAGGCCGGCCAGAGCCCTGACGCGGCCGTGCCAGGCACGGCCAGGGGCCTCGCGCTGCGCTGAAGCCCGGGCTCCCAGGGCAGCGCTGACCTGGTGCAGACGTGCCTCTAGACCCGCAGGCCGCCGCCTCGAGCCCCAGGAGGCCAACCAGGGTCCGAAAAGTCTGTTCCGCGCCCCAGCGGCAGGGCCAAGCCCAGGGCTCTCTTGGTGCGGCCTGGACCTTCCATCTCCGTGGACAGAGCAGCTTCTGCCGGAGGGACACAGGCTGCTCAGCCAGAGGGCGCTGCGGCCTGGGCTGGGGTCTGACGGCACCGTCAGCCTCCGGGAGGCCGGCGAGCCGAGCCGGGCACGGCAGCCCCTCCCCGGGGCCGCGCACCTGCCGGCCATGGCCAAGCCCTGCCACCCCTACCCGCAGCTGCCCCAGCAGCGCCCCGCGGGCCTCGGTGCAGGGGCGTGGGGACCCGGAGCGGCCCCGTGTCCCGCCCCGCACAGGGGCCCCGGCACCTCTTCCGGCTCGGGGACCATCCTGCTGAGTTTGGATGCGCCGGAGGGGCTCAGCTCAAAGGCGCACAGAGCGTGGGAAAGCGACGGCCGGGGACCTGGAGGGGGACAGTAGGGCCACACCTGCCAGACAGAGCAGCCCA
This sequence comes from Balaenoptera musculus, assembly GCF_009873245.2. Lineage (NCBI taxonomy): Eukaryota > Metazoa > Chordata > Mammalia > Artiodactyla > Balaenopteridae > Balaenoptera > Balaenoptera musculus. The sequence continues at coordinate 652,200 of NC_045791.1, read as the reverse complement.
GGCAGCAAGTCCCCCAGGTCAGCGAGCCCGCCCCTGCTGCCCCCGCGTCTCAGGGGCTGGACGGCCTCCCATCACCCGTCACCGGCCGGGCCCGCCCTCCCTCCAGCCTCCCCTGCAGCCTCTCCTGCAGCCCGTGCCCCCGCGCGCGCCCCACGGGGCCTCCGAGAGACTTGAGCAACGAGCCCTCTCACAGGCCTCCAGCCGCGTCGGGGCTCCTGCAACGCCCCGTGACGGGCCAGACGGGAGGCGCAGGACCGCGCGAAGCCCCACCTCAGCCCTGAGCCTGCGGGCCTCCTCCCCTCCAGCCCCACGGGGCAGCTCCCTTTCCGAAAGAACCCCACGCGCACCGTCACGACGGCTGCGACTCCCAGCGCCCAGAAGGCGCCCTGGGAGGGCAGAGACCCAGCTGCTTCGCAAAGATGGCTACTCGGTGAAAATTCACCCTTTTCCCCGCGAGCTCAGGAAGGACTTGAAGTTTCTACCTCCCCCTTCCCAACTGCGATTTTTCTGGCTACGGCGTGGACTTCTCAGCTTGGAGGTTTTTACTATGATCTTCAAGTGGTCCGTTATTCTATCTTCTTCAGGTAATTTGGTGTGCCTTCCCTCTCCTGTTCCTTTTTGCAACAGTTTTCAAATAAGGGTTGAACTGGAACAAGGGTTCACCTTCCAGGAGGTCTCGGTCGTAACGTCGCGCCCCGAGTTGCCCCTCGCCTTTCTCTCCGGGCCCCGGGTGTGCTCTCTTCCTCTCCGTCCTCTGGCTTCTTCTGCTTCCCTGAAGACAGGATTGTCCTCCAGAGCACCTTCTAGTGGTGTCTGCACTTCTTTCTCTTGATGGATTTTTGACGGCTGTTTTGGTCACAGTTACTCGAAATGGGATGTGTTTCCACCCACGTTCTCAATCTTTCTGGTGAGGCTGGCCACAGCCCAATGTGCCTGAATACCTAGATTTCTCACCTTTCAGGTCTTTTTGAAAATTCTCTATGTTAACTTCAAGTAAAGATTGGGATTTTCGAGCTCTTTATTACTTGTCTCCAGTGTTTGTGTTGCCTTCAAAAAAGAACAATACGAAACATATTATCTTCCATGACTGTAAACCCCAGGACAGGACTGACTTCTCAGCCCACTGATTCAGTAGCTTGATGACATTAGCAAGGATCCTTCTGTCTGCTGCTGCCTTCGCGGTGGCTTCATCCTCAGCCTAGACCCAAGATGCCGCAGCCGCTCCAGACGCCGGGTCGGAGAAACAAGGGAGCATCTCATCGCCAGCTCTCGGCTGGGAACGAGGAAACCCTTCCCAGAAGGTTTCTCCTCCCATCTCACTGGCCTGACCTGGGTGAACGGTGAACTACATTGATGGGTTTTCATTCCAGGATAAATCCTACTTAGTCATTATGTCGTATCCTTTTCAATGTATTACTGGATTCAACTTGCTCAAATTTTGTTAAGATTTTTTATACCTGTGATTGTAAAAGATGTTGGTCTGTAGTTTTCTTTCTGTTGTTAAGTCTCTGTCTAGTTTGAGTAACAGGGAAATGCCGGCCTTGTAGAATAAGTTGGGGGGTGGGTATTCCCTCTTCCATTTGTTGCAAAACTGTGCAGAATGAGTGTTATGTCCTCCTTAAATGGTAGTTAGAATTCTCCAGTGAGACCATCTGGGCCTGAAGTTTCCTTTGTGGGAAGACATTTAACTACAAATACACTTTCTTTTGTTTGCTCATTTACATGTCGTCTGAAGCTCCTTTGTCCGATACTGACAGTAGCTGCAACAGAGACAATATGGGCAGCAAAGCTTAAAATATTTATATCTGGTCCTTTCGAGAAAAAGTCTGCAGCCTCCTGGTTTAGTGGATGAAGCCTGAGTTTAAGAGTTGACTGATGGAGTTACATATGAATCTCAGATATTTTCCTCCTAAGTGAAATTTCCGAGAAAGTTACTTAGCACTCATGAGCCTTAGTTTCCTTATCTGTAAATTAGAAATACCAACAGTTAACTCCTTCTATAAGGCTTATTTCATCTCCAGCCTGACACTATTACCGTAGACTCTTATTTTCTCAGTTTGTTTTTTTCCCATAATTTCTTCTATACTGATATGACTACTCAGGTTATCTATTTCTTCTTTTTTTTTTTTAATTTATTTATTTTTATTTTTGGCTGTGTTGGGTCTTCATTTCTGTGCGAGGGCTTTCTCTAGTTGCAGCAAGCGGTGGCCACTCTTCATCGCGGTGCGCGGGCATCTCACTATCGTGGCCTCTCTTGTTGCGGAGCACAGGCTCCAGGCGCACAGGCTCAGTAGTTGTGGCTCACGGGCTCAGTTGCTCCGCGGCATGTGGGATCTTCCCAGACCAGGGCTCGAACCCGTGTCCCCTGCATTGGCAGGCAGATTCTCAACCACTGCGCCACCAGGGAAACCCATATTTCTTCTTGAATGAGCTTTGGTAGTTTGTGTCTTTCAAGGAATTTCTCCATTTCTTCTAAATTGTCAGCTTTATTGGCATAAAGTTGCTCATAACATTCCCTTATTGTTTTTTTTTTTTTAATTAATTAATTTATTTATTTATTCTTTTTTTTGGCTGTGTTGGGTCTTCGATTCTGTGCGAGGGCTTTCTCTAGTTGCAGCAAGTGGGGGCCACTCTTCACCGCGGTGCGCGGGCCTCTCACCGTCGCGGCCTCTCTTGTTGCGGAGCACAGGCTCCAGACACGCAGGCTCAGTAATGGTGGCTCACGGGCCTAGTTGCTCCGTGGCATGTGGGATCTTCCCGGACCAGGGCTCGAACCCATGTCCCCTGCATTGGCAGGCGGATTCTCAACCACTGCGCCACCAGGGAAGCCCTCCCTTATTGTTTTTTATAAAATTTTTAAAATTTATTTTGTTTCTCTTGAATGAAAGATTCTTTAAATTCTACAGGGCTTTACAATTTTCAAAAGTTTCACATGCATGATTTCATATAATCCCCCTTATTATTCTTCAGGATCTGTTGATTCTGTTGTGATGTCACCTTGCTACCTGAAAACTGGGTTTGCCTCTTGGTGGGTGTCGAGCCAACAAACACAACCAAGCCAAGATCAGGAGAAGAAAGGACTTACTATTACTTGCAGCAAGTAAGGAGAGCACCGGGGATCCTTCCCAAAGCAGTGTCTACCCAAACAGCAAAAAACTGGGGATGTCTTAAGCTAAGAGTACATGCATATTCATGAGGCGGCTTGAGCAGAGGAGAATTCAGCATAGAATTGGGGCAAAGGTCAACAGAGTCCAAGCTTTAGTTGACTGCAATCAGGAGGGTCATCATCATCATTCCATCCTCCGCCTGGGAGGGGGCCTGAGTTCCTGAAGAAGAACTTCAGAGACATATTGTTCTGTGTATCCCTTGAGGAGAACCAGGACCCTGCCCCAAGGCTGCACTGTTGTTCCTTGACTGCTCCTCCCTTGTCTCTGCATCCCCTCCCCTCCCTGATTAGCAGCTGTTTGAACCTGCCCTTTGGAACGCAGGGAAGGTCCTGGAGGCTGAACGAAGCCTATTTCCTACAAACAAGAATCAGGGGGACACAGAAAGGACTTGTACCCAGGAACCCCACAGGGTCCTGCTCGGCTTCAACCTCTCTATTAGTAATTTGTGACTTCTCTCTTTTTTCCCTGATTTTACAAAGAACCGCCTTGTGGTTATTTTTATTTCCTCTATTATTTTTTTGGTTTTCTTTTTCATTGATTACTTCTCTTTATTATATTCTTTCTTCTGCTTATTTTGGATTCAGTTACTTTCTCCTTTTACTATTTTTATAAGGTGTAATCTGGGGTCACTGACTTGAGTCCTTCTTTTGTAATATAAGCGTTAAGTGCTATCAATTTTCCTTTGTTTACTAATTTAGCTGCAGCCAGCAAATTTTGAGATTATGTGTTTTTATTTTCATACAATTCAAAATACTTTTAAATTTCCCTTTTGATTTCTTCTTTCACCAGTAAGTCATTTAGAAGTGGGTTATTTACAATGTTCATTGCAGCACTATTTACAATAGCCAAGACATGGAAGCAACCTAAATGTCCATCGACAGATGAACGGATAAAAAAGATGTGGTACATATATACAATGGAATACTACTCAGCCATAAAAAAGAATGAAATAATGCAATTTGCAGCTACATGGATGGACCTAGATATGATCATACCAAGTGAAGTCAGTCAGACAGAGAAAGACAAATACCATATGATATCACTCATATGTGGAATCTAATTTTTTAAAAAGATGAAACAAATGAACTCATTTGCAAAACAGAAACAGACTTACAGATATTGAAAACAAACTTATCATTACCAAAGGGGAAACATGGTGGGGTAGCGATAAATCAGCAGCTTGGGATGAACACAAACACACTACTATATATAAGATAGATAACTAACAAGGACCTACTGTATAGCACAGGGAACTATACTCAATATCTTATAATAACCTATAATGGAAAAGAATCTAAAAAAGAATAGATATGTATATATAACTGAATCGCTTTGCTGTACACCTGAAACTAACATTGTAAATCAACTATACTCTAAATAAAATTAAAATTAAAAAAAAAATGAGCAGCAATCAAAAAAAATTTTTATTTAAATAAAGAATATGATGGCAACAACCACAAAAGAAGTGGGTTATTTAGTCCCTAAATACTTGAGAAGTTTCCAGATCTCTTTCTGTCACCGGTTTCTAGTTTAATTCCATTATAGTCAGACAATATACTTTGTATGATTTGAATGTTTTAAAATTCATTAAGACTTGCTTAGTGGCCAGGATATGGTCTCTCCTGGCAAGTCTTCAGTGTGTACTGTAAAGTAAACGTACTCTAGTGTTACCGGGAGAAAGTGTTTTATGAATGTCAGCTAGGTCAAGTTGATTGCTGGTGTCCTCCAAGTTATCTATATCCTTGCAGATTTTCTGTACACTGTTAGTTACTGGTCTCAGCCGACTGACAGTGATGCTATCGGCCAGGAATGCCTGAGGGCACTCACCTGGGCCCTACAGACACTGCCCCCCACCCTCCACCAGGGCCGATTTGTGGCCGGACAGGCCCTTGTGGTTCTTACTACGATTGCAAGGTGCACCTCAGCAACAAGCAGCAGGGAACTCAGAAGAAACAAGGTTTACTACTCACAGGTCCTGGAGGGCACTGGCACATCCAGGGCACACAGAGATGCAGGCAGAGAGAGAGAGAACAGGGCCTTGGGTTCCACCTTTATTGAGGTTGAGAATGGGGGCCTAGGGTTTCATGGGTTCACTCTTTATTAGTGAACATAAAAGTAAGAGCAGGAATTAAAAGTATGAGAAGGGAAAAGCAATGTCACTCAAGGGCCAGTTATCTGAATGACCCAGGGCGTTCTGAAAGGGAACTTCATGGGTGGGGTGGCCTCGTTCTTTATCTGTGTAGCTGGCAATGTGTCTTTGAAATGGATGCCTTAGCAGTGAAAAGCTTAAGGTCAGGCACTTACAATTAAAAAAGTGAATTGTCAGGCACTTATACTACAGGGGTATTGAAATCTCTGTATATAACTGAGGATTTGTATATTTCTCTTCGAGCTTCTATTAGTTTTTGCTTCACATATTCTGAAGCTCTGTCGTTTAGTGCACAGTCATTTAAGATTATTATGTCTTTTTGGTGAAGTTACTCTTTTATTATTACCTATTGTCTGTCTTTATTCCTGGTAGCTTTCCTTGTTCTGACTTCGTTATTTTTTGTTTTATATTGAGGTGAAATTCACAAAGTATAAGATAAACCCTTTTAAAGTGTACAATTAACTGGAATTTAGTATATTCGCAATGCTGTGCAGACAGCATTTGAAAACATCAAATGTTGTCTAGTGCCAACATTTTCAGAATCCCCAAAGTGAAACCGAGCAGGACCCTATGGGGCTCCTGGGCATGGAAGCCCTTCCGTGTCTCTGTTCCTTGTTTGTAGGAAATAGGCTTCATTCAGCCTCCATGACCTTCCCTGCGTTCCTAAGGGCAGGTTCAAACAGCTGCTAATCAGGGAAGGGAGGGGATGCAGAGATAAGGGAGGGGCAGTCAAGGAACAACAGTGCAGCCTTGGGGCAGGGTCCTGGCCCCGCCTCAAGGGATACACGGAACAGTATCTTTGAGCTCTTCTGCAGAAGTAAAACCCCCAACAAATGGAGGAGGTTAACTACTTGATGAAGCATTGTTCATTGCAGAGAGAAGGTCACAGTTTGACAACCTCCAGACCCACAGAAGCTCATCAGGAGACCACCTGAGGCCAGATTAAAGGAGCAAAGGCCCAACACACACCCTGATCCTTCTCAGCAACCCCACCCTTGAACCACTGCTATAAACTCCTCACCAAATCCACCCCCAACCCCAACCCCGCCCCGGGTTGGGACACACAGTTTTGAGGGCACGAGCCTGCTGTGTCCCCCTCTGCCTGGCAAAGCAATAAAGTTGTTCTTTTCTGCTTCACCCCAAAACTCTGTCTCTGAGATCCAATTTGGCACCGGTGCGCCGAGGCCGAGCTTTCGGCATCAAGGGAGACCCCACGCCCATTAAGCACGTCCCCCACCTGCAGCTCCTGGCAGCCACTGACCTGCTGTCTGTGTCTGTGGATTCACCTGCCCTGCATCTCTCGCAGTAATGGAATCACACGACATGCGACTGGTGTCTGGCTTCCGCTACACAGCACAATGTTTGCAAGGTGCACCCATGTTGCAGCACGTACTTCATTCCTTTCCATGGGTGAGTACTATCCTGCTGTATGGACAGACCACACTGTGCTTATCCATTCAGCCACCGACGGACACCTGGCTGTTTCCACCTCTGGCAGCAACTTTCCGCTGCCACGAAGCCAAGCGTATCTCTGCTGCCTCCCCGCCCGGACTGTTTTACGTTCTGGCCCCAGGATCCGCAGCTGCTTCAAAGACTGCCCTCTGTCACTCTGATCACGCCTGTCCTCCCTTGATAGGGCACCAGGCTTCCAAGGGGTCTGACCCCCTACCCCCCCATCTCATAGGCATACACACACGCACAAGCAAGCACACGTGCGCGCAGGCCAGGGAAAGGCTCTGTCCTCCAGGGGAGTGGGTGGCATGTGTCACACCAAGCCCACACCCCCCGAAATAACTGATGAACAAGGATGCTTGTGAAGCCAAGGAAATATCTAACTTTTGTTTGCATTTTAAGCAACATGACAACAGGCTGAAAATTACACACATTTCTGTAAGCAGCCATTTTGACCCCTTTGGACTCAAATTCCATAAACTCTGTTTTTCAGAGCCGTTTCTACTCCCAAACCCTCACTTTAGGCTCCCCCAAGTCCCCACCAAGTGGCAACAGAATCCTCGTACCATTTGGTGTCACTGACCTTGATCTTCCTAAGGAGTCCGGTTTTCCCACCCTTGTTTATCCACCATCAGCGCAAATGTCAACAAAGCAAAAGGAAAATTTCAATATTATTATACAAATAGCTTTGACCTCCCATGCCCCCAGGTTCCCCGAACTAAACTTTGAAAACCTCTGGACTGAAACATCTCAAAGTCAAGGACTGAATCACTCTCTCAATATCCTCCTAACATGCCTTGTAAGCCCCTATGGGCTGGGTCCCCCAAAAAGTGCAATAAGTGAGCACTGGCTAAAGGCTCGGCATCTTTGTGATGCAAGTTTTAGGGACGGCACATGAATGAAGGCTCTGGGACTTGGAAGTTAATGTCAAGAGCTCAGGACCCTGAGGCCAGACAAAGACACTACAAGTAAAGAAAATTACAGACAAGTATCTCTTATGAATATTGATACAAAAATTCCCAACAAAATACCAGCAAACTCAATTCGGCAGCATGTTGAAAGAATTATACACCATGACCAAGTGGGATTTAGGCCTGGATGCAAGGTTCAACATACAAAAATCAATGAATGTAAAACATCACATTAACAAAATGAAAGAAAGTAAAAACACATGGTCATCTCAATCGATGCAGAAAAAGCATTTGACAAAACTCAATCCCCTTTCATAGTAAAAACACTCAACCAAGTTGGAATGGAAGGAAACTACCTCAACATGATAAAGGCCGTAAAACCCACAGCTGACACCATGTTCAATGGTGAAAGACTGAAGGCTTTTTGTCTTGGTTCAGGCTGCTTTGACAAATGATCATAACCTGGGCAGCTTAGACAGCAAACGTTTCCTTCCCTCAGCTCTGGAGGCTGGGAGGCCGGGAGCAGTGCTAGGCCAGGGGCCTCTTCCTGGCTCTGCCCTCCCGTGGCCTTCCTCGGCACATGCGTGCAGAGAGAGGTGTCTGTGTCTCTTCTTCTCTGTATAGGGCATCTATCCCATCATGGGGGCTCCGCTCTCATGATTTCATATAAACCTAACCACACTCCAAGGGCCTCACCTTCAAACACCATCACACTGAGGATTACTGCTTCAACATGTGAATTCTGGGGGGACACAAACACTCAGTCCATAGTACTTTTCCTCTAAGATCAGGAAAAAACAAGGATGCCTTTTTTTGGCCACTTGTACTGAATATCAGAAGTTCTAGCCAAAGAAATTAGCCAAGAAAAAGAAACAAAAGGCACCCAAAATCAACGGGAAGAAGTAAAGTTATCTCTGGATATTCACATGCAATGTGAATATTATGCATAACAATTAACTCGAAATGGATCAAAGACATAAATGTAAGAGCTAAAAAATATGAAACTCTTAGGAGAAAATATAGGTTATAGGGAAATCTTCATGACATTGGATTTGACAGTGATTTCTTGGATGTGACACCAAAAGCACAGGCAACACAAGAAAAAATCAGATAAATCAGACTTCATCAAAATTTAAAAATGTGTACATCATAGGACATTATCAACAGAGTGAAAAGGCATTCCACAGAATGAGAGAAAATATCTGTGAATCATTTATCTGATAAGAGATTAACATCCAAAATATATAAGGAACTCTTAAAATTCAACAACAAAAAATAAACAATTCAGTTTAATAATGGACAAAGGATTTGAATAGCCATTTCTCCAAAGAATATACACAAATGCCCAACAAGCCACATGAAGATACTCAACGCCACTAATCAACAGGGAAACAAAAATTAAAACTACAATCAGATACCACTACACCCATCTGGATGGCTATTATAAAAAAACTAACAAACAAAAACAGAAAACAGTAACTATCGGTGAGGATGTGGAGAAACTGGAACACGTGGGCACTGCTGATGCGAATGTGAAATGATGCAGCTGCTGTGGAAAATGTTTTGGCAGTTCCCCAGAAAGAATGACATTATCGTTCTGCAATTCCACTCCCGGGTTTATAGCCCAGAGATTTGAAAGCAGGGACGTGGACAGATACTCATACACCCATGTTCATGGCAACAGCTAAAAGGTGTAGGGGAGGAGGATTTGCCACCCCGGAATACATCTGTTTAGAGCATTAATTATTTGCTTATTTTATAAGAAACAGCAGACACGGGGGAAACTCTGAAAACCCAGTAGGAGTCACCTTTTTGTAAGAGACAGGGACATTTACCAGGGGAATCTCCACATGCAAGGGCGTCCCCCTCGCTGTACCAGGAACACGAGGACGACCGAATCTCTAGCAGCTCCTACGGATGGAGAAGGTAAGGACTTCAAGAACCTTCCCCTTGTTTACCCGGCCTTCCCTGGTCACCCCTCATAACCGACTCTCCCCATCTTCAACATCCTCTTCTGCCGTTAGGCAAGGACGGGATCTAAGGTGAGGGCTTCGGCCGTTTGAACAAGGTACTCAGGTTGTCTGGGTCTCTCCCAGGTCCACATGTTACTGGACTTTGCTGGATTTTCTCCTGTTAATCTGTTTCATGTCAGTTTAATTCTTCGAGCAGAAAGAAGAGCCTAGAAGGGCAGAGGGAATTTCTTCCTCCCCAACAGGCAAATGCCTCTTGACCGATGAAGGGGTGAGCAAAACGTGGTCTGTACAGACAATATAATTCTGTCTTAAAAAGGAAGGGAATTCTGACACCTGCTACAGCATGGATGGACTTTGAGGACATTAGGCTCAGTGAAGTAAGCCAGTCCAGAAAAAACAAGCACTGCAGGATTCCACGTACATGAGGCACCTAGAACAGGCGCATTCATAGACACAGAGAGTAGAAAGGTGGGTGCCAGGGCTGGGGGAGGGGAGTTGGTGTTTAATGGGGACAGAGTTTCAGTTTGGGAACCATGGGAAGGTTCTGGAGCTTATGCCGGTGATGGCTGTACAGCAACGTGAATGTACTTAGTGCCCCTGAGCTGGACGCTGAAAAATGGTGCAATGGAAAATCTTATGCATATTGTATCAGTTTAAAAATTTTCAATTTAAATTGTTAAAATGGGTAAACTGGTAAATCACATATTTTATCCCAGTTTTAAAATTTTTTAATTTAAAAAATTTAAACTGTAAAACGGTAATAAATTTTACATCATATAGCTTTCACCACAATAAAAAAAATTTTTTTTTAATAAAAAACTTTTCAAAAGCTCCTTGGAGGGGAGAAGAAAGTGCAAACGCAGGAATGGCAAGTTCCCCCAGGCACAGCAACAGCCTGGTCCCCCAGCCCCCAGGATCCCCAAAGCCACAGAGCCGCCCTGCAGAGGCTCGCGCGGGGCAGCGGTGCTGACCGGGGAACCGCTCACACACCCTGTGTCCCTGCCCGGCTCAGGGCAGCAGTGGTGGCCCCCTGACAGCCCTCCGGGCGAAGCGGGGCCCGAGGGCAGGGGTGCGGGGAGGGCGGACGTCCACCCGAGACTAGGAAAGACCCCGGAGGCTGCAGAATGCAGGCGCCGGCCCCCACCCCACCCAGCGGCTGAGACTGAAACAGAGCCGGGGTCCCGCCCTGAGGCCTCGAGCCCTGTGCCCCGCCCACCCCGGGGCTCCTGGGCGTGTCCTCCCGAGGCCTCCTCCCCCAACCCCCCCTCCCCGGCCTCCGCCGGCCCCGGGAGTGGAGGTGAGGGTCTGGGTTCTGGAGGCTGAGCGGCCGCCCTCCGCCGCGGCCTTCCTCGGGACGCGTCCCCTCGTGGGGAGCATCTCGCCACCAGCCCCGCCGTCTCCGGGCCGGCAGTGGGTTCTCTGAGCAGAACGCCCGAAGACAGATGCGGGAGGACGCACGGGCCGGGTGTCCTTGGTGGCAGGAGAGGGCACAGACGCTCGCGGTGCCTTCTGAGGGGGTGTCAGGGTGCCTCCTTCAGCACTAACGGGCCTCCCGGGGCGTTGACAGCACGAGTCCGCACAGCCACCGCCTCCTGCCCCTCCTGCCGCCGCCTCCTCCTGGGCCTTCGCCGGCCACGCCCGGCCCGGGCTGTCGAGAAACTCTCCGGGTAAGAACACCCGTGGGCGTGTCCAGTCCTCGCAGAGAGAGCAATCTGTCCAGAGCCGCACCCCGTGGGTGCCCCCTGAGCCGGGCGGCCTCCTGTAGCTTCTCTCTCGACCTGGTGGAGCTGGGGCTCCGGCGGGGCTGCCCGTGGACGCTGCCGACCCACAGGCCGGGCTGGGCCGGGCCTGGCCGTCCACCGGAAGGGCGACCACAGAGCTACTTCGCTCTGCGTCACCGCCAAACGGGCCGCTCCCTGCCCCGGCCCCCCGGCCCCTCGGGTTAGACGGCGCCTGCCTGCGGGTGCTCCCAGGCCCCCTCCGCCCCGCGCCCTCAGATGCAGCCAAGCCTGGGGCAGCAGCCGGCCTGCAAGTCCCCTCTGGGTCTGTGGCCAGACGGGAGGAAAGAAACGTGTGCCTCGTGAGCCCGCCCTGGTCCCCACCCTCAGTGAGGCAGGACAGAGGCCTGGCTCGGCATCCCGCTCTGCACCCTGGGGTCCGAGGTGGAGAGGGAAACGGCCCTCCGAGACCCCCGCTCCTGGGACGCGGTGAGAGAGAGGGGCAGGCCGCCACAACAACACAGCAGCACACAAAGGAGGACCGCCCTGCGGTTTCCGCGCGGGGGTCACCAAACCCGACTCCTCCACACAGCTCGAGAAGCACCCCGAGGCCTCCTGGCCCCGGGGACCCGGGGTCTGATGCCCGGGGCCCACTGTTTGCTGTGCGTCCTGCAGCGTGGTGTCCGCTGGTCACCTTCCTAAGTTTGAAAGAGCTCCCCCGTGTTGGTGGGTGGCGGGAGGGTTGGGGTTACTGGTGGGGGCACGACGCCCTTGTGCAGAACAGCCTGGCGCCCAGGAGGTGCTCAGTCACAGGGTGCTGTCCGCCCACCCAAGCACGCTGGGCTCGGAAAAGCAACACCCCGCCCGTGTGCCTCTCGGCTTCGCTCTGCGGGGTGTGGGAACCCGGGACCCCAGCAGGAAGACCAGGGCTGCTGAGACAGCAGGCCAACCAGGTCTTGGGGACCCGGCTTCACCGGCACCCTGGAACCCTGGGGGCGGATGCGCCCTCCCGGATGCAGAGACCTGGAGGGCCCAGGCTCCCTCGGCTGCCCCACTTCGTTCTGCCTTTGGTTTTAGGGGGAGCCCCGCAGCTCAGGGGACACAGGGCAAGGTCGGACGTGGCCTTCCTTGCTCCAGGACAAGCCCTCTTCTCAGTTCAAAGGTGTCCTCCCTGGGCCTGAGATGACGGCAGAGGCAGCGGCACGGGGGCGGCCGGCCACCAGGTCTAGCGGGAAGGCAGCAGCAAAGCGGGGTTTCTCCTGCACCACGCTGCTCCTCCCGGGATGCGCTGGGGATGGCCGGGGGTGTTTCCAAACTTCCAGAGTGCCTCTAGCCCCATTACAGCGCCGCTCTGCAACGCGCACTGCAAGCGCACTGCAAGCGGCAGTGCTGCTTCCGCCCCGCCTCGCATTCATGCAGCAGCGACTCCTGCTGACGGTCCTGCTGAGGAGAGACGCGCCCGGCGGGCGGGTACTGCACGTCCAAGAGACCGGAGCAGCCCGTCAGACGTGAGTGTTTCACAGAAGCTTTATTTGTGGTCACACCTACGGCTGCCACCTCAGTGCACAAGCAGCTCACAGCTGAGCGCAGCGCTCCCAGTGCAAGTCGTATAAAACCGTGGACACGTGGCGTGAAGAGTGCACTCGATGAAAAAATAAATTACACTTTAAAAGCCACTGCAAAGCTTTACACACATAAAAAGTAAACACAAAATAGATAGTGAGGTCCTTGTAACCGTCTATCGCATGAAGATATGAAGATCCGAAGGGCAGGGGTCTGCGCCCCAATGCCTCTCCGACAAAGAGAAACCTGGAGCGTGCCTGAGCTGCTGTCCGCACCACGGCGACACCGGGGTCCACGGGCACCGCGTCCAGAGCTGGAGACGAGCACAGCTCCGCACCTGCGGCCTCGGCCGAGCCGGCTCAGGGCAAATTTCCGTGAACCAAACAACGTCCCTCATCCTGGGGGCTAACCGGTAGTGGGAGCTTCCAGCTTTCTTCTGACCACTCGGGAGCCACAGCGTTCACATTTGTGAGAGCAAAAAAGAACAAATGACAGGGCAATGTGTATTATGCACTAGAGGCCTCCAGGTTTCAAGCAACCACAAGGCTGAGGGCAAGATGAGTCAGAAGTGCGGAGACCTGACGGCCTTCAGGGACGGAGGCCCAGGCCTGCCCCGGCCCACACGTGAGTGAGGGTGCCGGGGCCTCCGGGGCCAGCCTGCCCGCAGAGCCCATCTGAACACGTGCCGCGCGCAGCCGAGCCCGCGCCCCCGCCTCGCCAGTCCCGCGGGGCCCTCACCAGTCCTGCTCCGGACACAACTGCCTGCTGGCCCGCCCTCGAGGAGAAGCTGGGGACCTGGCTTCTCCGGGGCCTGACTCAGAAGAACAAGAGAGCCTTTCCCGTGTCAGTGGCCGCCACACAGCTCTGCTCTCGGAGCTTTCTGCAGTGACCCTGGCGCTGGTCTGGGAGGAGACAGGCAGGGCGGCCAGAGCCGAGACACAGGAGGACAAGCAATCAAGATGCAGGGCCGCCCCGGGCTCCACCCTCACCTGCCCACAGAACCCGTGTGACCGAGCACGCACATACACGTAAAGACAAAAGCCTAGGAGACTAGAAGACACATCCTTAACGAGATTTTTTCTTAAAACAACATCAACGTTTTAGACAAGCAGCTAAGGGTACGTCTAAATTGATCAAGAGCAAAGGAATCTAATCACTCCGTTGTTCATCAGGGTTTCCTCAAGGGCAGGAGTAAAAGGGCGATGAACCCCTCCTGTGTACACAAAGGGGACACTACGACCTCTGTAAGGTCCCCGAGAGACAGGATATTCCACAAGTTCTGAAGAGGAGTCTAGGAGAGAAAACTGACACCTACCAACCTCATTTTAAGCCCCCAGGGCCAGCTCTCCCTTCCCCGACCTTCCCCGGCCAGGACCTAAAGCCAGCTGATCTGAGCTTCCGCCCTTTCCACTCCCCACCCACCAAGACCGAGGCGGCAGCAGAGTGCCCCCCGCAACCATCAGAAAGCGCAGATCCTCACAGACCAACGAGGCAACAGCAAGAGGACACAAGCAGCCCCCCTCAACCTGAGCCCCTAAACCTGCTCACAGCCGCAACTCCATCATCCCGGCTCCTAGTGAGTTAGCAGAGCGAAAGCTGGTTCTGGAAAGTCTGGAAAGAAAGTGACACAGAGCTGAGCCTGTGGCTCAAGCAGGCTTCTGTTACTGCTGCCAAATGGCTCTGTCAGCTCAGCCACAAGCCCCTCCGAGCGTCTCCTGACGCAGGGGTGCTGACGGCTCGCCAACACACTGTTGCCCTGCTCTTTCCAAATGCGTGCTTGTTCCTCCTGACTGGACCAAACACGGCCAATGCTCTCCTTAGCTACACTGTCCTACTGCATGGGAGCCTCTCTAGATGCAGAAAAACTTCCCGCCCAGCCAGCCATCGTTTACAACAGCCACTGGGCTGTTTCAGCTCATCCGGGGACCAGAGCTGCACTCAGCTGATAGGACAGTTCCGATGGGCGGGAGGATGCGAAGATCTTCCGTCACCGGGAACTGTGCCGAGGGCCGGCAGCCTGCAGGGCTGCCACAGCGAGATGCCCTCCCCCCGGGGAACCGCCTACGTCCTGGTCCAGAGCCACCGCACACCGGCTCCCTGCCGGCATCCTTCCCCGACTCACACCTGCTGCTCCCGCCCCATTCTCAGGTCAGCGCAACAGGGTGAGCATTACAGGCGCCCGGGGACGGCACCCGCAGCAGACAGGAAAGGAAAGGTCTGCCTGACAGGTATCTATTCTGTCAGGGCTAATTCATTAAAGTATTAATTGCCATATGTACCATTCTTGCCAGGACATGAGACAGAATTTCCTTTTACCTTGAGATTCAAATGCATTGTAAGAAAGTCCCTATCAATATTCTGACTGGCAAAAATACAGGTTCCTGAAGACACAAAGCTTATGGAATATTTTCAACAACTTAATTCCAAAATCTAGAAAGCTGCTCTGACCAGAAGCACAACCTTAACCTTCTATCTTCAGGGTCGTCGGTGTGCTGAAAACTCGATGCTCAGTCCAGCATGGCCCAGGTCAAGTCCCTGGTCCTAGGTGTCATTAGAGCTGTGAGAAAACCTGTTTGACAATTACGAAGTGGCACGACCTCCCCCAACGAAATCCACGGGCTTAGGATAACGGCTAAGGGGAGACAGCCAACAAGAAGTGCCAACAGTCTTTCCTTCGGCAAAACTGTTTTGTGAAAATGTGGTTTCCAATCTCTACGGCCCCCTGGGAACAGCACAAGATTAAGATCCCAGGGCTTTCCAGTCAGACAAGAGTGTGCGTTTGCCTGAGCGTGATTATGTTACAGGGAACCCAGGACCATCCAAAACATGGAGTTTTAAAGATCTGAAAACTGGATGTTCTTTTATGTTGGACAGCAGACACTAACACTCAATTACGTGCACACCGCAGGGCAGCAAACCAAAACCAAATTCCAGGAGGTACAGTTTAACATCAGCCCTTGGTAACAGGGATTCACAACTTTACCAATGCGGTTTCCAGATCACCCGCATTCCCCACAGCAACTGAGGTTTCCTTTACGCAGTCCAAAGTTTTGAAGCTAAAATAGTGCTTCTCTGGGTGTTGAAATTCTTTTCTCTATTTTCTACAATGAGCATATACTACTTTAACATCCATAATTTTCTGTACAGACGGAAAGCAATGAGGAAATTCTAGAGAACCCTTTTCAACTAACACAAAATCCCGAACGTTCTTTCAGTACCTTGCATTTAGTTTCAGACATGAATCCCCTCAACCCGATTCCCTATTTCTAACCTGGCATTTTTTTTCCTTCAGTTTACACCATCTGAATTTATTCAGCTTACATTAAAAGGAAATGGAGCCTACGTCCAAATGGGGACCTGGAAACCACTGTGTTCTCCTTCGCTGCCTGAGTCTACCTCGGCCTTCAGCCCCACGCAGCCCAGGAAGCCGTGGGGACACCTGGAGGTCTCTGCGACCACCCCGCCCCTTCCAGGCCGAAAGTTACAGGACACGTGTGTGGTCCACGCAGGTGTGCTTCCCGAGGGACGGCTGGGCTGAAAAACTGTGCTAGGCAACCGATTCCTCTGTAATTCTTCTCAAGGTCTATCTTACCTTGATGTAAACTTGGAGTATTAAGATAGCCAGTCCAGCAAAAAGTCAAAAGTATGGGAGACATGTGAAAACTCTCTGTATTCTAAAAAGTTCTCTTTAGTAACAATTAATCTACCTCAGTTCCTGATTTCCAGGCAATGCACAGAAGGGTACAATTTATATAGCAGGCATTCAGATCAAGGACACTCACCCTGACACCAGAGAGAGAAGCAACCTTCCCAAGGCTGCTGACCACCAGGGACGGCCCACCCGGGGGGTCATGAACAGTCACAACCAGTGGGTGGAGCAAAGAGCTCGGAGGAAACCGCAGGGAAAGGAACCCCCCGTTGCAGGAATTCACAACTTCAAATGAAATTAGATAAAGTAAAAGGTCATAGACGCTCACTTGGGCTAACGTGTAGTGTAATTACGCCCTTCCAGTTGGACGGAAATGTAACTGCTTTTTTCACAGAGATGAAGTCACACCCGGGTGAGCTTTTTTACCCACAAGCGCAGAACCAGCTCCAGCAGAAGTGGACTCCAGGACGGACGGCTGGAGGGCCCGGCCTCGGGCCACAGGTGAGGAGCGGCCGCCCCTCAGAGCTCTGTTGTCAGCAAACACTTCTGCTTCAAGGTGGCTTCTCCAGCAGAGGCTGGAGCCGAGCTGACAGGAAGAAAGAATACGTTACTCACTTTTTGGAAAATGAAAAGACCACCATCCAAGGCGGAAGCGACCTGCGTTTCTCCCAAGCGCCTCCCGGAGCATGCGGAGAGGAAAGAGGGGGTGTAGTAGCGCTTAACGTAGGCGATTCCGCAGAGGGTCATTTTCTAGATAACCGATGCTTATTCCATCTTGAAATGGAACCTAAGTTCCCTGCTGCCTTGGATACAACACACCGAACAGAAACCTCATTTCTTGCTGAGCCAGGGCTGTGCTGGGCACCGTGGCAACACGTTCGGAAAGCGCCAAGGCCGGGGGTCCTGTGTGTGTGCTCCCGCGGCCCACGCGGCGGGTCTGAGCCCCGCACCACCTCCTCTGCTGCGTCAGAGGTGAAGCAAGAGTAAGTGCGCCGCTCCGCCTCAGGGCAAGGGCGTGCGCAGAGGTGCAGGTTCAGGGAGACTGAAAACGATACCAGAGTCCCAAGGCCAGAGGTTAACGGCCTCTAACGGCCTCGACGCTATCAAGGCGTGTAAACGAAACAGCTGTTGCTGGAACCCCCCTTCCGCATTTCCACTCCACAGAGAAGACACTGCCGACTGGATTTGCCTGGAACTTCCCTTCTTGTTCTGGATCCCTGGTTCTCAAAGCGTGGTCCTGGAACTCGTCATGAATGCAAGTTCTTAGGCCCCACCCCTGGCCCACTGGCCCGAAGCCTGAGGACGGCCCCACCCCTGGCCCACTGGCCCGAAGCCTGAGGACGGCCCAGCGCCTGTGCTCTAACAAGCCTTCCAGGCGGGCCCGCCAGCTGCGGCGTCCTCACTGTTCTCAGGGGTGTGTTTCCAAAATGACACACAGTCCTTCCTAAGAGTCAGCGTCTGCTATAATTACATAAATATTTCCACAGCTCACTATGGGTGTATTGTATTTCTTTTCTTGTACAATTTGTTTTTTCGTGTAACTGCTTGCTCGGCGTCCAATACTTCGTTTCTAATTTACCCTTAACCTTGCGAACACAACCAGGCTTCTGTTCTCAGGTAATTTTGTAACATTAGGGGCGGGCCACGTGTTTGTCGTTTCCCTTGGCAACATCCTTCCTGGAGCCCCACAGCCTCCTCTTCTAATCCGTACAGGGTCCTTCCTAGGCCTGCTTGGAACTTCCCTTCACTCTCCTCCCGGTAAATTGCGGCACCTGTTTCCTGGGTCCCCTGTTTTCTTTCTTGGACAGTCACCTTGTTTTGATGGAGCACATCCTCCACTTAAGTAGCTTCCTGAGGAAGGCCGCCTTAGAAGCATGTATTTTAGAGAAACTCCACGTTTTATAATGTCTTCATTTCTTTTTTTCTTTTTTTTTGGCCGCGCTGTGCGGCTGGCAGGATACCAGGGGTTGAACCCGGGCCCTGGCAGTGAAAGCGCCGAGTCCCAACCACTGGACCGCCAGGGAACTCCCTAAAATGTCTTCATTTTAATCTCACACTTCACTGATAGCTTGGGTATAAAACATGAGGTGAAAAATGATTTTCCTCCAGAATTCTGAAGGCATTGCTCTATTATCTTCTAGCTTTCAGTAAAGTCTGCTGTCATTCAGATTACCAGTCCTTTGTATGAACTCTTTTTCCCCCTCTCTGAAGACTTACATCCTCTCTTATATTCTGAAACTTCATGATGTTCCTTGCTGTCGTCTATTTTCATTCTGTTACTAGGTACTCATTGGGCTCCTTTAATCTAAAAACTCAAGTGCTTCTGTCCTGGGAAGTCTTGATTTCTTTCTTGGACACTTTTGTTTCTTCTGGACCTCCAATGATTCACATACTGGACTTCCTAGACCAATCCTCCAATCTTCTTTTCTCTCCCAATTTTCAACTTTTTGTTCTACATTTTAAGGGACTTCCCCAATCTTACCTTCCATGCATTCTTTGAATTTTATTTTTAACATGGTTAATAATTTCCAAGAATACTTTATGTTCTGTTCCTTTTCTTTTTTAATTTCCTGTTGTTGTTGCGTGGATATAGTACCTTCTTTTTCACGGTATCACTTTGCATAATTTCCTGTTACTGTTGCGTGGATACAGTACCTTCTTTCTCACACTATCACTTTGCAAAGTTTTTGATACTCACATTCCTTTATTTCCTCATTTCTCTTTCAAGTTGACCTGCTCTGGTGTTCCCTCAAACATCTGATAATCTTTGGCTCTGTTCACATGCAAGAGGAAAGCGGCATGCTCACGCTTAAGCGTGAAGCACTGGCACGCCGTGTGAAAGCTGTGCATGTGTGGGCAAAACCCACTAACTACGGGCTTCCAAGTCGAGTTATCAGATTTCCTGGGATCCACAAATGTCAGTCTCTCTGGGCCTTTTTCTTCGCTCAGTCAGGTTCTCTAGAGCGCAATCCTCTGAATTTCTCACCTGAGACGTTTTTGTACATGGCCCACGGCATTCTGGAAGCTGGAAACAGAAGGAAGGTTGGGGGGGGTCTCACCCCTCGGCACGTGGACACTGAGTTAACCTCCTTCAGCTCAGGGCCTTCCTCCCAACAGGGTCCCCCAATCCAGGGCCCCGCCTGCCCAGCTCCTCCAGAGGGGAGCCTCCAGAATCAGGCCGGCATCGGCGGGGCGAGGAGGGGGAGCGTCTAAAGGGGCACATTCTCAGCCCCACCTTGGACCCATCTTCCCAACACTCGGTACCTCAGCTCCTGAGCCAGCCCGGGTGCTACAGCGCGGACTGGATTCTTATTTTCCCAGTCTCCACCCCCTCCCCTTTCCAGGCTTAGACTTCAGCCTTCTCCTCTCTGCCAAGCTGGTCACCACTTATCTGTCATTTAGCTGCTCCTAAAACTTGCTCGGTAATCTCAACTGCTGTTGTTTCCTCTCCTGTTCTTTAACTTTAAAATAAAATGTACACAGCGCACACCCCAAGTAAATCTGAATCTGTACAGATGCAACCCCATCACCATTCTTTTAAAAACACGCTACTGATGATAACATACATACGCTGAAGTGCACAAATCAGGAGCTGTAAGTTGAGGACCCTGTGCACACTGACCACACCTGTGTAATCAGCACGCAGAACGAGAAACAAAGTCACTAGCACTCTGAAACTAGCCACCTCCAGGGTAACCATTACTTTGGTCTCTGAGAGCTGTGCCTCTTTCTGAACTTTGTTTTGCTCCCCATTATCATGGAGAGGAGGCTCTCAGGCGACCCCAATGACCCCCTCCTCCTGGTACTCACGTTCGTATGAGACCTCCTCCCCCTGAGCATGGCAGGCCCTGTGGTTTGTTCTAACCAATGCAAATGAGCAAAGGTAACAACAGGCTGTCACTCCCGCGATTACAGTATACAGATGGCGACCTCTGGCCGGCTGGCAGGCGTCCCACCGCCTTCCTGGTTTGCTGGCTCTGCTGAAGTAAAGGCCCCAGGCAAGTAGCGAGGGTAGCGCGGCCTGGAGCCAGCCCTCAGCAGGCAGCCCCTCAGGAGCTGAATTCCTCCAACGGCCATGACTGCAGACCCTCCGCCAGCTGACCCTTCACACGAGAGCCCAGCTCCGGCCGACTCCCTGAGTGGAGCCTGGGGGAGACCCGCAGCAGAGGGCACAGCTAGGCTGTCCCAGATCCCTGGCCTGCAGGGAATGGGGTGCAAGCCGCTAAACGTGCGGTGATTGTTACACAGCGATAAATACCTCATGTAACTGTGTGCGCGACTCGTCTGTATCTCTCTACCGCGGTCCCAGTTCGTTAGTTTTCACTGCCCTAGTCCAGTATGTATCTAGTTAACTGCCAGTGGGCTTTTCAAAAGTCTTCAGCTTGGACTATGATGAACACAGCTGCCGTAAACGTTCCTGTACGTGCCTTTTGATGGACATATATTTGTATTTCTATTGGGTATGCATGTAAACGTATTTTCAGCTTTCATAGGTACAGCCAAATCTATGTCCAACACAGTTATTTCAATTTACAGTTTCAGTTGCCCCATAACTTCACCAATACTTGGTACTATGTGTCTTTTCACTTGAGCCGTTCTAGGTGTATGCAGTGGTATCACATAGTGGTCTGAATTTGTATTTCTCAATAACTTGTCAAGATGGGCCATCTGGATGCCCTCTTGTGAACTGCCTATTCAACTCTTATGCCAATTTTTCTATTGAGCTCTCTTTTTCTTATTGATTCACAAGAACTCTTTATATATTCTGGATATGAGTTCTTTATGAGAGAGACACAGACAGAGTCAGAGGGAGGGGGAAGTGCGGTTGTCTTCTCCACTGTGTGGCTTCCTTTTTGAGTGTTTGAAATAATATCTTTTGATGAATAGGAGTTTTTTTTTTTTTAATTTAAAAAATTTGTTTATTTATTTATTTTTGGCTGTGCTGGGTCTTTGTTGCTGCATGCAGGCCTTCTCTAGCTGCAGCGAGCGGGGGCCACTCCTCCTTGCGGTGTGCGGGCTTCTCATTGCAGTGGCTTCTCTTGTTGTAGAGCATGGGCTCTAGGAGCGCAGGCTTCAATAGTTGTGGCATGCAGGCCCAGTAGTTGTGGCTTGTGGGCTCTAGAGCACAGGCTCAGCAGTTGTGGCCCACGGGCTTAGTTGCCCTGTGGCATGTGGGATCTTCCCAGACCAGGGCTCGAACCCGCGCCCCCTGCATTGGCAGGCGGATTCTTAACCACTACGCCACCAGGGAAGTCCCTGAATAGGAGTTTTGGACACAATCCAAGTTATCAATTTTTCCTGTAGGATTGAAGCTTTTTGTGACCTGTTTAAAAAATCTTTGCCTATTTCAAGGCCACAGGATGTTCACTTATATTTTCTTCTAAAAAGCTTTATTGTTGGACATTTCATATTTAGATTTGCAATCCACCTACAGTAGATTTTGCTGTGTAGTATGAAGTTGGGTCAAGATTAATTTTTTCCCACAAGGATATTTAACTTGTCAGGCTGATTTACTGAAAGACTGCTCTTTCCCTTCAGCACTGTACTATCATTTTTCATAAATCAGGTAACTATACCTGTGTGATTTGTTTCTGGACTCAACTGTTTCACTGATTTACTGGCCATGTTTTCCTTACTGAGATACTGCCATATATTAGTTTCAGGTGTACTACCTGTCATCTTTGATCTAATTCCTTTATGACTACTTTGCTTTGGGAAGGAATGGAGACAAGCTCTCATGTCATCTGTAACTTCTCATTTCGAAGTCCTTATGAACTCGCATTTTACTGTGTGAACTCAATTACAAAGAATTATCACCTGGCCCTCTACACACAATCCCTATGTTTGCAGTGGGAACTACCAGTCATACAGATGTTTAGGAAAACAGGCCCCACACCTGTCCTGTTCACGCCTACCTTCAGTGCCGGACACAAGCAATGCCTGGTGCCTAGCAGACAGTAAATGTTTGCTGAGTGAACAATTACAGTAAAGACTATGGAGATTAGACAACAACTTTAAAATGAAACTATGAATTTCTCTCAAGTTAATTATCTCTAATAACTTTTCTGTTATAATCAGGGATTTTGTTCTCTAAAGCATCTACTTCGACCGACCCACATTCTCAACACCAGGAGGATGTGAGAAACAATAGACATACCAGGAAGACGTCTGAGGTGAGAAATGGGGCAATTATAGATCTTCTGCAAAACAGGTACAGTCTTGGTCCTAACAATTAAAAGCTGAAGAACTACATGCTGAACAAAAGCTCTGGCTGTGGCAAGTGATATGCTAAAATGAGCTTGCGGTAAAAGCTATGAGCCCTCACCTTGGGAATCCCCTACCCCACCCTTATCTGAGCCTCTTCCCCTGTATTCATGGACAACCTAACAGTAAAGCATGATAGGAAAAGACCTAAATCAATTTTAAAACAAATACAAAGTTTTAAAGATAAACCTGCTTGTATCTTTATCTAATAAAGACTTCATTAAAAAAAAAAGTAAGGTCTACTTCATACTTTTGTAGAAGATTGCTACTGACAAGAAAAAAGAAAAAAACACTACTCTAAATAATAATCACAGAAAAGATTTATTCAGTTTCAATTAAGTTCAACTAGAGAAGAATTGACATTATTGCTTTAAGTACAATTAATTTCGTTATTTTCTCCTCTTAACAGAGGCCTGAGAACTGCAACTGAGAAAAGATTCCTCACCTGGTCACAGCATCCACAAAGAACGGCGCTGGGGGAGAGATGAGGGAGACCACGCCTCTGTTGCCAGGCCCCTCCTTGCCGGCCGGCGAGAGCCCGTTGTCTCCTGCAAGCCCGTTAGGAAGGGCAGCACTCTGCTGAGGGAAACACGCGGGCCGTCTGAGCGGAGGTGACCACACCTGCCCCACAGCCAGCACTCAGCCCCGCGTCATCTTCTCCAGTGATGACGGTGATAAGGGTGATGTTCACCGTGACAGCTGCTTTGTTTTTCTACCATCCTTCACATCAGACTTTTATTTTCGTTTTTGTCAGCACCCTTAACTATTTACAAGCAGAAAAATTAAACCTCTAGTTTGAAGCCAGTAGGTTCAATCAGAAGAGATTTGATGATGACCCCATGTTTTCAAGGAAAAATAAGAACCTGGTATTCCTTCAGGCCTCATTCTGAAAGGGTAATGGAAAGAAAAATTGCAAATATCATTAACTTACTGGCACAATCCAACGGGGTGTGATCGTGGATATGGAAGATATCTGAAAAAAATTGTACATGTATATTTATTTTTAGGGAAGACTGACATTTTCATAATTATACTCATAATGCTTTCTTCTACTATGAAATGCACTGGGGTGGGGGGCAGGGAGCAGGTCTTAATGGTGCCCTTGAGCTGACGTGGACTTCTGAACCCAAGGTCCTTTTCTACAGCACACATGCCATACGTCACCACTTAAGAAACTGTCATAATCTTGAGAATCTCTTTAATCTAAAAACTTACTACTCCCAGAATGCTACTACTACTTTCAGGTCATTCACTAGGACTGTCCCCCACCCCTAGCATCCAATTTAACATTTATTTTCTGAAACTTCATTTCAGTCCATTACAAAATAATCATAGCCTTCTTGGTAGCATGCTGAACGGTGGGCTGTGACTAACTCAAACGAAGAGCAAAAAGAAAGTACACAGAAGAAAGCTCTGTTCAGCTACAGTCCATGTCCTAACTCCGCATGGAGGAAAGAGCAATGAAAACACCCACACTGCTCCTGACACATGGGGCCTTTGCTATATTCTTTCTAAGGTTTAATTTTCTGTATCTTACTTCCGCGTGTAGAACTGTAATCTAATGAACTCCCAACTTCCCCCTATTTTATGGAAACTTAGCCTAGTCCTTGCACTGGTGACAGATTCTGATAAGAAAAAATTAATGTAAGCCCAGGTTTTAGTAATCTAGGTAACCACCAAAAGAATAAAAACACAAAATATGACTTTCCCACCAATATTAAGAAAATGTACTTCTAACCATAGGAAATAAAAGAGAGAGAAAAAAGAAATATGGTAAAAGTAAACAAAAATTGTTTGGCAGAAACAAGTCCTATAATAACCATAATTACAGTAAATATAAATGGATTTAAACTCAATCAGAAGATACAGACTCTCGAATAAGATTTTAAAAACAAGATCCAGCAAAATGCTGAAAGGTCCACTTAAAACCAACAGATACAAAAAGGTTGAAAATAAAATGATAGAAAATTATACATAAGGTGATTCAAACTTAAAGCTCGGGTGTCAATTTTTTATCAGTCAAAAGGGAAATAAAGAAAGGAAAAAAAGGGCGAAGAAGGACCTTTAAAGTGCTAAAAGGAGCTCAGAAAGTATAATTACCATCAACATATATGCATCTCACAGCCTATCTTAAAAATATACAAAAAATTGAAAGATCCAGCAATAGGTAAGAAATGGGCTAATCAATAACGGTAGACAGAGATACTAAAGACACCCCAGAAACTGACAGAATATTTGAGAGAATCAGCAGATTGACTACTGAAAGAATTCATCAAGTTTGCTAGACACAAAATTAACTTATGAATTCAATAGTAAAAAAAATTAAATACCATTCACAATATCAACAAAACTATGAAGTATTTAGGAGTTAACCTAATGAAGAATAGAGAAGACTTACAGAAAACATTTAGAGACTATTTTCTGTTACGTTAAATCCTAAATTCTTTAAATATAATGGGGGAAAAAAATCTCAGTAGCAAAAAAACATGAAGGACCTGGAAATAACAAAAATAGGAAAACATAAACTTATATTGGGGAGACTATAACTACAAAACTTTTAGGAGAAACAGGAAATCATGGATGACAAAAACATATTGTACTCTTGGCTAAGAAGACAAATATATCAGTTCTTTCCACAAGTTAATTTATGAATTTAACGTAATTACAAATAAAAATTCAAAGGCTTTCAGAGGGAGTGAGACTTGACAAATTTATTCTAAAAATCATCTGAAAGAATTAACATGCAAAAACAGCAAAACACCTGCATAATGATGCTGGACTGGCCTCACCACGTATCAAAATGATTTAAAAAGTTATTAGAGGTCTTCCCTGGTGGCGCAGTGGTTTAAGAATACGCCTGCCAATGCAGGGGACACGGGTTCGAGCCCTGGTCTGGGAAGATCCCACATGCCGCGAAGCAACGAAGCCCGTGCTCCACAACTACTGAGCCTGCACTGTAGAGCCTGCAAGCCACAACTACTGAGCCTGTGCTCTAGGGCCCGTGTGCCACAACTACTGAGCCTGCATGCCACAACTACTGAAGCCCACGCGCCTAGAGCCCGTGCTCCACAAGAGAAGCCACCGCAATGAGAAGCCCGCGCACCACAACCGAGAGCACCCCCCACTCGCCGCAACTAGAGAAAGCTCGCGCACAGCAACGAAGACCCAACGCAGCCAAAAAAAAAAAAAAAAAAAGTTACTAGAAGAGTATTACAGTTCTAACAACAGAAAAATCAGTAAGTGTAACAGAATAGATAGCTCATATGCAGAATCTAAAATGCATCATAGTCTACATTTTTATTTAAAACATTCTAAATTTGTAGGGAAGGAAAAATATATTAGTGATAAAAAAATGTCTTTAATCAAATTGATTTTCATCACTGTATTACCCCCACCTGTGAGGCAGCATAAACAAGCAGTAAGTGTTCTGAGTTGGGCCCCAAGGACTCCTTCTCTGGGCTTCGGGCCATCTTGCACTGGCCTTAGAAGTTACCTCTTTCATCTGGTTAAAGGATTACTGCAGCCCGATATTGCCAACATCCCTTTTATTTTCTGCTTGCTCACCTGGTAAAGTCTCTGCGATTATCGCCCTAAGCTGGTGGTTCCCGGCCCACACCCACATCACTGGGAATGTGTCAGAAATGCAGCTTCTTGGGCCCCAGGAATGCACCGCATCCGAAAGCCCGAGAGTGGAGGCCAGCAACCTGTGCTTTCCTACACTCTCCAGTGATGCAGACACACACCTGAGTGTGAGGGCTGGTGACCTACGCAAACATCAGGGGAAGGACCGCCCTCACTTGCAAGGCTTCGAGTGACCCCTACGGCAACTCCTGCCACGCCACTCACAAGGTACTAAGTGAACTATCTATCTGTGTACCTTTCATCCCAGTATGTCTCTGAAGGGAAGGGACTGCTTCCTCTTTGTATTATGGTCACAGTACTTAACACGGTGTCTCCCAAACTCAAATGATGATCAATACGTTTAACGCCAACCACTCTTACGCTCCCACCTTTCTGTACGTTTTCAACAGCTGGAGGTCTTACTGCCTGAACCCTTCAGAAGCTGGTTCACCCCGCATGTCCCTCTCACACCACTCACTAGGGTGCTGGGTTACAGAGGCTCAGCAACATGTGGTCGCTGTCCTGTGACACACAGACCCAAGTGGGCAGAAGCTCACTATAGAAAGGCAATGCTAGGTGGTTACCGAAATATAAACTCTCATTAAATGAAAAGTTTTACTAAACTGCAGAAAAGGCAAAAACTGCA
This sequence comes from Balaenoptera musculus, assembly GCF_009873245.2. NCBI lineage: Eukaryota > Metazoa > Chordata > Mammalia > Artiodactyla > Balaenopteridae > Balaenoptera > Balaenoptera musculus. The sequence continues at coordinate 625,087 of NC_045791.1, read as the reverse complement.
ATCTACTGGGAACATTTTCAAAGAGAAATACCTTTCCATCCTGCTGTTTTAAAGCCTATTTACCTGAGGTGTGGTTGTGTGGTCAATGAGATTCTCTGTTAGAGATAAAAGCAAGGCATCCAATTCATCTGTAGCATCCTACAGAAGACAAGATACATGGACGTTAAATGACCCGTTAGTCACCAGACTAGATATTTTCCATATCCTCTCAGTGTATAATTTGGACCCAGGCCTGGATGGTGTTAACCTTTAAACGAAGGGGACCCTCAGGAATCATGATTATTAGTGATTCCACTTTTGTTTGGAGGGGAACCTAGCCTACAGTCAGAATATTAAAAAGCTAAAGTGTTATGTGAATTTTCATACAACTATTCCTTCTGGTGAGACAAAACTTGCGTAGGGTTAGGACCGTCCCGGCTCTCAGTTCTTAAAACAGACGGCAGAAGCTAAAGGTTCAGCCCAGTTGACGATGACTACGGACACGCCTGAACTTGCAATGCTTCTTTATCCACATGGATGAGTGATTCACTGTTCACAAAGAGTATAATATAACCCCCCCCCATAAATGTTAATACTTTTGTCTAATTAGTATTTGAAGCACCTTATAGAAACAGAGTTCCGTACTGCAGTGTGTCTGTGTTTCTGGGCACAGGAAGAATTTTAAAAGGATAACAGATAAAATTCCAGTCTGGAAATGAGAGAAGTAAGTATCCAGGGTGTAGTCCATAACAAAAAAGGCCCTTCATTTATACATTTCTGCCTGTCTGTCTTCAGGCCACGGTGCGTGTCCTGTTCGATGTCAACTGAATTTTAATCACACATGTGAAAAACCGCCTGTCTCCTCCCACACCCCCTCCTCCTACTCCGCCCCCTCGTACCCTGTAACCTGGGTGAGCCCCCCAAACGGCCCGTGCATATCTCTACCACAACGTATCAAAATTCTCTCTCCAACTGTACTGGAAGCAGTTTGAAAGAAGAGGCCGTGTTTCACTCATTTGTGAATTTTCAAAGCCTATCACGCTGTCTGGTACAATATGCAATAAATCTTTGGGCTAATTGTCTTTCTCTGTTCCAAAAACATCTCGGGTTCCACCTAATGATTTTCAGTGATCAGAGATGTCAATGTATCTTTTTAGAATTTTAATTAGCAGAAAGGAATCTCCAGATTAAAAAGGTATTTTAGGTTGAGTTTTTTTTTTTAAACTCCTAAGTCTGAAAAACCATACACCTGAATATTAACTATACACTGTCTTTGGGTAGTGGGAATCAGGTGATTTCTAATGTTTTTTTTTTATGAAATATTTGGTAAATTTCTACAATAAATGTGCTTACACAATAAAAGAACAAAATGGTAAATGTTCATTTACAAAAATAATTTTTTGTTTAACTTGCAAATTAAAACATTCACTGGGCAATGAGCTGGGTTCCTGTGACTTGTGAACTGCTAAGGGTGTACGGCAGATGGATAGAGGAGAGGCAGGATTTGAGACTTGCTGGTTATGTTACAACACAGTGTCAGAAAGTCAATTTCAATCCATCAATATTTATTCAGTGCCTGTTATGTGTCATGTACAGTTTGAGACACTAGGGAAGCATAGCCCGAATCCAAAACCCCAAAATACCGAGACCCCCTAAAAACAGAACTACCAACAAATACCTCAAAAATGGAGAAGATTCAATTGCTCCCTCCTTCCTGAGGAGCCTCAGGGGCCGTTGGGGGTAGGTAGGCTGAGACCCCACCACCAAAGGTCAAGTGAGGTCTCCCCTGATTGAGGACTTCACCCCTTGATTAAAGTCACTTCTGCTTCAAAAAAAAAAACAAAAAACGGAGAAGAAACCCTGAGCTGCTCTTGGGAGGGATGTGACAACAGCATTCTCCCTAGAGCAGTGAGGCTCGATGCTCTTCTCACGGCTGGCGTTCTGGTGGCCGTCACAGATCACCAGGCGTCCTTACAACCAGGACTCGAGGCAGGGGAGTCTCTGTGGAGTAACCTTGAAAGTGGAAGGAATCGTTACCTTTAGAGCAGGCCCATTTTCTGCAGGCGTGGTTCGCATCGGAATGAGAGACCCTCCAGGGACCGGCGCGGCGTTCTCATTTAACTCAGCACTAGGAAGAGAAAGGCAGGTTCACGTCACGGACGACCGACGCAGGAGCAACAGGCAGCGTGCTGAAGGAGGAGGCTCAGGGAAGTAGGGTAACCGCCCCACAGGGAAGGAAGAGACAGCTGGCGGGGGGGTGGGGAGCAGACAGTGGTCCGCGCTGCCCCACACGCCGCCGTGAACCCCTCCCCATCCATCGCATAACAGGTTCACATCCAGGTCAGACCCGTTCACTACTGCTTTGCTTCCCTCCGAAAGCTCAATGAAATGACAGAAAAGATTTCTTTTTAACAAAAGAATAAAATCATAAAACTTCAGAACCAATAAAGGATGTCAGTGGTAGCTCAGGAGCTTTGAGGAAATGCTGAAAACCGTGAAATGCACAGTACAAGAGGTGATTTCAGGGTTATGGGCAGATTAGATGCTACAGTCTGCTCCAAAGAGCATCCAGTCTAGAGAAATCATGTAAAAGACAAGGCAGATACACAAAACAAGACAGACAGATACACGAAGAAGACAGATCAAGAACGGGACAGCTCGGTGGAACAGCAGTGACACGGAACACCTGAGCCGCGGAGAACGAGGCAGGAAGCCCCTTCAGGAGGCGGGCGGGAGCGCTCCACCGCACAGGGCAGCAGCCCACCTCCAGGGCTCCAGACGCGGCGGCGGGATTGGCCCGGGAGAGGATGCCAGCAGGAAGGACAAGGACGTCAGCCCCAGGTGAGGATCACAAGAACAGGAGCAGCTTACAGACAGCTTCAACGCCAGGGAGGAGACGGGGAAGCCAAGAGACCATCAGCCACCAGGACGACACACCCGGCAGGGACCCCGGTCCTCTCCAGCATCACTGCAAAGCATGCAAGTGACAGGAGCAGTGCCCGTCCAATCCCACAGGGAGACTGAGAAAAAACAAGAGGCAAATCCTAGATGGAAGAGTCAGCCTTGGGAGCTAGACAGAAGCTAGGACCACTGCAGCCACAGCACTGAGGCACACAGAGGCAGAGAGATGAAAAGTAAGAAGGAACAGTTATGAGAGACAGAGAAGGGATCAGGGTATTTCAGCTAATGTCTAATGGATGCTGGATATTCACAAAGATAAGGGCTTATGACTTTCCAGAACTAAAAAAAAGACATAGGTCTTCAGATTGAAACACCATCTTGAATACTAACAAGAATGAAAAATAAAACTATACTTAGATGTACAGTAATGAAAATGCAGAATCTCAAGAATAAGCAGTGAAAAACCTAAAAGTTACCAGAGAGAAAAGATAACTTTGTGCTCCAGAGAAAAGAAACAGCTGAGACTAAAGGAGTGAGCCCTGAAAGGAGTGAAATACATTTCACAATGAAGTCTCCCAACCCCTCAACAAGAGATTAGTCCTGCTTTTCTACACACTAATAACAAACTATCAGAAAGAGAAATCAAAAAAAACCAACCCTGTCTAAAACTGCATCAGAAAGAATAAAATACCTAGGAATAAACTTAACCAAGGAGGCAAAAGGCCTATACTCTGAAAACTAAACTCTGAAAACACTGACAAAGAAATCTCAAGATGATACAAAGAAATGGAAAGATACCCCATGTTCACGTATTAGAAGAATTAATATTGTTAAAATGTCCATACTACCCAAAACAATCTACAGATTTAATGTAATCCCTATCAAACTCCCTATCAGACATTTTTCACAGAACTGGAACAAATAATCGTAAAATTTATATGGAAACACAAAGGACTACGAATTGCCAAAGCAATCTTGAGAAAAAAGAATAAAGCTGGAGGTATCACACTCCTTGACTTCAAACTATACTACAAAGCTACAGTAATCAAAACAGTCTGGTACTGGCACAAAAACAGACACACAGATCAATGGAACAGAATAGAGAGCCCAGAGATAAACCTATGCACTTAGGGTCAATTAATCCACAACAAAGGAGGCAAGAACATACACTGGGGAAAAGACAGCCTCTTCAGTAAATGGTTCTGGGAAAACTGGGCACCTACATGTAAAAGAATGAAATTAGAACATTTTCTCACACCATATACAAAAATAAACTCAAAATGGATAAAAGACCTAAATGTAAGACCAGAAACCATAAAACCAATAGAAAACAAAGGTAGAACACTCTTTGATATAAATCATAGCAATAGTGTTTTTGGATCTGTCTCCTAAGGCAAAGGAAACAAAAGCAAAACTAAACAAATGGGGCCTAATTAAACTTAAAGTCTTTTGCAGAGCAAAGGAAACCACTGACAAAATGAAAAGATGACCTACAGAATGGGAGAAAATGTCTGCAAATGATATGACCAGTAAGAGGTTAATATCTAAAATACATAAATAACTCATACAACTCAATATTAAAAAAAAAATAAACAAACCAATTAAAAGTGGGCAGAAGAACTGGATAGGCATTTTTTCAAAGAACATACAGATGGCCAACAGGCACATGAAAAGATGCTCAACATCACTCATCATCAGGGAGATGCAAATCAAAACAATGAGATATCACCTCACACCTGTCAGAACGGCTATGGTCAAAAAGAGCAAAAATAACAAATGTTGGTGAGGATGTGAAGAAAAGGGAACCCTTGTGCTCTGTTGGTGGGACTATAAATTGGTGCAGCCACTATGGAAAATAGTATGGAGGTTCCTCAAAAAACTAAAAATAGAATTACTATACAGTCCAGCAATTCTACTGTATTTCTGATATAAATCCTGAGAAAACAAAAATACTAATTCAAAAAGATACACACTCCCCAATGTTTACAGCAGCATTATTTACAATAGCCAAGATACAAAAGCAACCTAAGTGTCCATCAAGATAAATGGATAAAGATGTGGTGTATACATGCAGTGGAATATTACTCAGCCATAAAAAAGAAATTCTGCCATTTGCAAAAACATGGATGGACCTAGAGGGTATTATGTTTACTGAAATAAGTCAGATAGAGAAAGACAAATGCTGTATGTTATCACTTATATGTGGAATCTAAAAAATAAACAAATGAATATAACAAAACAAACAGATTCACAGATACAGAGAACTAGGGGTTACCAGTGGGATGAGGGAAGTGGGGAGAGGCTAGATAGGGACAGGAAATCAATAAGTATAAACTAAATACCATGTATAAAATAAATAGGCTACAAGGATATAAATATACCCAACTTATAATAAATTTAAGAATGGAGTATAATGTATAAAACTATTGAATCATTATATTATACACCTGAAACAAACATAATATTGTAAATCAATTATACTTCAATTTTAAAAAAAGAATCCTGAGGCCAAACCAAAAAAAAAAAAAAAAAAGGACAACAAAAAAGATTAGTCTTAACATAGTTTACACTGCTGCAAAACACAGAAAGCAGATGAAAAATCCTTACAACATGTGTGTATAATGAAGAACATGCGCAATGTTAATTTGGAGCAAACATTTGTCCATAACTTAAAAAATGAATATATTGTGGCAACTGAAATGAAGAAACCATGGATAACTTTTTTAAGATTCAGATATATCAAAACAAAAGTGACTGAATCGTACACTGTAAATGGGTGATTTGAATCGTATCTCAATGAAGCTGTTATTATAGAAGTCAACAATCCGAACAGACATTTCTCCAAAGAAAAAAGGATGTTCAACATTGTTATTCTCAAGGTAAATGAAAATCAAAACTACAACGAGACACCGCTTCGTACTCACTGGGGTGGGTACAGTTTTTAAAATGAAGAATAATAAACACTGGCAAGGATATGGAGAAGCTGGGAAGATCATATGTTGCCGGGGGACTGGAAAATGCCTTAGCTGTTCTGGAAGACAGTTTGGCAGGTGCTCAGTAAGTTAGAGACAGAGTTACCACATGACTCCCAACAGCCTCCTGGGCGCACATTAACGAGAACTGAAAGCATGTCTACAGAAATCCTAGTGTGGGAATGTTCAACAACAGCTATATTCACAGTAGCCAAAAAGCAGAAACAACACAAATGTCCATCAATTGACACATGGATATACGATGGAATATTATTCAGCCATGAAGTACCAATACAGGCTACAATATGGATGAACCTTGAAAACATTATGTCAAATGAAAAAAGCCAGACACATATTTGTATGAGTCCAGTTATATGAACTGTCCAAAGCAGGCAAATCCAGTGCAGGCAGAAAGTAGGTGGGTGGTTGCCAGGTGCCGGAGGAGCAACGTGGAGAGCCGGCATATGCGGAGGGTGCTTCCGTTAGGGGTGAGGACAATATTATGGAACTAGATAGCGGTTAGGGTTGCACAACTTTGTCAATTCACTAAAAAGCATTGAATTGCCTACTTTTAAAGGGTTAATGTATAGGAATTACAGCTCAAAAAAAAAGATAAAAGCAAAATGATCTAAATCTACTATAGCAAAATATGAGGATATGACAAAGCTTGACATGTGGTACACAGACATGTATTATATAGTCTCCACACCTTTCTGTACTCCTGAAATATTTCCTTTTAAAAAGGGGGTACAGCAACTTTTTAAAAGTGTGGTATGGCATGAGGAAAAAAACAGTACCAGAAAAGGAAAAGATCCAGAAACAGACCCAGGTTTGTATAAGAACATAAGCATATTTTAAAGGATCCATTTCAAATCCTGGGAGGAAAACAGATTATTCAAAATACCAACAGCCATTTGGAAAAACAAATCCGGAAGTTGGAGTCCATTCCAGGACCTTCCCACCTTCCAGAGTTCAATGAAATTTCTGATAAACAACTGGGTAGTCACATCCCCATCATCCTCCTCTTGGCAAAAAAGTTTGTGATGAGGTTACTCTAAAAGGCTCCAATAAAAACAACAATAGCATTAAAAATGTTGTGGGCAAATTGATTTCTTAGAAAAGGTTAAGTTGTAATTCCAGTTGTACCCTGATCACCAAGTAGTAGGTTTGCTGAGTACTAACTGTAAAGTCCTTTACACGAAGCATGTGCTTAAGTGCTATGTTGATTACAGCACCTGGAACTGAATATCACTAATCAGAAAACTCTTCACTGCGTAAGTTCTGAATAACGGGAAAAGAAACACATTCACTCAACAATGTTTAGCACCAACTAAGCACAGAACACTGGATACGCAGGGACGAACGAAACAAACTGCAACAAAGCAGGGGATGGAAGTCTAGTAAGACAAGAGACATGGCATAACATTCAACAAGAAAAGACAGGCAGAAGGAACTCAGAGGGAACAGCAAAGAAATCTGCTTGCGTCATGTGAGAGACCATAGTAAGACAGTTTATAAGAGCAATCCCACCTTGCCGACAGCATGGCACTAAGGCAACTACCACACCTAAGAGAAGTAGTACACATTCTTCACCAGGTATCTTACGAGATTAAAAATATCTTCAAAGGCTGTTTTTGCTCTATAGTTTGAATCAGCTGAGGAAGAATCAGAATGAAAAGATTAATTAGGAGTATCTTCAAATGATCTAAAATTAGGTCCTAAGAAGCTATGTAGTGGATAGAAGAGTGATTTCAGGCTTTCTTTCAAATAGATATCCTGAAACCATGTGATCACAGAGTGGGAAAGAGGAAAAAAAACACCCCCCCAAAGAAAGTTAAGAGGAAAAGAACATCAACTTAATTCAGTCTACCCACAACTGTACCTGTTGGTGGCAGCATCCTGAACACTGGCATTTTTATGACTTAATAAGCTATCTTCTCTTGTAACCTAAGAAAAAGAAATCATAAAAATTAAATCTCCTCAATACACTGCAATAACCTATATGGGAATAGAATCTAGAAAAGAGTGGATATATTAACTGACTCACTCTGCTGTACAGCAGAAACTAACACAACATTGTAAATCAACTATACTCCAATAAAAATTAATTTAAAAAAATTAAATCTCTCTCACAGATAATAAAGTAATAAATTTACATTCCTTTCCAGTAAAAATAGAAGTATCTGTTTGCTTCAGTTCCAGAAAGAGGTAACCATACCTTATCTATGGAAATATAGATACTGTACCCAGCACAATCCTATCCCACGCCCAAATTCATACTCCAAGTTTCCACTTCAATATGTTGGTCTACGAATCCATACGCTTTACTAGACAGCTCTAAATCATTTAAGACACAATGGTATATGTTAGTCGATGTACACAGAATCCAAAAAGATTCAATGCCAGAATTTTTCAAATTTACATGATAAAAAGAAGAAACAGACGTTAAGCTGCGTTATCTGGCTTTTTGTTTTTCCCTGAGTACAAGGAATATTTCAGAGGAGAATTCTAAAAAATCTTTCTGAAGAGGTCAGTTAGTTTTTCCCCTCAACTTTATTGAGGTATCATTTACATACAGTAAAATGCACACATTTTAAATGTACGGTTTGGTGCATAATCAACACTACAATCAACATATGTAACACTTCTACTACCCCAAATGTTCCCTTGAGGCTTCCGATGCAATCCCACCAAAAACCCATACACGTGGCCAGCAGTGATCTGTGCTTTCCATAGTTTCATATAAATGGAATCGTAACATCCTTCTGTGGCTCCCTCTTTAGAGTAACAGGATGTTTTTGAGGTTCACCCACGGTGTTGCATGTGTCACTAACGCATTCCTTTTTGCGTGCTGAGTATCTTTCCACTGTATGGATACACCCCAATTTGTTTACCTGTTTACTTGTTGATGGACATTTGGATGGTTTCTAGTTTTTACCTATTACAAACAAAGATGCCAGGAACATTCATGTACTAATACCTGTGTGAACCTACGCTTTTATTTCTCTTGAGTAAATACCTAAGAGTGGGGCTGCTGGGTCATATGCTAAGTGTACGTTTAATATTTTACCAACTCTTTTTTTAAAATTAATTAATTTTTGGCTGCATTGGGTCTTCTTTGCTGTGTGCAGGCTTTCTCTAGTTGCGTCGAGCGGGGGCTGCTCTTCGTTGTGGCGCACGGGCTTCTCATTGCGGGGGCTTCTCTTGTTGCGGAGCACGGGCTCTAGGCGCACGGGCTTCAGTAGTTCTGGCGCACGGGCTTAGTAGCTCCACCACATGTGGGAACTTCCGGGACCAGGGATCGAACCTGTGTCCCCTGCATTGGCAGGCGGACTCTCAATGACTGCGCCACCAGGGAAACCCTTACCAACTCTTATAAAGTACTTGGAACATTTTATGTTCTTACCAGCTGCGTGCATTGCAGGCCGTCCATCACTGCCCACACGGGCATGTCAGTTGTTAACTTTAGCTATGAATTACAATGTTAGCTGTAGACTTTTTTCATAGATACCCTTTATCAGGCTGAAGTTCCATTCTATTCCTAGTTTGCTGTGAGCTTTTATCATGAACAAGTGTTAAATAACGTGAAATACCTTCTCCAAATAAATTGAGACAATTTTCCTTATTTTCTAATATGTTGTACTATACTGGTTTTTGAACAATAAACCAACTTTTTTCCTGAGATAAACCCTACTTGGCCATGGTGTACTATCCTGTTTATAAGCTGTTCAGTATGATCTGCTTCTACTCTGTTAAGGACTTTTGAGTCCATGTTCAAGAACAGTCCTGGTCTGTAGCTGCTTTTCTTGTACTCCTTCCCTCTGGCTTTGGTGTCAGGCTGAGACTAGTCTCATAAAACGAGTTGGGAAGTGCTCCCTGCTCTCCTAATTCCTGAAAGAGCTTGTGTAGAACGGTCATTACTTCTTCCTTAAATGTTCAGTAGACCTTAACAACGAAGGCATCTGGTCCTGAATTTTTCTTTGTGGGATGATTTTAACTATAAAACAAAATCTTTCATTTAGGGCTATTCAAGTTATTTCTCTCTTGTTCAAGTCAAAACAGATCCAAAGTACAACTGAAACGTGAGGTGACGAAAAACTGTCACCACCACTGCTGCTACAATAGGCAGTGTCAACATCGGGATCAACACTTACTAAACACTAATTCTGTGCCAGGAGCCATTCTGTGGCCTTTACCTTTATCATTTTATTTCATCCTTATAACCCACCTTAGGGAAGGTACTACCATCACCCCTTTTTAAACATAATTAAACTGAGGCTCAGGGAAATTAACTAACTTGCCAAGTCACAAAGCTAATCGGCGACTAGCTACTAGTAGATTAGAAACAGGATTCAAACTCCAGTTGTCTGATTCCAGAGCCTGTACTGCCGTATTTTATATACAAATATTATGTTTTATGTTTACACTGGGGTGAGAAGGTACATAAAATGCACGAACGATATTCCTCAAGTCCTCTCAGTTCTCCTCAAGGCTTGTGCCTGGGAACACAATGGGTAAAGAGCCCCTTCTCAGCAACAGGATTATTTTGAAATCCTAGTTGACAACAGGACTTGGTGAGACAGGCTTCTGTCCTGCTTCAGCGCAGAGGATAACCTGAAAGTTGGGGAGGGCCAAGGAAAAGCTGATTTTGAGAGCATGGACGCCATCAACTTCATGGGGGCTGGTCCCTACCCACTGCACCCTCATGAGACGACACAGTCAACTCTTCACCTTATAACCATCACTCTGTTGCAAATAACATCACAATTTTGCTGAATTGGGGGTAGATGGGTGGTGGGGAACAATGAATTGATAAAGAAAGACCTAAAGTCATAGACTTAATATTGACAGGAACCTAAAAATCACTATAGCGTTTCCAGCTATAAAAGTGGCAAAGATTAGGGACTCACTTCTGCAGGGATTTGGCTTTTAACTTCTTACACTGTAGAGCAGCATCTTTACTCTTTTTCTCCTGTGACTCCCCCCTCTTAATCTTGCCTGAGTAGAATTTGGAGTTGGGAAGGCATCTGCCACCTTTGTTTTGTCTTTTTTTCCTTTTTTTGGGCACGCGGGATCTCAGTTCCGCGACCAGGCATGGAACCCGCACCCTCTGCGGTGGAAGCGCGGAGTCCTGACCACTGGGCCGCCGGGGAAGTGCCGGCATTGCCAGCTTGCGTGTGCTTCCTGGTACTATTCTCTCTAATCACTGGCCAAGTCACTCATGTCTACCGTTCGTGTACTTTCTTTGTTCTACAGGGTCTCCTTCCACTTCACCAGAACCCTAGTAAAGGCAGCTTACCTTCTGCACTGCTTCTACTTGAGCCTTCAAAATGTTACTCTTCAAGTCAGGAGGAACTCTCCTGGCATTCAGTGCTGGGCTGTCAATGGCATTATTCAGACATTTCTCAGTTAACTTCACCACTTCCTCCTAGATATTAAAAATATTCTGTAAGCAACTCTGAGAGCATATAACTAAATGGAAACAGAAAAGGACTGATGAAAGTTCATATACAGACAATCAGGGAATCACGTGTCTCAGGCAGTCATATCCTACTCCAGGAAGAGTCGACTCTTACATGGGGTTTCAAACTAAGGCGCAGTAATCACAAACAAGAACTATGGCTTGGCAGGGACCCCTGGAAATCATCTAGCCCAATTTCCTGTCTTTAAGCAACTGAATAACTAACGATACCACCCTGGACAAATGCCTGAAATAAACCACAGACTGTGTGCCTTTTGCTGCAATTAATTTCAATTGGATTTTAGGTCAGACCCTACGCAGGCTAATCCCTGTGGTTCTGGAACTGTCACCAGGTAGATGACTGTGTCTGAGATTATGTTACATGGCCAGAAGGAGGTCACTATCAGGTAAAGACTTATGAAAATGATAAAATAAAGCACAAGTCCACTCAATGAAGATCATAATTGAAACAATATAAATTAACTATTATGAAAAGAAATGGGAGAAAGCAAATTAATAAGTTTAAATTATCTGCACTACAACTGATATTTTACCTGACTTGAATGACAATCAATAATAACAACAACTACCATTATCATTACTATGGTTACCATTTAACACTGGGCTAAATAACAAACTCACTCTAAATACTTTCTTCGTCTCAGATACAGCTTTTGTTCTATAAAACAGGCTAGCTGCCACGTATGGGATTACATACTGCACCGCTCTTTCAGGTTTGAAAATATTTAACTAATGTGCTTATTCTAATCTGGTTTTTCTAAGTGTGGTCTCCACACATCTGCCTCTGGGTGGGACCCCAAAATGTGAATGTTTAACAAGCTTCCCTGCGTGATTCTGACACCTCTAAACGTTTAAGAATCACTACTTTGCACTAGACTGTAACTTCCTAGTCTTTAGAATGGTTCCCAGCAAGTGAAAGAAGACCTGATATCCTTTTTCAACCATGCCTAGTTCACACCACATGATCCAGCAATCCCACCTCTGGGCATACGTCCAAAGGAAACAAAATCACTATCCCGAATAGATCTGCACCCCCAGGTGCACTGCAGCCCAGACATGGAAACAACCGCAGGGCCCATCAAAGATGATGAAAAGGATGTAAAGTACACACACACACATACACATAAATACACACACACAAGGAAATACTGTTCAGCCTTTAAAAAGAAGGAAATCCCGCCATTTTCAACAACCCAGATGAAGCTGGAGGCCTCGTGCCGAGTGAACCAAGCCAGATAGAGAACAACAAATACTGCACGGCACTACTCAGATGTGGGACCTAAAAAAAAATTCTAAATCAGAAACAGAGAGCAGAATGGTTGCCAGGGACTAGGGGGTGGGATAGCAGAGGGAGGTTGGTACAAGTTATCAGATGAATAAATCCTGAGGACCCAGTGTACAGCATGGTGACTACAGTTAATTATACTGATTTTTACACTCGAAATTTGCTGAGACAGTAGATCTCAAGCGCTCTCACTAAAAAAACAAAACAAAATGAAAAGGTAACTTATGTGAGGTGACAGATATGTCAACTAATTGGACTGTAGGAATCATTTCACAATGTATACTTACACCAAATCATCAAGGTGTACACTTTAAAGATATTTAAATTTTATTTGTCAATTATACCTCAGTAAAGCTGGAAAAATATCATGGCTAGTTCAAATGCTTTGACATTTTCTTTTCAGAGACAATTACATTGCAGACTTGAGATTATTTGCTAATCATTTATATTTGCACGTCACAGGATTCTCAGAGCAACCTGCCTCTGATATAGGCAAGTATTTATTTTCCTGCCTATATTAAAAACAAAAACAAGAATTCAACACACGTATCACAGGTAAAAGTACCCGTGACTGTTACCATCTTTCTGGAAGGCAATTTTGCAAAAGTACCAAAGGCTTTTAAATTATTCCTGGAATTTGACCTAACGCTGTGCCGCACCATGCGGCTTGCGGGATCTTAGTTCCCAGACCAGGGACTGAACCCGACCCAGGCAGTGAAAGTGCAGAGTCCTAACCACTGGACCACCAGGGAAGTCCCAAAACTAACACTTCTACTTCCCAGTAAAATAATCAAAGATGATGGCAGATACTTACTTATAAGACTGCCAGAGCACTGATTGTGACGGTGAAAATTAGCAACAATCTAAATGACTAACAGGAGACTGAGTAAATGCAGTGATGATATATGCATGCCATTTAACTACCATCGGTAATATGTTATTGAAATAAAGAGAGTTATAATGGATTAGTTATAGAAAACAGTGGTATTGCATTTTTATTAAAAAAATATATATATATCACATTTCAAGGTTTGGTTTAAAATGTTAACCATAGTTACCTCTTAGTACTGGGATAATGGAGGTTGGATAATGTCCTGCTTTTTAAAATCTTTATGTTGTGTTACTACGCTGCTGATATGTCTGCCTTGGATGGCCAAAATGTGCAAACAGAAGACCGAAAGAACTAAAAAGACAACCTGATTCCTAAACACCCCAAACATGACTGGACACTCAAACTCTCCTGTAGAGCCGTCCTTGCTGCCATCAGAGTCAGCTTAGTTAGGAGCTTAAGTCGGGTTAAAGTCATCCAAAGTCTGCTTCAGTTTGTTACCAAGCAAGGGGTCATGCGCTCGCAGCACACAAAGCCAAACTCTGACAGCGGGTGTTTGCAGCAAAGTAGGGTGCCAAGCAAGGAGAACAGGCAGCTCATGCGCAAAAGACCTGAACTCCCTGACGGCTTTCAAGCAAGGGTCTTTAAAGACATTGTTAGGGAAGAGGGTCCAGGATGCATGATCAACCTGTGGACCTTCTTCTGATTGGCTGGTGGTAAAAGGGTGATGACTCGGGAACCTCAACCTTCTGGTTCCAACCAGTCTCGGGTCGACATGCTTGCGGTCAGCACATCGTCACCATCCCGCAGCGGGTGGGGGTCTCAGCTTCTGCAGAACAGCTCAGAGATAGGCAGCAGACGGTTCTCCACATCCCTTCAGGAGGACCTAGGAGCCCGGTGACTCTACTGTCCTAATCATTAACTGCTTGAGTCGGCTCTCTGGAACTCAGGGAAGGCCCAGGAGACTACAGCCTGTTTCCTACAAACAAGAAACGGGGGACATGGAGAGGCTTTTTGTTCCTGGGAGGGCCCCACGGGGTTCTGCTTGGTTTCAGTCCCCCCTCTTCTTGGATCCTCCTCAATCCTGAGGGGAACAGGGGCAGGACAAGAAAGGGAATGAAGTTTCTGGATAGAGAGATTAATCATCAACTCAGCAGGGCCACTCAGTGTTTGAAGTTCTCAACCGGAATGCCATCACATCTAAACTCAAAACCACTCTTGAAACAATCCTGGCTAGAAGAGAAGTCTTATTTCTGAGAGCTCCTTCTTTAAATGGCTCAGAAAACTGAAACTGTTTAATTGAAAAAAAAATTGTATAAGCCTTTTAACTAAAGTGAAGTTCTTTTTAGTTCTAACCTTGGAGAGACGCAAAGAGTTATTTTAAGGTTGGTATGGTTCACTCTTTTTGAGAATTTAATAAAATTTGGACCCACTTTCCAGAAAAACGTATAAGTGAATCAAAGACAAGAACATGTATTCAATTTTATAGGGTTTAAGGCACTCCTCGTAATTATTCATGGGTAGATCCATGATTTGCAAGAACCTTGCTTTAGAAGAACACATACAATTTGCCTTGTATTTTACCTAAATATACACAAAAGTTTTAACCACTTTATAAAGTTTCTTCCCCTTAAACTGTTGAATGTATCTAAATGAAGCCAGAAGAGTCCCTGAGATCATGATAAAAGAGATGTGAACTTTTAGAGCTAGCTTACCATATAAACTAAAAAATGCTAAGATACAAACAGCTTAACAGCCTGATTTCCAGACTTAAAAATTATTCTTTAAAAAACCGGCACCTGGGACTTCCCTGGTGGTCTAGTGGTTAAGACTACGCTTCCACTGCAGGGGGCATGGGTTCAATCCCTTGGTTGAGGAACTAAGATCCCACATACTACACAGTGCGGCCAAAAAATAAAAATTAAAAATTAAAAAATTAAAAAAATAAAAATAAAAAACCTGTACCAACAATATTAGTATAATATTAGTAGCTATTCTTTAAGCTGAAAATGTCAAGGGGTAGCAGAATACGCCATCCCCAAATATGCCACCTTGGGGCATATTATTTTGAGCTGAAGGCAACTGAGAAGAAGCAGATACAAGAAACACTCCGTCCTTACCCTATTTGCCTAAAAGCAGGACAGAAATTTACAAAGGAGTCCCTCCTTCCCTCTTTACCGGGAAGGACAAATGTTAATCCCTGCAAACAACTCAAACCCTTATCATGAAAAGCAAGGACTTAAAGCTGCATAACAAGCCTTACTGCTGTTTACCCCGCCTTTCCTTGTACTCTCCACCAACTACCCCTTTCTTTTTTCTGACTTTAGCTGAAGATGGTATTTAGCTGCAATTCTAAGCCACCTCTGAGAGTTACTCATTCTTCCCTGGTAGCTCCCACCTATACCTGAGATACACATATCAATCAACTTCTGTTTTTCTCTTGTTAATCTGTCTTTTGAAACAGAGGTCTCAGCCAAGAACTGAGAATGGTAGACGGGGAAATTATTTCTCTCCCCTACAGCAGTTACTGTCAAATAGGAGATATTTGCCTTTGCGTTTGTAAAAGTATCATTTCTATTTACTACTTACATAATACACAACAGCCCACAGATCCCTGGACAAGGGTGACCTTCGCACGGCTAATGTCTGAAGACTTCCCCAAAGGGAAGTCACACCCATCACCACACCTCCTGTGTCCAAATTGAGGGTAGAGGGAAAGAAAGTAACCACTTACAGAACCAAACTATCAATAAAACGTCTGGAGTCACTTGTGTCAGGGACAAAATGGAGACAGTCAACACAGGCACACGAAGGACACTTAACCTAACCTTGCAGCATGTACAGCTCTCCTCAGAGGTCGGCAGAGGACCCCAGCCAAGCCCCACACACCAAGTCCGTCCAAGCCAGCTCTGTGCTTCCTGTTGCCCTAACTCAGCTACTCTGATCCAAATAAGAAAGAAGACCACTAGGCAACCAGGCAGCTGAAAAAAACAAAAAACTTCGGCATTTCTCCCATAAAACCCCTTAATCTGTCAGCAACTTGGAACTTAACTGCTCCCATAGTCTTGCGTTTCCAGGCTTGCAGGTCAAAATCCTTGCAATAAGTTCATCTTTTTGCTTTGTCTTATTCAGAGTGCAGATTTTGGGTTTTGCTATACTTTTTGGTTATACCCTATTAAGGTTTGGATACAAAGAAAATCAAAAGCGTAAAAACGACAAAGATTATTCCAAATCTTGTGTGGTAGCAACCTGCTGCTAGATTACATTCCCAACAACAAGAGAAGGACAGCCTGCAGGCCAAACCTGGCCCACACCTGCTGTAGTAAGTAAACCTGATGGGAACACGGCCACACCCGGGCCCAGTGGCTGCTCTCCCGCCATGGTGGCAGAGTCGAGTACAGTGACAGAGACTGTACGGCGGCCTAGACTAAACTATTTACTGACCTTTTAATGAAACAGGCTGCCAACCTGTGGTCAAGAGAACAGTCATCTGCCTGACTTTTAATCCTTTCCCTAAAAAGATGAGTGGCTAAAGACCACGCCTTCACTGTGCCCCGACCCCACTAACAAATGCAGGTTAGGTTTTGTTTCAAGCATTTTGTAAAATTTTCTGATCAAGGAACAAGAAAAAATGATTCTTGAAATGAAATTTGAAGATAAAGAAAATTCTGGAATTGTCTCAAGTAATTAAGAAGAAGAAGGTAACTCAAAAATCTATACATCTTGACACAGCATAAGCCCTAAGGACTTCCAACACAAGGTCAGGCAGACACCGTGAACATATTTCCAACACGAGGAGGCCGAGGAGACACTGACTGAGAGCCGTCAGTGTCAGCACCCCCAGGTGGAAAGAACGCTCGCTTCATGCCACCACCAAAGTATCCAAAGAGCTGATCAAGTTAGTCTTAGCCTGAGGAACTTCCCACGCTGGGGAATCTGCTGCTTCCTAAGGCATCCTGTTCAATTCGCAGATATGTCAGGACGTGTTTTCCTACACCGAGGTGAAATCTGTGTAACTCTATCATCCTCACTGACCCTAACTCTTCTCTGAGGCTCCTAAAAAACAAGTTACTTTACTCCCTGTGTCACATCATACATAGCTCCTCAGATAGCCCCGAGATGACGGAGCCTCCGCTGTAACTGCGTCTCAAGACCCCTCACCACACTCCTTTCTCAAACCCCTTTCGCTTTCCTAAGTTACTTTTCCCTCGCTCCCGTTGCGTACTGTGGTTGGATCCCCCCTTTCAAGCCCTTTCAGTTAACACGACAGAGGCGTCTCAGCAGCCACACTTCATACTCTGTTTACAGATTCTCAAACATTTTTTACACATGCCTGTTACATTCTACCTCCCGACCTTAATCCTACATTTGTGCCAGACTTGTCATAATATATATTCTTAAACCCAAACCATCATTCCAGCCTGTCAAAGTCTTCGTGGATCCGGATTCTTGTCTTTCAAACTGTACTCCCCAGCTGTTACCAACTGAAAATTCCATCAGCAGAGGAGACCTGCGATATTTCTATGGGTGAGGCAGGTCCAAGTTTCCGGAGGGCCAAGATTTTGTCATTCTTCTGTGGATTCCCCACAATACTTACTATTTTATATCTTATTAAAAGTAAACAACACACAGGTTTGTAGGACTGAATCAACAGTGTACGGGTTCTCAAGTGACCGTATCAACCCTGGGTGGCGCAGGTCTGAAGGGGAGGAGGGCCCTCTGAAGTGGGGTCTCAAGACACGAGCTAGCAGTCCGCTCTGCTGTCAGTAGCGCTAGTCCGAGCCTCACGATTCTGGGGCTGGCTTAGAGCTTCTCAGTTACCCAATTCTTAGAGCTAATCGTCCGACAACTGACACTTTGTTTTAGAACAATATATTTTATTTACAATAGGCTTTTCATCATAAAATTACTTTACTCAGTAAAGCTGATGTTAAGATTAATTTGCATTCCTTAAGCAAACATTAACTGTTGATGGCAGAGGTAGAGAAATCAGAGTGGATTAAAAGTGTGTCATATAAATAAAACATGAATCAACTTGAGAACTAAAATGTTGCTGCCATATCAGCAAAGGATGTTGCAGTCATCAAGCCACCACATTACAGCCGCCTGACAGTGAGCCCTGAGGGAGCTCAGGACGGAAACAAACGGGCTGCCCGCTGTCAAGTTCATCTAGAGTCAGCCACTGCAGCCCCCTCCCCCGACACGGCGTACCCTGAGGGGACTCAGGATGGAAAAGGACAGGATGCTGGCCCCGGAGAGCTGAGGTACACATCAAAGGAATGATTTCAGTGAGCCCAGACGCTTGCACCTTCCCATATATAGAAAAGCACTAAATCCCTTAACGTGACATGCCTGGTTTTCTTTTATTAACAGTAATCTTTCGATGTTCCCACTACCTGGTCTTTGTTGCAAAAACTCCTATACATCCTCCCCCGCCTCTTTGGAGCCGGCCCTCAGAGCTATCTCAGATGCTGTGTCCCAGGCTCAAAGTACTAAGAAAGTCCACCAAATAACACACATCTCTCAACTTTTAGGTTGTGCTTCTTTTTCAGTTGACAAACTTGCACACAGCACTAGCTGAAGAGTTATTAACTAGTCTGATATCCCTTACTTATTAGTACAGTACTGAATTCTTTCCCGTTATTCCTGCCCGGCACTGAGCAAGCCCTCACAAGTATTAGCTATTACTTCCCAGCTACGTGAGCCCTAAAATACTCCTTGATGGCATACCATCCTTCACCTAACCCACTCTCTTACTCCCTGTCCTATCGTAAACCCACACTTGTACTCATTTTCCCAAGGCTTCAGAACGAATTCAATAGATCCTCTGGTTGAGAGGCTCAGTTACATTACAGCAAAGTGTGCAGGGAATTCTGCAAAAGAATCAAGCAGCTACTCGATGCATTTCCAGCGTGACAATCACCCTCTGCTCCCCACCTTCACCACCCCGCCAGGGTTCACCTGGCTTCGTTCTTCTTCAGGATCACTCCATGCCTCCGCTAAATTTCTGTCAAATTAATTGCCAACCATCTAAAGCTTTCAATTAACCCTTCTGTCTCTGACTCCGCATTCCCCTACCTTACAGAGACAGTAGAAAAAAATGACAATGTGAAGGAAACAGACCAGTATCATTGAAAAATACTGAGGGGTCAAAAAAAGGAAAGACTTTCTGAAACTGAATCAGCTTCTAAAAGACATTTCTAAGAAAAAACATAATAGAAGGAAAAAAAAGAAGACTTGGATTCAAAAGGACAATCTTAACAGCGACTATGTAAGAAAGAAGAACATCACTCTGTGCTCCGTACTGGTCTCTGAAGAACTCCAGCTAGTTATCCAGGGACGAAAGAGCACTGCAAGTCACATGTTCCCCTTTCCTCTTTAAAACCAAACCAAAACAAAATTCATTCAACAGGCCTGGGCTGGGCTGAATAAAAATAAAGATTTAATAACCATATCACTTTTGACTGTGTTTAAAAAAAACTTGAGATGACCTTATAGTTCGTAACGCTGATGCCCACGTTTCCTCCTGCACATCCACAAATCTCACCTTTTTAAATGGTGAAACAGGTTGATAAGCGTTCAGCACAGACAGATTTCCCAGGGAAAGAAAAGAAAAAGTACTGGCTTTCGATGGAAATGACTTCTCAGAGGTCTGGAGCTGTGGGACAGGCAACAAAGGAGGACTCTGAATACCTGGGTGCTGATGTTAACGTCCCTGTTGGGATGACTGGCTGGCAAAGGACCGCTTTCCATTTCAAGGTGTTTGAGCTTCTCTGAGGCATCTTTTAATGCTGAAAAAAAGAGGGGGAAACAGCCGCTTAGTCTGCCAGGCTGTCACAGCCGTGTGAGGGTGAAGACTTAGGCTTTCTCCACACCCCTCAACATCAATTACCATCAATTACAGGTAATGACCCAGATCACTACGGAACAGATATTCTTTCTATCACCAAGAAACTCTCCATTAATTTGATTAAGAGCTAACCTAAATAGGAACATCACCCTGTATCTGCTCTGCTGGATGCGGAATCCCCATGGCATGTGTGGCTAAGAAAGCTCACAGCCACGAGAGTAGAGGAAAAGGCACAGGGCACCTGTGACACGGCCTTCCTTCCTAGGCACCACCCAAGCTCCCCCTGCAAACCTCAGCACTTGGCTGTTTCCTTTCCTTGGTCCTGATTACACACAGCCTACAACTAAACGTACGTGGAGCAAACTGATGAAGGACACACATTTATTCACTCACTGACTCAACATATTACATATTGGTGACATCAGGTGTGATGAAGGACAAGCGTTTTATCCTCACTACATGCCACCAGGCTGCAAAACACACTACAGATGAAATCCTGCAACCACTGAAAGATGATACATTAAAGACAATTTAGCTTTAAATGAGTTCTATTTAAATTAACAATTGTTAGTTGTATTAATCTTATTTTGCAGGGACCAATTTGGTAGGAGTTTGAATTTTTACATTGTCCACTTGACAAAGAAGCTGTTGAATGCCTAATAATTTCTATATAATCAGGCAGAAGGGAGGGAAAAACTATGAAATCATTTGCTCTTGGTCAAAGGGATCTTCCAAAAGTGTCCATCAATTAATTCTATACATCTTTCCCTTGGCTACACATTAGAATAAGAATTTTTAAGAAATACTGATTCCCAGAGCTGACCCTAGAACAATGATATCAGATTTCTGAATGTAGTTTTCTGCCATTGGTAGTTTTTAAAATTCTCCAGGTGATTTTTTTAAAAAATAAATTTACTTATTTATTTATTTTTGGCTGCATTGGGTCTTCGTTTCTGCGTGTGGGGGCTGCTCTTCATTGCAGTGCGCGGGCTTCTCATTGCGGTGGCTTCTCCTGTTCCGGAGCACGGGCTCCAGGCGTGTGGGCTTCAGTAGTCGTGACGCGTGGGCTCAGTAGTGTGGCTCGCAGGCTCTAGAGCGCAGGCTCAGTAGTTGTGGCACACGGGCTTAGTTGCTCCACGGCATGTGGGATCTTCCCAGAACCCGTGTCTCCTGCATTGGCAGGTGGATTCTTAACCACTGCGTCACCAGGGAAGCCCCAGAACAAATTTTTAATGCCAGTTACCAGCAGTACTTCAGCATGTTCTATGAAGCAGAAGCACTGTGCAACTTTTCATTAATGTTTCTTTCTAAATTACTAAATACTATTGCTGTATTCTACACTCCTCAGAGACAACAGCATACTCACTGGCAATTTCCAATAAGTTGTTTAAAGAGAGTGTCTTAATTTTAGCAACAGAAATCAAAATTGGCAAGAGCCACATAAACATAAGCTGCTTTTAAATGAACACACACTGAGATTCAACAGAAAGCTCCTGTTTAAAGACAGTTTATGCTTTAATATCAAATCAAACTCATAAGTATATAGAAATTTTCAATGTGTAATTTACTGTTTCCTTTTAACCTTTTAAAAAGTTAAGGAAAGCAGCATTCTTTCTGGATTATTAATTTTTGTGGGTCTGGGCAACAATAGCCCTCATTAATAACAAAATACTAGGGCTTCCCTGGTGGCGCAGTGGTTGAGAATCTGCCTGCCAATGCAGGGGACATGGGTTCGAGCCCTGGTCTGGGAAGATCCCACATGCCGCGGAGCAACTAGACCCGTGAGCCACAACTACTGAGCCTGCGCGTCTGGAGCCTGTGCTCCGCAACAAGAGAGGCCGTGATAGTGAAAGGCCCGCGCACCGCGATGAAGAGTGGCCCCCGCTTGCCGCAACTGGAGAAAGCCCTCGTACAGAAACGAAGACCCAACACAGCCATAAATAAATAAAATAAATAAATAAATAAAAATTAAAACAAAACAAAACAAAACAAAATACTCTCTGTGAACTAATGGAATGTCCAAACATTCATTCAATCCTGTGCCCTAGATCTCTAAGGAAACTTTTTACTCTTAATTTTCACTCAAGAAACAAAGTAAAAAGCAAATTTGAAAATTCAAAAATGTTTAAGAACTTATAAATGATACAAATGTTTAATGGTCTCAATTATGTGATCTTAAATATTTCAATGGACCCTTAAGCCAAAAAGGCAAGAAGGCATAACTATTCTACAGTAACATTTCAAATCCAACTACTGCATAAAATATTCTTAGAGGAACTGCCATTTCAAAGGCGGGCAGACTAGGGCGATGCCAGTGGTGTTACACAGAATGTCTAGTTACGCCTCACTCACCTTCCAGCCCCTCTAATCCAGCCTGCCTGGCGGCTGTGCTCACTTCGCCTGGGGCTTGGGACATGGCCATGGTGTCAGGTGCCCCAACTACATCATCAATGGTTGTTTCCAGTAAGTCTGGACTATCTAGCAAATCAATCTTCAGAGGCAAGCTATAAAGGTAACAGAAAACTTAATTAAACCAAGAAGTTTATCCAGAAAAGAATTTAAAATACTAACAAAAATCTCCGCTGGAAAAATAATTCATTTAATAGTTTGGATCCCAAGTAGTTTATTCATCTGTCAAAACCCTCTGGGCAGATTCTCTTCCATCCAAGATGGAGTAAAAGGAACTGAATTTAGCTTCCCAACTGAAATAACCTAAGGGGAAAACAATGTACAAGACATAAGACCTCAAACAACAGAAGGCAGTGATCCTGAGCTTTGGAAAACAAATGAGGAGCCCTGTGCTTGACCTGAGGGAGTCCCCGGGCCGGGGTGCAGAGGGAGTGCAGTGCGGCAGAGCACAGAGGCCCCCCTTGGCTGACAGCGCAGGGAGACCAAGGCAGCCGGAGTTCACAGCACAGGCTACCAGACAGGAGAGAGCAGCCCGGCAAGGAGAGAATCCTACAGGTCTGCAGAGGCCCCCCTCAAGTATGCAGGAGAGCACTGATCAGGGAACGTGTGTAAGGAAACTCCCTGAGGCTGGGAAAGAACTAGTGGCACTCACACTGGGCCACAGTGCCCCCTCCACAGACAGCATGTAAAAAAACGTAATTCAAGGGCATTTAGTATTAGGAAGGTCCTGCCTCTGTAGTAGAGAGTAATTAACCCAGACTGACCATGGCAACAAACCCACTTAACACATCATAAAAGACCTGAAAGGATCAAACTGCTTCCAAGTAACTTAACTGCATCCCAAGACAAAGCTCAAGAGGACTGAGAGGAACACAGAATGATCTGGCATACAACAAAGTAAATTTCACATGTCAGGCACCCAAAGATTATCAGGAATGCAAAAAGGCAGAAAAAGACATCTCATACTAAAGACAATAATCAGTCAAGAGAAACTGACACAGATACCAGAATTAGCAGAGAAAGACACATAGTTATTGTAACTGTATTCCATATCCTCAAAACTTAAGCAGAAACTAGAAGATACAAAAAAGCCCCAAGCCAAACTACTAGAGGTGGAAACCACAATATCTGAGATGAAAAATATACTGGATGAGATGGACAGCAGATTAGATTTTAGAAAAGATACTGAACTTAATGGCATAGCAATAGAAACTATCCAAAATAAAAGACTCAGGGAAAAAGGAATCTGCCAAATTAAAAGAATGTCAGTTATTCTTTGTGGGACAACTTCAAGCAACCTACTGTATGAATAACTGGAGTCCCACAGTGGGGGTGGGACACAACAAATATCTGAAGAAAAAAATGGCTGATGTGTTTACAAATCCAATGAAAACTATAAACCCACAGATCCAAGAATTTCAGGAAACCCTAAACACGAGAAACATGAAGAAAACTATACCAAAGCATATCATAACCACACTGCTTAAAGCCAATGATGAAAAGAAAAACTTAAAAGCAGCCAAAACATTGTATGTTCAAAGGAGTAAGATAAGGATGACAGCAAGCCAAAGCAATCTTTTATTTTATTTTTTTATTATTAACCTATTTTATACATATTAGTGTATACATGTCAATCCCAATCTCCCAATTCATCCCACCACCACCACCACTCCCCCACCCCACTTTCCCCCCTCGGTATCCGTAAGGTCAAAGCAGTCTTGAGAAAGAAAAACGAAGCCGGAAGAATCAGGCTCCCTGACTTCAGATTATACTACGAAGCTACAGTCATCAAAACAGTATGGTACTGGCATAAAAATAGAAATATAGATCAATGGAACAGGATAGAAAGCCCAGAGATAAACCCTATGGTCAATTAATCTAAAACAAAGGAGGCAAGAGTACACAATGGTGGAAAGACAGTTTCTTCAACAAATAGTGCTGGGAAAACTGGACAGCTACATGTACAAAACTGAAATTAGATCATTCTTTAACACCATACACAAAAATAAGCTCAAAATGGATTAAAGACCTAAATGTGAGACCGGACACTATAAAACTCCTAGAGGAAAACATAGGCAGAACACTCTCTGACATAAATTGCAGCAATATCTTTTTTGATCTGTCTCCCAGAGTGATGGAAATAAAAACAAAAATAAACAAATGGGACCTAATTAAACTCAAAAGCTTTTGCACATCAAAGGAAACCATAAACAAAACGAAAAGACAACCCACAGGTTGGGAGAAAATATTTGCAAATGATGTGACCAAAAAGGGATTAATCTCCAAAATTTACAAACATCTCAAGAGGCTTAATATCATCAAAAAAAATAACCCAATCAAAAAGTGGGCAGAAGACCTAAATAGACACTTCTCCAAAGAAGACACACAGATGGCCAAGAGGCACATGAAAAGATGTTCAACATCGCTAATTATTAGAGAAATGCAAATCAAAACTACAATGAGGTCATCTCACACCAGTCAAAATGGCCATCATCAAAAAATCCACAAACAATATAAATGCTGGAGAGGGTGTGGAGAAAAGGGAACCCTCCTACACTGCTGGTGGGAATGTAAATTGATACAGCCACTATGGAGAAAAGTAGGGAGGTTCCTTAAAAAACTAAAAATAGAACTACCATACGACCCAGCAATCCCACTCCTGGGAATATATCCAGAAAAAAACGTGGTCTGAAAGGGTACATGCACCCCAATGTTCACTGCAGCACTGTTTACAACAGCCAATACATGGAAGAAAGCTAAATATCCATCAACAGAGGAGTGGATAAAGAAGATGTACATATATACAATGGAATATTACTCAGCCATTAAAAAGAATGAAATAATGCCATTTGCAGCAACATGGATGGACCTAGAGATTGTCATACTGAGTGAAGTAAGTCAGACAGAGAAAGAGAAATATCGTATGATACCCCTTATATGCAGAATCTAAAAAGAAATGATACAAATGGACTTATTTACAAAAACAGAAAGAGACTGACAGATTTAGAGAACAAAGGGGGGTTACTAGGGGGGAAGGATAGGGGGAAGACACAGTTAGGGAGTTTGGGATTGACGTGTACACACTGCTATATTTAAAATGGATAACCAACAAGGACCCACTGTATAGCACAGGAAACTCTGCTCAATGTTATGGGGTAGCCTGGATGGAAGGGGAGTTTGGGGGGAGAATGGATACATGTATATGTATGGCTGAGTCGCTTGCTGTGCACCTGAAACTATCACAGCATTGTTAATCAGCTATATTCCAATATAAAATGTTTAAAAAAAAAAAAGGATGACAGCAGATTTCTTATCAGAAATAATGCAAACTAGAGGTTGGTGGAGGAATATCTTAAAAGTGCTTAAAGAAGAAAGCGTATCAACCCAAATTTTATATCCAGCCAAAAAGCTTTCAAAAATAAAGGAAAACCTATGTATATACCAAATAAAAGTGAAAACAAACAACCACACAAAAATGTATACACAAATGTTCATGGCACCATTATTCATAATAGCCAAAAACATGGAAACAACCCAAATGCCCATCAACTGAGGAATGGATAAATAAAATGTGGTATATCCACAGAGTGGCATAATAATCAGCAATAAAAGGAGTGAAGTACTGATACATGCTAGGACCCTTGAAAACATAATGCTAAGGGGAAAAAGCCAGACACAAAATACCACATATCGTATGAGTCCACCTGTATGAAATGTCCAGAACAGGCAAATCCACAGATGCAGAAAGTAGATCTGTGGTCACCAGGGGCTGGAGAAGAAAGGGGACTGACTGCTGTGGTGTAAGGTCTGAAGTTAAGCTTCAACAGCACGGGCTGCCTGGACGTCCCTGAGCCTCATGAGGCCCCAAAGGCCCAACCATGAGTTTCCCAGCTCTCACCAGATATGCCCTCCCAGTGAAGAAGGTTCCCCTCAACTATACCAGCTGCATCCCACCATGTTCCTAACCCCACAAGCTTCACTTCTCTGCCAGCCCGTGAAACTGTTCAGATGAGCCAATCACGTCCCCTCATGGGAACCAGGGTGGCTCATTCTCACGTCCCTATAAAGCCTGCCTCCCAAAGTCCATGTTTGTCCACTCTGCTCGCAAGTGCAACACGTACGAGGCCCTGCTGTTGTGGGGTTTCCTCCTCCCCTGAGCCATGAGTATGTGTCTAATAAACTGCTGTCTGTCTCACCTGTCCAGGGCTGGGCGTTGTGTGTCTGGCCATCTTGTAGTATTTAGGGTGGGGGATCCCTCCCTCGCCAAAAGTATGAATAGGTGAGGAGCAGAACAACTAATAATGGGGATGGGGTTTCTTTGGGGGAGGGGTAAAACTATTCTAAAGTAAAACTGTAATAAAGGTGGCACAATTCTATCAATGTGCTAAAAACACTGAATTGTCCACTTTGGATACGTAAATGGTATGGTATGTGAATTATATCTTAATAAAGAAAAAAAGAAAAACAAATAAAAGGAATTCATGACCAAAAGACCAGCACTAAAAAATTGCTAAAGGAAGACCTACAGGCAGAAGTAAAACAAACAACGTATTGTGGGGTATAAAACACGGATAGAAGTAAAATGCTTGACAAATGATAGTACAAAGCCTGGGAGGGGAGAAATGGAAGTACACTACTGTAAAGTTCTTATACAACACATGAAATGGTATAATATCCCGTGAAAGCAGACTGTGATAAGTGAAAGCTGTACAGGCTAAAGTAACAAATAAAGTGAAAAAAAAACCCCCCAAAACCCAAAGAGTTATAGCTGAGGAGTAAGAAGAGGATATAAATGGAATTTTTTAAAAAACACCTGATTAATGAAAAAAAAAAAAGAGAGGAAGATGGGAACAAGAAACATATGGGACAAACAGGAAACAAATAGCAGGATGATAGACACAATCATATCAATAATCATATTAAAAGGAAGTAGTATAAACGTACCATTTTAAAAAAAAATTCAGTCTCTGTAGAGACTGTCAAAAATTGCCAATGCTGACTGTATTTCAAGTCATCACGGCAGGGTACTGGGAAGAGTTTTCAATTAGCAATAATCATGCCTCGGATAAACCTCATTGGCTATAATACTGCCACTGTGTAAAGCTAAAACATACCAATTTTCAGATGCAGAGACTGTCAGTTAAGATTTAAAAAGCAAAACCCAATTATGTGCTGCGTAAATGAAACACAATTTAAATATGAAGAAACAAATTAATTAACAAAGATTAAAAATATAAATAGAAAAAGATATACCATGCTAACACTAGTCAAAAGAAAGCTACATTGAATATACTGATATCAAAGTAGAGTTCAGAGCAAAGAATAGTACTTAAAATGAAGATGATCATTTCATAAGGATAAGGGGGTCATTTAATCAAGAGAATATAACATTCCTAAATATTTATGAACTTAATGACAGCGCTTCAAAATACATGAAGCCAAAACTGAAAGAACTGCAAAGAGTAATAGATCAATTATGGTTGGAGATTTCAATACCCTTCTTTCAATAAGTGCTAGAACAGAAAATCAGCAAGGGTACAGTAGTCTTGAACAGCACTAACCACCAACTTTACCTAATTGACATTCAGAGAATACTCCATCAAAACATCAAAACACATGTTATTCTCAAGTGCATACAGAATAATCACTCAGACAATATTCTGGGCCATAAAACAAGAGTCAATAAATTCAAAAGGACTCAAATCATACAAAGTATGTGTGTTCTTTGACCAGAACATAATTAAATTAGAAATCCAAAACAGAAAGTTCCTTGGAAAATCCCCAAATATTTGGAAACTATATAATGCACTTCTAAATAACCCATGGATCAAAAAAGATATGAGGGACTTCCCCGGTGGTGCAGTGGTTAAGAATTCACCTGCCAATGCAGGGGACACAGGTTCGATCCCTGGTGTGGGAAGATCCCACATGCCGTGGAGCAACTAAGCCCATGTGCCACAACTACTGAGCCTGCGCACCACAACTACTGAGCCCAAGTGCCACAACTACTGAAGCCCATGCGCCTGGAGCCCGCGCTCTGCAACAAGAGAAGCCACCGCAATGAGAAGCCTGCGCACCGCAAGGAGTAGCCCCACTCGCCACAACTAGAGAAAGCCCGCGCGCAGCAACGAAGACCCAACGCAGCCCCAGAAAAATAAAAATAAATAAAATAAATTTATTAAAAAGATATGAAAAGGAAATTTAGAAAAGAATTTTGAACTATGAAAACGAAAGCACAACATATCCAAATTTGTAGGATGTCACTAAAGCAATAGTTAGAGGAATACTTATAACACTAAACATCCATATTAGGAAAGAAGAAAGTTTTCAAATCAATGACCTCAGCTTATACCTTGATAAACTAGAAAAAGAGCAAATTAAATACAAAGGAAGAGGAAGGCAGAAAATAATAAAGATAAAAGGGAAAAATAATAGAAAAAATGAATTAAACTGAGAGTTAGTTCTTTGAGAAGTTCAATATTATTAACAACTTCTAGCTAGACTGATAAAAAGAGAGAATACATATTTACAATATCAGGAGTCGGAAGAGTGACACCACTACAGATATTACAGATACTAATACGGTATAAGAGAATATTATTAACTTTATGCCAATAAATTCAATGACTTAGATGATATGCAAAAATTCCTTGAAAGACACAAACTACCAAAGCTCACTCTAGGAAAACAGAAAATCTGAATAGACATTGAAAAGTAAAGAAATTGAATCAGTAATTAAAAATCTTCTCACAAAGAGAAGCTCAGGCCCAGAGGACCTCCCTGGTAAATTCTATCAAATATTTAAAAGGAGAAATAATTCCAATCTTCAACAAAGTATTTCACAAATAGAGGAAAGGCAACATTCTCCAACTCATTCTATGAGCCCATTATTACCCTGATACTGGAGCCATTCCAAACACGTAACAAAAAATCAAGCAAGAAATAAAAGGGACTGTCCACCATGACCAGGTGGGATTTATCATAGGAATGCAAAGTTGGATTAATGTTTCAAAATCAATTAATGTAATATTACATTTTAATAAAAGAAAACATGATCATCTCAATAGATACAGGAAAAGCATTTGACAAAATCCAACAACACTCATGGCAAAAACTCTCAACAAACTAAGAACAGATGGAACATCTTCAATCTGATAAAGGGAATCTACAAAAAAATCAACAGCGAACATCATATTTATAATGATGGATGACTGAATTCTTTCTCCTGTAAGTCAGAAACAAAACAAGGATGCCCACTCTGACCACTTCTATTCAACAATATACCAGAGGTTCTAAAAAAGTGCAATAAGAAAAAAAAAGGCAATAGAAAAGTAAAGTAAATTAAGGGCCCAAATTAGAAAGGAAGAGGTTTTTATGTGCAGATGATAGAATCCTATGCATAGAAAAGCCAATGGAATCCACAAAATGCTACTAGAAAGTAATAAACGAGTTCAACAAGGTTGCAGGATACAAGATCAACATGCAAAAATCAATTATATCTATACACTAGCAACAAATAACAGAAAACTGACATTAAAACAATTCCATTCACAATAGCATCAAAAAGAGTAACAACAGGGGAATTTCCTGGTGGTTCAGTGGGGTAAAGAATCCTCCTTCCAATGCAGGGGACACAGGTTCAATCCCTGGTCGGTGAACTAAGATCCCACATGCCGTGGGCAACTAAGCCCACATGCCACAACTACTGAGAGAAAACCTGTACGCCAGAACAAAGAGCCTGTGCTGCGACAAAAGATCCCATGTGCCTCAACGAAGACTTCACATGCCGCAACTAAGACCCGATGCAGCCAAAGAAAAAAAATAAATAAACAAAATAAATATTTAAGAAAAAAGAATAACAACAGGAATAAATTTAATAAAGGATATGCAGGACTTGTACAGTTAAAACTATAATAAATAAGGAGATCTAAATAAGTGGCAAGACGTTTCATGTTCATGGACTGAACACTTAATATTGTCAAGATGACAATCCTCCACAAACTGATCTATAAATTCAATGCATTCACTATCAAAATCCCAGCAGGCTTTTTTGTAGAAATGGACAAGCCAATCCTAAAATTTATATAAAATTCAAAGGAGCTAGAATAGCCAAATGCATTCTGAAAAAGAACAAAGTTGGAGGATACATGCTACCTGATTTCAAAACTTGCTATAAAACCACAGTAATTAGGACAGTGTGGTATTGGCACAAAAATAGTTATGTAAATCAACAGAACAAAATTGAGAGTCCAGAATTCCTTACATTTATGGTTGATTTTTGCCAAAACAAACCAACGGAAAAAAGGACAGTCTTTCAACAAACGGTGGCAAGACAACTAGAAATACATGCAAAAATATGAATTTAGACACTAACCTCACACCATACATAACAGTGAAATCAAAATAAATAACAGGGACTTCCCTGGTGGTCCAGTGGTAAAGAATGTGTCTTCCAAAGCAGGGACACGGGTTCGATCCCTGGTTAGGGAACTAAGATCCCACGTGCCGCGGGGCAACTGAGCCTGCGCGCCACTACTTGAGCTCGCGTGCCTCAACTAGAGCCCGTGTGCCGCAAACTACAGAGCCCACACGCCCTGGAACCCATGCGCCACAACTAGAGAGAGAAAACCCGCATGCCACAACTAGGGGGAAGCCCACACACCACAATGAAGAGCCTGTGCACCACAACAAAAGATCCCACATGTCTCAATGAAGATCTCGCATGCCACAACTGGGACCTGATGCAGCCAAAAATAAATAATAAATAAATCTTAAAAAAAATGAATAATAGACTGAAACGTTAACAACTGAAACTGTAAGTATTTGAAGAAAACATGGGGGAAAAAATCTTTGTGATTTTGGGTTGGCAAAATGTTCTGAGATATACCAAAGGTACCATCCATAAAACAAAAAGTTGGTAAGTTGGACTACATCACAATGAAATGCTTGAGCTTCTAAAAAACACTAATATGAAAACGAAAAGAGAAGTCCCAGATTAAGAGAACATTTTCACAAGTCATGTGTCTGATAAGGGACTGGTTTCCAAACTACACAAAGAACTCGCAATGTTAAAAAGACAAATAACCCACATAAAATGGGCAAAAGGTCCAAATAGACACATCTCCAGAAACGATCTATAAATAGCTGACAAGCACATGGAAAGATGCTCAATATCACTAGCCCTCAGGAAAATGCAAATCAAACCCACAATGAAATCCCATTATTCACCCTCTACAACAGCTATAATCAAAAAGGCAGAAAATAACAAGTGTTGAAGAGGGTGTGGGGACCTGGAACAATCGTTATTTCTGCTCTGGAAACCAGTCTGCCAATTTCGCGGAAAGTTAAAATGTAAGTTCACCGTGCAACCCAGCAATTTTCCCCCTAGGAGTCTATCCAAGAGAACCCGTACCTTACATCCACACTGAGACATGAACAGGAATATCCATAACATTATTCACAGCCAGAATATGGAAACACTGCAAATTCCCAAAAACTGGTGAATGGATAAACAAAATGTGCTCTATCCATAAACTGTCTTGCTATTCAGCAACTGAAAGGAGCACACTAGGATACGTGGACAAACCTCAAAAACATTCTGCTAGGTGAAAGAAGCCAGACATGAAACCTTGTATACTGTGTGACTCCATTCACATAAAATGTATAGAAAAGTCAAATTTATAAAGACTGAACTTTTGGGGATGATGAAAATGTTCTAAAACTAGATTGTGGTGGTTACTGTATGATTTTATACATTTCTAAAAATCATGGAATTACAGTAAGTGAATTTCATAATATATAAAAATACTTTAAAATATGTAAAAATAAAACATAAAGTTGCTTTAAAAAATTTTATTCAAATTTAGGATATCAAAACTAGAAAGTAACAATCTTGTTCAACAAAGTTGCAAGATACAAGATCAATATATAAGAATCAACTGTTCACCCATATCCATTCAATGAACAACAGGAAAACGAAATTAAGAAAAAAATTCCATCTAGAAACCCCATGTATTCTATTTTAACAGTTTTTTTAAGGAACAAGACTTTCAACACAATTCATCTGCTGTGGCAATGCTGAAAGGTCGTAGACACACTGAGTTAGGGAGAAGGAAAGAAAATGCCTCTGTTCCATGCTTTCCTACAGGAATGAAGGCCATATTTTAATTATATACCCTGTGTCTGGGACCCAAATAAGAAAAAAATTCTTTTGAAAACTGTTAAAAGGGATAGTAAGAACAAAAAGCAGAACTTCTTTGTTAGTCAAGAGATCTGTGTCCCATAGAGAATAGACTGGTGGTTGCCAAGGGGGAGGGGGTAGGAGAGGGTTGGACTGGGAGTTCGGGGTTGGCAGATGCAAACTACTATTACACAGAGAATAAACAACAAGGTTCTACAGTAGAGCACAGGGAACTATATTCAATATCCTATGATAAACCAAAATGGAAAAGGATATGAAAGAATGTGTGTGTGTGTGTGTGTGTACATACATACATACATACATATATATATATATATATGAGTCACACTGCTGTACAGCAGAGATTAACACAACATTGTAATTCAACTGTACTTCAATAAAAAATAAATTAAAAAAAAAATAAAGAGAGGGCAGACAGCAGAAGCAAGAAGAACTACAATCCTGCAGCCTGTGGAACAAAAACCACATTCACAGAAAGATAGACAAGATGAAAAGGCAGAGGGCTATGTACCAGATGAAGGAACAAGATAAAACCCCAGAAAAACAACTAAATGAAGTGGAGATAGGCAACCTTCCAGAAAAAGAATTCAGAATAATGATAGTGAAGATGATCCAGGACCTCGGAAAAAGAATGGAGGCAAAGATCGAGAAGACGCAAGAAATGTGTGACAAAGACCTAGAAGAATTAAAGAACAAACAAACAGAGATGAACAATACAATAACTGAAATGAAAACTACATTAGAAGGAACCAATAGCAGAATAACTGAGGCAGCAGAACAGATAGGTGACCTAGAAGACAGAATGGTGGAATTCACTGCTGCGGAACAGACTAAAGGAAAAAGAATGAAAAGAAATGAAGACAGCCTAAGAGACCTCTGGGACAACATTAAACACAACAACATTCGCATCATAGGAGTCCCAGAAGGAGAAGAGAGAGAGAAAGGACCAGAGAAAATATTTGAAGAGATTACAGCCGAAAATTTCCCTAACATGGGAAAGGAAACAGCCACCCAAGTCCAGGAAGCGCAAAGAGTCCCAGGCAGGATAAACCCAAGGAGAAACACGCCGAGACACACAGTAATCAAACTGACAAAAATTAAAGACAAAGAAAAATTATTGAAAGCAGCAAGGGAAAAACGACAAATAACATACAAGGGAACTCCCATAAGGCTAAAAGCTACTTCTCAGCAGAAACTCTACAAGCCAGAAGGGAGTGGCATGACATATTTAAAGTGATGAAAGGGAAGACCCTACAACCAAGATTACTCTACCCAGCAAGGATCTCATTCAGACTCGATGGAGAAATCTAAAGCTTTACAGATAAGCAAAAGCTAAGAGAATTCAGCACCACCAAACCAGCTCTACAACAAATGCTAAAGGAACTTCTCTAAGTGGGAAACACAAGAGAAGAAAAGGACCTACAAAAACAAACCCATAACAATTAAGAGAATGGTAATAGGGACATACATATCGACAATTACCTTAAACGTGAATGGATTAAATGCCCCAACTAAAAGACACAGGCTCACTGAATGGATACAAAAACAAGACCCATATATATGCTGCCTACAAGAGACCCACTTCAGACCTAGGGACACATAAAGACTGAAAGTGAGGAGATGGAAAAAGATATTCCATGCAAATGGAAATCAAAAGAAAGCTGGAGTAGCAATACTTATATCAGATAAAATAGATTTTAAAATAAAGAATGTTACCAGAGACAAGGAAGGACACACTACATAATGATCAAGGGATCAATCCAAGAAGAAGATATAACAATTATAAATATATATGCACCCAACACAGGAGCACCTCAATACATAAGGCAACTGCTAACAGTTATAAAAGACGAAATCAACAGTAACAGAATAATAGTGGGGGACTTTAACACCTCACTTACACCAATGGACAGATCATCCAAACAGAAAAATTAATAAGGAAACACAAGCTTTAAATGACACAATAGGGCTTCCCTGGTGGCGCAGTGGTTGAGAGTCCGCCTGCCAATGCAGGGGACACGGGTTCGAGCCCTGGTCTGGGAAGATCCCACATGCCGTGGAGCAACTGGGCCCGTGAGCCACAGCTACTGAGCCTGCACGTCTGGAGCCTGTGCTCCGCAACAAGAGAGGCCGCGATAGTGAGAGGCCCGCGCACCGCGATGAAGAGTGGCCCCCACTTGCCACAACTAGAGAAAGCCCTCACACAGAAGTGAAGACCCAACACAGTCAAAAATAAATATAAATAAATTAATTAATTAAAAAAAAAATGAAAAAAAAATGACACAATAGACCAGATAGATTTAATTGATATTTATAGGACATTCCATCCAAAAACAGCAGATTACACTTTCTTCTCAAGTGTGCACGGAACATTCTCCAGGATAGATCACATCTTGGGGCACAAATCAAGCCTCAGTAAATTTAAGAAAACTGAAATCATATCAAGCATCTTTTCTGACCACAATGTTATGAGATTAGAAATCAATTACAGGGAAAAAAAGTAAAAAACACAAACACATGGAGGCTGAACAATACGTTACTAAATAACCAAGAGATCACTGAAGAAATCAAAGAGGAAATCAAAAAATACCTAGAGACAAATTGCAAGGAAAACATGACAATCCAAAACGTATGGGATGCAGCAAAAGCAGTTCTAAGAGGGAAGTTGATAGCAATACAAGCCTACCTCAAGAAACAAGAAAAAGCTCAAATAAACAATCTAACCTTACATCTAAAGGAACTAGAGAAAGAAGAACAAACAAAACCCAAAGTTAGCAGAAGGAAAGAAATCATAAAGATCAGAGCAGAAATAAATGAAATAGAAACAAAGAAAACAATAGCAAAGATAGATCAATAAAACTAAAAGCCGGTTCTTTGAGAAGATAAAACAAAATTGATAAACCATTAGCCAGACTCATCAAGAAAAAGAGGGAGAGGACTCAAATCAATAAAATTAGAAATGAAAAAGGAGAAGTTACAATGGACACCACAGAAATACAAAGCATCCTAAGAGACTACTACCAGCAACTCTATGCCAATAAAATGGACAATCTGGAAGAAATGGACAAATTCTTAGAAAGGTATAACCTTCCAAGACTGAACCAGGAAGAAACAGAAAATATAAACAAACCAATCACAAGTAATGAAATTGAAACTGTGATTAAAAATCTTCCAACAAATAAAAGTCCAGGACCAGACGGCTTCACAGGTGACTTCTATCAAACACTTAGAGAAGAGCTAACACTCATCCTTCACAAACTCTTCCAAAAAATTGCAGAGGGAGGAACACTCCCAAACTCATTTTATGAAGCCTTCATCACCCTGATACCAAAACCAGACAAAGACACTACAAAAAAAGAAAATTACAGACCAATATCACTGACGAATATAGATGCAAAAATCCTCAACAAAATACTAGCAAACACAATCTTACAATACATTAAAAGGATCATACACCATGACCAAGTGAGGTTTATCCCAGGGACGCAAGGATTCCTCAATATACGCAAATCAATCAATGTGACACACTATATTAACAAACTGAAGAAGAAAAACCATATGATCATCTCAATAGATGCAGAAAAAGCTTCTCACAAAATTCAACACCCATTTATGATAAAAACTCTCCAGAAAGTGGGCACAGAGGGAACCTACCTCAACATAATAAAGGCCATATACAACAAACCCACAGCAAACATCATTCTCAATGGTGAAAAACTGAAAGCATTTCCTCTAAGATCAGGAACAAGAGAAGGATGTCCACTCTCACCACTATTATTTAACATAGATTTGGAAGTCCTAACCACGGCAATCAGAAGGAAAAGAAATAAAAGGAATATAAATTGGAAAAGAAGAATTAAAACTGTCACTGTTTGCAAATTACATGATACTATACATAGAGAATCCTAAAGATGCCACCAGAAAACTACTAGAGCCAATCAATGAATCTGGTAAAGTTGCAGGATACAAAATTAATGCACAGAAATCTCTTGCATTCCTATGCACTAATGATGAAAAATCTGGAAGAGAAATTAAGGAAACACTCCCATTTACCATTGCAACAAAAAGAGTAAAACACCTAGAATAAACCTACCTAGGGAGACAAAAGACCTGTATGAAGAAAACTATAAGACACTGATGAAAGAAATTAAAGTTGATACCAACAGATGGAGAGATATACCATGTTCTTGGATTGGAAGAATCAACATTGTGAAAATGACTATACTACTCAAAGCAATCTACAGATTCAATGCAATCCCTATCAAATTACCAATGGCATTTTTTACAGAACTAGAACAAAAAATCTTAAAATTTGTGTGGAAACACAAAAGACCCCGAATAGCCAAAGCAGTTTTGAGGGAAAAAAACGGAGCGGGAGGAATCAGACTCCCTGACTTCAGACTATACTACAAACCTACAGTAATCAAGACAATATGGTACTGGCACAAAAACAGAAATATAGATCAATGGAATAGGATAGAAAGCCCAGAGATAAACCCACACACATATGGTCAACTACTCTATGAGAAAGGAGGCAAGGATATACAATGGAGAAAAGACAGTCTCTTCAATAAGTGGTGCTGGGAAAACTGGGCAGCTACATGTAAAAGAATGAAATTAGAACACTCCCTAACACCATACACAAAAATAAACTCAAAATGGATTAGAGATCTAAATGTAAGACTGGACACTATAAAACTGTTAGTGGAAAACATAGAAAGAACACTCTCTGACATAAATCACAGCAAGATCTTTTTTGATCCACCACCTAGAGTAATGGAAATAAAAACAAAAATAAACAAATGGGACCTAATGAAACTTAAAAGCTTTTGCAAAGCAAAGGAAACTACAAACAAGATGAAAAGACAACTCTCAGAATGGGAGAAAATATTTGCAAACGAATCAATGGACAACGGATTAATCTCCAAAATATATAAACAGCTCATTCAGCTCAATATTAAAAAAACAAACAACCCAATCCAAAAATGGGCAGAAGACCTAAATAGACATTTCTCCAAAGAAGACATACAGATGGCCAAGAAGCACATGAAAAGCTGCTCAACATCACTAGTTATTAGAGAAATGCAAATCAAAACTACAATGAGGTATCACCTCACACCAGTTAGAATGGGCATCATCAGAAAATCTACAAACAACAAATGCTGGAGAGGGTGTGGAGAAAAGGGAACCCTCTTGCACTGTTGGTGGGAATGTAAAGTGATACAGCCTCTATGGAGAACAGTATGGGGGTTCCTTAGAAAACTAAAATTAGAATTACTATATGACCCAGCAATCCCACTACTGGGCATATACCCAGAGAAAACCATAATTCAAAAAGACACATGCACCCCAATGTTCACTGCAGCACTATTTACAATAGCCAGGTCATGGAAGCAACCTAAATGTCCATGGACAGACGAATGGATAAAGAAGATGTGGCACATAT
The DNA here is from genome assembly GCF_009873245.2 of Balaenoptera musculus. NCBI lineage: Eukaryota > Metazoa > Chordata > Mammalia > Artiodactyla > Balaenopteridae > Balaenoptera > Balaenoptera musculus. The sequence continues at coordinate 586,733 of NC_045791.1, read as the reverse complement.
ATACAATGGAATATTACTCAGACATAAAAAGGAACGAAATTGGGTCATTTGTAGAGACGTGGATGGATCTAGAGACTGTCATACAGAGTGAAGTTAAGTCAGAAAGAGAAAAACAAATATCGTATATTAACACATATATGTGGAACCTAGAGAAATGGCACAGATGAACCGGTCTGCAGGGCAGAAATAGAGACACAGATGTAGACAACAAACGTATGGACACCAAGGGGGGAAGGTGGTGGGGGAGGGGTGGTGGTGTGATGATTTGGGAGATTGGGATTGACATATATATACTAATATGTATAAAATGGATAACTAATAAGAACCTGCTATATACAAAATTCAAAAATTCAAAAAAAAAGGACACAGGCAGGCCTCCTCCCCCAAGCTGTTCTCCCAGCACTTCTAATTGAGCAGTGCAACTGTTGTTTCTTCCCTTGTTCATTCTTTCTTGTCACACAGGTAGAATGGCCCCCAGTTGCCTACCCACTATGGCTCTATGTGACATCAGTTCCTGCCCCTTTTTCATTTATCCCCTATATCCATATCCATTATATAATTGCCCGTCTGTCTGCCTATCTATCTATCTATCTATCTATCTATCTATCTATCTATCTATCTATCTATCTATCTATCTATCTTTCAGGGGGACAAAAGGATTGCAGCTCCAAACCTCCTATTTGAGAGTTCCTATCAGGACTGATAATATTTTTCACTGAGAAATTATGACAGCATCATGGACAAAATCAGTTTGTTTCTCTAAGCATTAAATGCTAGCTACTACTCTAAGAGTATTAACTCCGCAAAGGGCAGTTATATTTAAGATTATTTAAGAACAAAGACTTTGGCAAGCCTGCAGTGGCAGGGAGCTGTGTGCTTGTTTTGGGCATTTGCATTTTAACAGACTGAGAAATAAATCCACTTTTTAAAGGGAAAAACTATTTACCATCTGCAGTTCATTAATGTCAGGCAGGGAAAATCTGTCGTTCACACACATTTGTGATGCAGTTGGCAGATTCTCCTCTATGGAGGGTTTCATCCACAGTGACTGAGACTGAAACACCCTGCCTGACGTGACACGTGATATGGTGAACCAACCACTCAGCTTCTACTTGGTGTAAAATGTTAGTATCTTGGGAACAGTATCTGCTCATTTTTTTTCTTACGACAAAAGTCAGTATCGTTGACAGAAGAACTGGTATGGTTGTAGATAAAATGAAAAAAATAAAAAATAAAAATGTACCAAAAAAAAAAAAAGAGAGAGAGAGAGAGATCTATGTCCTAATCCTATCTCTATACAACTTTAAACAAGCTACTTTACCTTGGTTTTCAAAATATGTTCTACAGAGCCCAAAGGATTCCACAGACTTCTACGACTTACATAAAAAGTGGAAAAGGTGGTAGAGTTTTGGTTTCCCCATGGTAACTTTTTTTATGGGATTTTATTTGGAATTCCCAGATAAATTTAATTAGATGGGTTTCTTAGCCAAAAGTCATTTGGAAACCACTGGAGTAAAGGCACTTCAGGCACTTTTTTCATCTTTAACACTATAAAAATCTACTGATGCAAAACCATCTCATCAGCTCATTTTCAATCCTTTTTGTACTGGTCCAGTTGTCATCCTTCCTAAGTGTGAATCAGTACAACTTGTGAGAAAAAAAAGAAAAGAAAAAAAAGAAAAAAAAAAGGGTAAGAAAAAAAAGGGTAAGAACATCAAAGAAAGAAAAAAGGATAAGAACATCAAAGAAAAAAGAAAAAGGATAAAAACATCAAAAGAAGAGATGGTGGTGGGGACGAGAAGAGATGAAACAAAAGCGGCAGAATATTGGAGCTTGTTGAAGCTGGTTGATGTGAATGCTGTGGTTCACCATATGTTGTACCTTTATATAATTCTGAAATTTTCATCAAAAATTTTAAAAAATACGGATACCAATATTTTTGGACAATACGTGAGAACTGGTGGAAGTTCATCTCCTGCGGTCCTAATATGGACACATGACAGAAAACATTTCTTTTAAACTATACCGCACGTGTCTTAGTCCATTCAGCTTACTTTAACAGAAATACCATAGACTGGGTGGCTTATTAACAACGCAACTTTATTCCTCCCAGTTCCAGAGGCTGCCAAGTCTTGCTGGTAGTTATGGTGTCTGGCGAGGGCCTTCTTTTAAGTTCACAGACGGCTGTCTTTCTGCTGTGTCCTCACATGGCAGAAGGGATGATGGAGCTCTCTGGGGTCCCTTTTATAAGGGCACTAATCCTATTCATGAGGGCTTAATCCACCTTCATAAAATCACCTCCCAAAGGTCTCACCTCCAAACACTGTCACACTGGGGATTAGCTCTCACACGTATGAATTTTGGGGGGACACACTCAGTCCACAGCGTTCAAAAATAAGATTAAAAACTTCACGAATCAGAAATGAAGCAGAAGTCCATACATAAAAGATGCTGAATTGTCTCAGAATTTCTGAAGAACAATGGTTAAAAAGTGACCAAATTCATATGCTGAAGTCCTCACGCCCCCTACCTCAGACTGGGATCTCCCTTGGAAACAGGATAGCTGCAGATGTAATCAGTTAAGTCAGAATGAGACCATACTGGAGTAGGGTAGGCACTTAATCCAATATGACTGATGTCCTTATAAAGGGGGAAATATGGACACAGATACACACCCATGAAGGCCATGGGAAGATGAAGGCAGAGACCAGGCGATGCTTCTGCAATCCAGCCTGCCAGCAAACCACCAGAAGCCAGGGGAGAGGCATGGAACAGAACCTTCTCAGAGCCCTCAGAAGGAAGCATCCTGCCTGCACCTTGATCTCTTGGACTTCTGGCCTCTAGAACCGTGAGACAAAATTTCTGTTGTCTCCCAGCTGTAACAGCAGTCCTAGGAAACTAACATATCTCACATTCTAAAGATCTGAGCAGGACTTACTAAAAAGAACCTTAGCGCACCACATTATCCAGGCCATAAAGGAAAAGACAAGACGTTCAAAGGGATGTTCTGCAAGAGTATTCAGAGGACAAGAGAGCACCGACTTTTCTCTTTCTTTCCCCAGGACAGCAGTGGAGTGCAAAATCACATCGAGTAATGGAGGCTCTCACAGAACCTGTGAAAGAGGAGGATGGCATCTTACTTTGCGGTGGGGTGGGGTGGAGATTGCTGAGCATTAGAAACTACAGGGCCCATGTCAGGTGCAGCGCTGGGAGAGCACTTAGGAAAATGTGACGCGTGAACCCTAAGTTTGGGAGTATATGTAAACACATCTCCCGTGTAGGGAAGGACGCCTCTTGGCACGGAGAGGTCCAAACTCCACGAGCTGACTGGGGCTTGCCTTAATAACCTGGGGGTAAAGCCAGCAGATGGACAAGCTACATTTACAGTGTTTGGCAGGACCAAGAATGCATAGATTCCCAGAGGCCAAATTTGGAATAAGTCACACACCAAAATCAGTAACAGGAGTGGATGAGAATACATCTTTAAAAATCCATGAGCCTACTAGTAACAAATCATTTCCTTTAAAGGTGAGAGGGAAGAGGAAGGCTCTCTTTTACAGAAGAATGCCACCTCGTATTTGCAGACAGGGCAGAACTGCAAAGTCACCATATTGTAAGTACCAAAGTAATAATAATCGATTCAGGTAAAAATTATCAATGGATGCTAAAACCACTAGATAAAAGATTTCAGGGAATAGGATGTCCACTCAGTCTTAAAATGACACTCCACAGATTAAAAGGGAAAAAGGTGCTTTTACAGAGAAATCTGGTGGACATCGTCTTCACCAAAGCATTAGTAAAAGTGTTTAATTTGAATCTCATCATAAGACGACAATCACACAAATCTAAGTGGAGAGGTATTCCGCAAAGAAGCCGGCATAGACTCTAAAAAATGTCAATGTCACGAAAGGCAAAAAAGGCTGGGGATGTCTTCATGAGTAAAGAAACATGAGAAACTAATTGCAATGTTGACTGGATCCTGAATCAGACAGGAAAAACAGCTACAGAGGGCATTTATTGAAACATTTGGAAAAATCTGAGTATGGACTAGAAGATAATAGTGTTGTAACAATGTTCAAATTTCTGTGTTATAAATACATTACCTACAAGACTGTCCTTGATGTTTGGAGATACATGCAAAGAGAAGTATTAAGGGATACAGTAATATAATGTCTGCATTGTGATCCTCAATTAGTTCAGTGAAGAAAAAACTCAATGTCAGCAAATAGGCAAAATATTAACAGGCAGAGAATCTAGGGGGGAGGGCATATGGCTATTCATCCACTATACTTTCAACTTTTCTGTGGGCTTGAAGTTTTCCAAAATTAAAAGTTAGGAGAAAAGACAAAACTTATGCACTTCCTTTGAGCCAAGTTTAAGTCCAGCTTGAAGCCCATTCAATGGAACTCCACCCATGAGACAAGTGTCCGAGGGTAAGATGACTCAAGCAATAAAAGCGTATTCATGGGCAAGAGCTGAGCCCCGAATACGGGAGAGGGAAAGAGCTGCAAAAGGTGAAATATGAAGTACATTACCTATTCTGGGGAAGTGACGGGTTTTATGAGGGCCTCTGAGAAAACATACTATGTGTAGCACAAAAGAACTGGCACTTATATTTATGCCATGACACCTAGCTGGATTACAACAGCATCATTCACATCAGACTTTGCCCCTTTCCTCTTTCTTCTTCCTCAACCCTGAAAGTAAGCACAAGGATAAGTGGGAGAAAGTGAAGGTTAAAAGAAGAAACCACCCTCACTGCATGTATGGGGGGAAGGGGAAATCTTTAAATTGGGTGTAAGATTAGAACTGGAGACTTTCTGTAACTTAAAGTATGCTTCAGTTACTAAAAATAAGATGGTCTTTATACGTACAAATGATGGGCTAGAAAGGGAGGAACTGACCTTGAATAGATGAATACAGTAATTAATATTAGAAAAATAAAGCAGAGGATTCAGCCGTTTACAAAAACAACAGTGATAAACTCCCAGTAGTGAACTGGGGCTCAAGCCAGGAGGAACTCAGGGAGCCGAGAGGGGGAACAGGCACCAGGGTCAAAGATGCACCTCCCTGGAGGAAATGAAACCTGAGACTGCTCCTGTGAGGCAGTGAACAGACTCACCCTGTGAGACCCGGGACTGTATCTTCTAGACAGGCACAGAGGTGACAAAGCTCAAGTCACTACTCCAACTTCAAATGAAAAGAAAGTGCCTGCCTGCAATGAAGGGAAGAGTTAGAAGTATCTGTGCAACAGACAATCAAAGCACCACATGCTGGTCAGTACTGGAGGCAGTTTCTCTGAAAGACCCTATTGCAAGACCTTCTTCGGAGCTGAGGATTTCAAAAAGTCAGGCTGGGGCAACTTCAGAACTGCCTTACAGGAAAGGGTGAGCGTGGGAAGAAGAAGAAAAACCCCCTGAAAGAAAACAAGGCAAGCTGAACTCACAAACCAAAAATTACAAAGCATGTAATGAAATTTGATGCTAAGACAGACAACCAAAGGAACCCAAGAAACAGGAGCATTTACAGCTGAGGAAGTAGAAAGAATAGTACAATCTAAAAAGGAGTTTAAAGTAAGTATATTAAATGTGCTGAAAGACGTAAAGGAAGGACAGAATCAATAAAACAGGGAAGGAGCTTATGAAACTGTAACAGTAGATTCTAAGAAATGAGAAATTAAATGAGTCGTTAATTAAACATTCAGCAGAGGGGACACAGCAGACTAGACAGAGTTAAAGAATTATTGAATTAAAAGATAAAAATTAAGAAAACCACCAAGAAAGATCTAGATATAAAGACATGGCAAATATGAAAGACAGGAAATACAGAGACCAACATAGACTGAAAGCTGCAACATACATTTAATAGACACTGCAGGTGGGAAAGAGATAACGGAAGAGGGGCAGTATTAGAGGACATGTGACTAGAAATTCTCCAAAAGACATCCACGCAGGATTAAACACTGCAAACAGAACATGCAAGATTTACTCCTGCTTTCTCATAAAACCAGTCTAAAGTGACAGTGTAAGGACACAAATCACGCATAAGGAACACAAAAAGGCAAGAGAAAAATATATGAAGGTAGTGGAACAGATGTACAAGTGGTCATTGATTAGAAAGACTGCAGAAAGCTAAACCCTCTCTAGGAGGAGGAAAAGCCTAGAAAAAACCCAAGTCATGCCACAGAACTCAGGAGAAGTTGCAAATATTTTCTCCCATTCCATGGGTTGTTCTTCATTTTCTTGATGACATCCTTTGAAACATCAAGGATGTTTTAATGTTTGATGAATTTCAATGTATTTTTTTTCTTTTGTCACATGTGCTTTTGATATCATATCTAAAAAAACCTCTGCTAGATCCATGGTCACAAACATTTGCTCCTATGTTTTCCTCTAAGACTTTTATAGTTCTAGCTATTAATTTTCGGTTTATGATCCATCTGGAGTTCATTGTTTATATGATGTGAGGTAGGGGTCCAATTTCATTCTTTTGTATGTGGAGATCCAGTTGTCCCAGCACCATGATAAAAATTTTTAAAAACCAGTGTTGACACAACTGGAAAGCCATCTAGAAATGAATAAAACAGATTCATTATTCACACCTTAAAATGAGGTAATTCTAAGTGGATCTGAGATTCAAATATAAGAAAAATGAAACCATACAAGCGCAACCCTAATCCTAATTCAGCAAAAATGGCTGAATTCCTCTAAAATGTGACAGTGGGAAAAACCTTCCTAACTATTAAAATCCAGAAACTATTAAAGAAAAAGATGGATAGATTCGCTTATATAAAAATTTAAAACTTACTAAAAGCAAAGTAAAAAGACAAATGACAAACTGAAAATATATTTGCAATCAATATTTTCTGAGTTACTGATATTATAGAGTTAATATCCCTAATAGACACTGAAAACCTCTTAAAAATAGAGATGAAAAAGGCCAACAGCCTTGTTTTAAAAGGTGGGGAGGGGACACTAGAGATAAGAACAGTCAGTCAATTCACAGAAAAGAATATGCAAATGACTCAAACATACAAAAGTATGCTCATAAAAAGAGAAATCTAAGCGACACCACGCTAAACATATCCATCATCAATCTTGCTCATGGTGCGGCTGTCACAGGCCTGTGTGAGCCACAACTTATCAAACACGTTAAACAAATGTATTTTATTGTACATCAGTGTATGTCAATAAAGCTGCAAGAAAAATACACTTCATCTCCAGTGAAGGGGAGTATCGCAATACCTAGAAAAATTAAGATGTGTTTACCAAGAAGGAATGCCATAATCACAGGGAGAAAAAAGGAACTCATCCAAGTGAACTTTAAGCACTGCACTTCACCTATTTACCCTCAGCATAAGGAGGAAGAACTGAAGCAATACTGAGCATTACTTAGTAGGTTTGTTGTTGACGATGGTATGGATAGAGCAATTCTGAAACTACTGAGCATACGTTACACAAGTGGGCAGACATGGAGATATGAATGCTGCTGGGGGTTAGGTTTCCCACCAGGAGAGAAAGGAAATGGAAATAAGGAATGGGGTTGGGGGGAAGAACCCTAGGTATTGGACTGGAATTAGAGTATCTGTATGAACTTGTGATTTAAACATAAATATCAATTTTTAAACTCTATCCACTGGATAATGACGTTTACAGCAGCAATGAACATAAGTAGTGCCCAGATCTTGGTTCCCAAATACCATTTTAGGGCTTCCCTGGTGGCGCAGTGGTTAGGAATCTGCCTGCCAATGCAGGGACACGGGTTCGAGCCCTGGTCTGGGAAGATCCCACATGCCGCAGAGCAACTAAGCCCGTAAGCCACAACTACTGAGCCTGCGCGTCTGGAGCCTGTGCTCCGCAACGGGAGAGGCCACGACAGTGAGAGGCCCGCGCACCGCGATGAAGAGTGGCCCCCGCTCGCTGAAAACTGGAGAAAGCCCTCGTGCAGAAACGAAGACCCAACACAGCCAAAAAAAAAAAAAAAAAAAAAAAAAGGTAAAGAGAAGGCGAGGAACTGCTGCAGACCGAGACACTCAAGAAACAGCAAAAGGATAACGGAGAATCCTGAGTTGGACCAAAGAAGCTGCACTAAAAGACAGGATTAGGACAACCAGGAAAACTGAATGTGGACAGCATATATTTGGTAATAGTACTATATTATATCTGATTCCCTGGATGCACGTGGTTAAGTGCCTCGTACACAGTACAAGAACGTTATTGTTCTTAAAAAAAATACCTGCTGAAGAATTTGGATGTGTGGGCTCACAATCTCTGAAACTTACTCTCAGCTGGTCAGGAACAAAAGTCCACACTTGCCCTGTATCTTCCATACAACAAAGTCATCTTCGGAAAGAGTGTACAGGACACACTGCTCCCTTACTTGAGATCCACCACAGGCTCCCCGATGCACTTGGAATAAAACCCTGATCACTGCCCCTGGAACGCAAGGCCCACCTGACTGGGCCCCTGCCTAGTGCCCTCAGAACCCTTATCGGACCCACATCTTCCTTTTACTTACGCTCCATCCACATGGCTTTCTTTCTACCCTCAGAAGTCAACTCAAAGGCCCCTGTACCAGCTGTTGGTTCTCCCGACACATTCCTCCTCCTCTGTACGGCTGACCCTCATGCCACGCGGACCTCAATGGAAGCGTCTCCTCGGAGGCCCGCCTGCTCCTCACCCTGCAGTCGCTTGCACTGACACTTCCTTATTTTCTTCGCAGCATCTACTACTATGGAAACCACAGCATCTTTCCCTGTTTGTATATTTACTGTCGGTCTCCTTCACTAGAATGTAGGTGCCATGAGAGGAGGCACTTACGTCTTGGTCACCACTGTTTTCCAGAACACAGGACAGCGCCTGTATACAGCAGGTACTCAACAACTAGTCACTGAATAACGGAGCTACTTTTCTACGTACCTGGTATGGAGACTACCATTTAACAAGAGTGGAAACCCTAATGAAATCTCAAATGGTCATTCAGGAGCTAGTCGAAGCAGCACAGAACAATCCAAAACCCCCCAACTTTAAGCGGCTAAAGCTGGGGAGGAAAAAGGGCAGAAAACAGGGGGCCTGCGACCTTTTCACTGTGTAAGCACGCCCCCGCCAGGCCAGGAGACACAGAGACCACGCATTCCACGCATGCCCTTGAGCCACAATCTGCTTCAAGCTAAATGGGGCGGGGGCAGAATGTGCAAGCAAGGGGAGGGGTATTAAAAGGACATCTGTTGTGAGTGGTGTCAGCAAGGGTTTCTCTTTCAATCACTCTGTCTCAAAACAAAGCCAAGAAAACAAGAGGATTCCTTTGTTTCTCATCTTCTATGAAAACCATGGTTGACACATTTGAGTCACAAAGATTCTAAGAGCGAACCATCTTTCCTCATTCACCCATCACACCCCGCCTTTTAGGACAGGCTGTGGTTTATCTCAAGGTTGCTTGTGTGCTGCTGTTACTGAAATTTTCATAGGTAACTTCAGATAAAATACCTCTCCTGACTGACGCCTGTCTGCAAAAACCACCTGAGGATTTTTATCTCTGTATTTCCAGGTAACTCGTTACACAGTGACCGGAAGGAGACACCCGTGAGTCTGGCACCCAGCGCTCAGGAACCGCCTGAGCAGACTCACTGTACGTTATCTTGTCTTCCCGAGGGAAATTCATACATCATTCAAAGGGAACATTCTTACTGCCCTTCATCCAGAAAGATTTATTTAACTGTCCCACTGCAACTCGCAGGTAGACATGGGATTACACTCTACAAAAAAGCAATATTCAACAGACAGAATTTTAAAAAATACAATTTGATAAAATGAGTAATTCACCCCCAAGCATCCCATCTTCTGTAGATGTAAACTACAAAACTTACTTTTTACTTTTTCTCTCTAAAACAGACAAATACTAGTTGTCCTGGTACAAGAGCTGTTCACAACTTGAAGACTTGTTTAATGTAAGAGTCACGGTGCCTTACTTTCACTCCACACATTCCACCTCACAAAGACAATGCACCAGAAAATTTAAGTAAAACATTAGTTCTTTGAAAAGACTTGATAAACAGATTCGCCTCCAGAAAAGAACCCACAAACAACAGAGGAGACAGAAGACTTCCCTGGTGGTGCAGTGGTTAAGAATCCGCCTGCCAGTATAGGGGACACAGGTTCCAGCCCTGGTCTGGCAAGATCCCACATGCCGCACAGCAACTAAGCCCATGCGGCACAACTACTGAGCCTGCGCTCTAGAGCCTGCAAGCCACAACTACTGAGCCCACATGCCACAACTACTGAGCCCACGTGCCACAACTACTGAAGCCCACGTGCCTAGAGCCCGTGCTCCGCAACAAGAGAAGCCACCGCAATGAGATGCCCACACACCACAACGAAGAGAAGCCCCCGCTTGCCGCAACTAGAGAAAGCCCACGTGCAGCAAGAGACCCAACGCAGCCAAAAATAATTAATTTTTTAAAAGGAGACAGAATTTCAGATGCTACAGATAAAGAAATGAGATTATTATACCCAATGTAAAAATGGGCAAGGATATGTATAGACATGTCTTCAAAGAAGATACACAAATGGCCAATATGTTTATAAAAAATCCAACATCATTAGCCTCCTGAAAATGCAAATCAAAGCCACAATGGATACATCAGCCTCACAACAACTAGGATGGCTATAATGAAAATGACAAGATACAACTGTTGGTGGACATGTAAACTGGTACAGCTGCTTCGGAAAACAATTCGGCAGTTAAACATAGTTAAACGTAGTTACCATATGACCCAGCAATTCCACTCCTATGTATATATATGCCCAAAATGAATGAACACACATGTTCATAAAAAAAGAAAAACCTGTATATGAATATTCACAGCAGCCAAAAAGCAGAAACCCAAATGTCCACCAACTGATGGACAAACAAAATGCTGTATATCATACAAGGGAATTTATTGAGCCATTAAAAGGAATCAAATACTGATACAGGCTACAACATGGACGAATCCTGAAAACACTGTGCTAAGTGAAAGAAGCCAGACACAAGAGGTCACATACTGTACAATTCTACCTACAGGAAATGTCCAGAATGAGCAAGTCCGCAGAGATAGAAAGTAGATTGGTGTTTGCAGGCCTGCGGGGTGAGGAGAGTGGGCAGACTGCTTAACAGCTGAGGCGTTTCCTTGGGGGATGATGAAATGTCCTGAAATTTGAAGAGTGGTGACGACTGTAACACCTCTGTGAATATACTGAAGCCTTCAAACACACAGATACACGTTACAGTTTCACTCTGTGGCTCCCGGCAACATCCCAGGACACATGCATTCCTCACAAATGCACAAAGGGCCGTGTAAGGACGTTATCACGTCTGTCCATCTCCTTCCTTTCCAGGGACACTTACCTGCATGAACTGAAGCCATCTGTCTTGTTCTCCACTACATTTTAGGGCATTTTAATCCGTATTTACTTATTTAAAGTAGTACATGCTAGCTAAGAAAAGCAATGTCTCCCTTATTCCCACTCTCTGAAAATTCACTGTTTATCCAGGTCCATTTTCTGTTCACTTATAAATAGATACACGGCTTGGTGGCTTTTACAAAAATGGGGACATTCCTCACACAGACACTTCACTTGAGTTTGTAACTCAACAATGTAGCACTGACAAGACTCCAATAAGCAGCTCGTGTAGATTTTCCTCATTCCTTAAAAATTACAGTATGGATGCAGCATATTTTAATTATCCCTGTCTTCCACCAACTGACATTCGTTCTTCCTTGCCGCCAGAGTCCTCCTTCTAAAGCAGTGTAGGCCTCACCCAGCTTTTCACTGTTACGGAGTCAGCATAGCAGACATCAGTCTGGGCTCTAGGACCAAGCTGTCTGAGTTTGAGGCCCAGCTTTACCATGTACTAGCAACGTGGCTTCGGAGAAATTACATACTCTTATCTTTCTTCACCGACCTAAACACCTTACAGGTTCCTATGAGGATCAGATGACTTGCTCCAGTAAATGGTAACTGCGGCACCTCCAGAACAAGGCCAGGCACAGAAGCGCTCAACTGTCTGCTTGCCGTTATTACTAAGCACCCTCATGAATTCTATACTCATTACTCAACCCCACTCATCGTTCCCCGACGACACCTTGCCCTCGGCTACTTTCAAGTGTTCTTCTGCTGCAGCCCTCTGGTCCACAGTGATCTAGCCACCCAGAGTTCCTGATTCTACATGCCCCTCGAAGTCTGGTGCAAATGTCAGGACGCCTTCTCTAGCTTCCACCTCGTCTACCTTCTATGACCCTGCTTACTGCCTAACGACTTAGCCCTTGTACCTGTCATTTGTAAAACTGCCCTTCTCCACACCTGGAGCAAATTTCCTGAAGCCAGGGACAGCATTCTGACGATCTCTGTACCATCAAGTTTGCCAAGATGAGCTCAGCATTCATTCACTCAATCCATCAACTACCGTTTATGGAGCACTGAGCCCGGGACTGCTCCGGGCAGGGCGAGGTAAATAAAGTGCTCTCCCCTGATGGAGCTGACACTCTACCGGATGATATAAAGACGACAAACAACTATGCATGTAACATGAAGTGAGGCGAGAGAAACGTGAAGCAAGGTAAGGGGGACGAGGAGACTGGGGCAGAGAGGTCAGGAAAGCGCTCTGACAGGAAGCCTGAAGGTGTCAGAATGAACCACAGGCGATCGAGGAGGACTATCCAGGCAGAGGAGAAGTGCAAAGGCCCAGACATGGAACGCGCTGGGTACGGTTGAGCGAGTCTTTGGAGGAAAGTGAGCGCAGTCAAGGAGTGGGAAAACCACGTTTCTGTCAAGTGTGTAGATCTGGGGTTTGCAGTGTGCGGAGGCGGGACGTGCCTGGTCTCAGCCACCGGCGCCGCGGCTGCCGGGGCGGGCGGGGGGGACGTGAGACAGGCAGGAGGCAAGGGCGGTGGGGGGCCAGGTAAGAGCAAAGGGAAACGGGGTGGGCGCAGCAGAGACGGTGACAAGCGGCTCCGGGATGTGCTGTGAAGCCAGAACTGACAGGACGCGCTGGCTGATGAGGAGAGACACAGGGGTCAAGACAAGGACAAGGCTCTGGGACCGAGGCCAGAGGGCCTCACGCTGCCACGTGAGCAGAGCCTCCAGGAGGGCACATGAGACAGACTGCGGGGCCTCGCCGGGGCCGGCTCACCTCGGGCACAGGTGGCAGGGCCAAGTACAGATGCCCGATAGAGAGCAGTTAACCGATCATGCGGCAGGAGGGTACAGCAGATCGCTTCTCATCACTTATCTTCTCGGTGAAGCAGGAAGCCAGGTCATGACCGGAGACTGAGGAGTGAGGAGTGAGAGGTGAGGACATGGCTGGGGTTTGAAAGAGGAGAAACTACTGCCGGCAGAGTGGGAAAATCAACAGATTAAGGAAATGTGACAGGATTTCAGGCACCCCTGAAGGCCCAACTTGAGCTCAATGGCCAACATTTAAAGTAAGACCGTTTAGGGACTTCCCTGGTGGTTCAGTGGTAAAGAATCTGCCTTACAATGCAGGGCACAAGGGTTCGACCCCTGGTCAGGGAACTAAGAACCCACATGCCATGGAGCGACTAAGCCCATGCGCCACAACTACTGAGCCTGTGCGCCGCAACTACTGAGCCTACGCACGCTGGAGCCTGCGAGCCACAACTAGAGAGAGAAAACCCGCACGCCACAACTAGAGAAGAGCCCACACGCCACAACGAAAGATCCCACGTGCCGCAACTAAGACCCGACGCAGCAAACAATAAATAAAACAAATAATAAAATAAATCTTTAAAAAAAATAGACTGTTTAACGATATTGCATTTCACATTTACCATCTATATGCACAGTAGACAGAGTTGGATTTATCCAGGATTAAGTCCAGAATTTAACTAGATGTGTACCATAGCAGAAGGGCCAAGAAATTTGAGGACCCATGCAAAGGAGTAATTGTAAGTGACTGTGTAAGGAAGCGAGAAAGAAGGAGGTACTATGGTAGATATTCAGCAAACAATGAGGTGGATCAAAAAAGGAGATATGGATACAAGATTCTCAAGCTCTTTCACTTAAAACCTTGCAAGGACTGCCCCAGGCCTCTTCACCAAATCCAAACTCCTCAGACGGCCAGTCGATGCCTTTCCAACCTACGCGAATACTGGTCACTGCTATTCCAGCCACAGGGATAACCTGCACACCCCACGGTACCAAATCTTCCCAGGTCTTTCTAAAGGCTTCCAAGGGTTCTGCTGGAAGAAAGAAGTTGCTCCCCAGCCAGAAAGAATTAGTACAAGTTGTTAAAAGTGGGTCTTGTCTTCAAACTCTTAGCAAGTCTGCAATTAAATAATCACTGAAGCTAGTAGCTGGGCTACAAACGTAACTTTGTTATAAGAAACTCTTCTGTGTAATAATATATATTCTAGTGGTATTTTACATGCTGGGATGTTTCCATGGTTTCTCTGGATACCCCGCTAACTAGTTCCACAAGAAAAATCAAGCCAGCAATTCTCTTCCTAGTATCATCTCTTATCTTTCATTCTTTTCTTTTACTCCACCCCTAGTAATTTAAAATATTTTTCATTTAATATTAACAATAATCAGTTGTGTCTGTAGACCAAACCTTTATTAAGAAATCTGCAACTTCTTGCAAATCCTAACCATACCCTGGTATGTATCTCCTTTCTTTTTGCTTTATTAAAATTAGTTAAAAACAAACAAACAAGAATTCCTTTAACAACGAGAAATGAGGTCTGCAGCTGCGGAACCTGTTTTCAAGAGGAGGAGGTACAGGGTTATTACCCCACCGAGGGAGGCGCAGGCACACGCCCTGGAGAATGCTGTGTTCCAGGTCAGGTATCCCTCCTCCACGCCAGCATAAACAGAATGCTGGCCAGCTGTCAGGGACAAAATGGAAAAAGTTCACTCAAGCACCTTCACCTAGAATTAAGGCCACAGCTTGTTGTCAGGAGCACAGAGGCTTAGGTAATCATCTAAAAACAAAAAGTCTGTGAAAACAATTCCTTCAGGAAAAGCAGGAACACTTGTTTTTCCATTTCAGCATAAATATTAAAACGTGTCATTTAAAAAGCCACAGAAATATTCTTTCCTTTCCCAAATTTCTTTTGAAATTGTCTCTGTACTAATTCACTAATTCTCTGAAGCTAATATTATGATCTTCCCATGAATGCAAAGAGCTCAAAGCAGCTAGTAGACTACAAATTAGCAAGGGTCAAGGGGGAATTCCTTGGCGGTCCAGTGGTTAGGACTCTGCACTTTCACTGCCGAGGGAGCAAGTTCAAACCCTGGCCGGCGAACTAAGATCCTGTAAGCCGTGCGATGAGGCCCCCCCCCCGCCCCCCCAAAGAGGACATAAAGACTAGATGAACAAGAGAAAAGGTTAAAAAAAAAAAAAAAAAAAAAAGAACCGAAGAGTGCAATGAAGTTACGTAACACATCTTCCACATGCCTGTGCCCTAGTATCTGTATCACCACAGTAAATGTCAACTGAGCAAGACAAAATTCTCACAGTGATTTCATGTGACTCAAGTAAAAGGTAATTTATATGAAGACAGGAGGAGAAATTTTTATGTTCTTGAAAAGGGGGAGCTGAGGAAGAATACCATACCTAAATTCACACGGTTCATAACATCTAGAAAAGATCTGACAAGTCGCATTTTATGCATGAGACAGACGCACATGGAGAGAGGGGTTTCCCCACCACAGAAGTATCTTCAAATTCTATCCCTTACATAGAAGCATCTCACAGGCAAGCATTCGCAACAATCCTGGAAGCAAGGTATGACTGACAGTGTGGTATAATGTGTATTAAAATATAAGAGGCATGTGGGGGTAAAGAGATTAAATGTCATTAGCACAAGATGATTTTATTCTTGCAAATCATACAAGTCCTATATACCAAAGATATAAAATAAATTAACGCAATGTGATATTATTTTCAAACCCAATACTCAAAGCCTAACACACAAAAAATCATGGTGTTTCAAAGCAATTAACGATGATTTACAAGTGAAGGGTCTGCTCTGACCAAGGCAGTTACAGCATCATGGTTCAAACAATGGCTACCCCACCATCAGAGCATGCTGCATTCACGTGGGACAACCATCTTCCCACTTTGCTCAGTTCGCAGCTGTGAGTACACATGGAAGTAAACGGGGTCAAAGCTGAGGATGAGTCTTCTCGTGTCTGTAAAGCCAGTCATTCCCACAAAACCCTTCTTCGTCCTGAAACCCCAAAGCACCACAGCCCCCAACTCCTCACCCCTGTCATCTATCTTCCTGTCTGGCAAGACGGAAAGATGAAACACATGACATCAGAACACATGAAAGTTATTAAGCAAGGTTACTAATCAAAATATTTTTTAGCGTATCAACCAAGTAAATATGTAAAAATCTAGTAAATAAGAGAAACTTCCATAATTAAGACTCAGCTAATTGTTTTATCCTACGAAATAAGCTGTGTCCCTGTCCTCCATTCAGGAGATACTTCAGTTTTATAACCCTGACATGTTTACATGGCACCTTTACATCCTGGACAATTTTAACAATAAAGAATGACCCAAGTGTTATAACTAATAATATTTTCTGGGTCAACACTTTAATTAAAAAGCTCCCCCCTTAAAAAATTATTTGAATTATACTATTACAATATCTGTATATTGGTTGCTTTTTAAAATATAGAGATATACATAACAGGACAAATAAAGTTTGTTTTTCTCTGTAAATTCATTTAAAAGTATATCTATGATTACCCTATCAAGATCAGAAAGGTTAGATTATACTTAGAGATAGGTAAATGCCTTGGAAGTGTTTTTACCATCAAAAGAAATAATGATCTTAACAGCACATGTAATTTTCGTGTGTGAAAGTGTGAAGGTCACTAACTTTGCTGTTTCTGTAAGTTTCTCTATAAAAACGCAGTTGAAACATAACCAACTTAATTCAAGATGTTAAAATTAATTATGTTAAGTTAGCCAAAGCACTGGAGTTGAATCACATGATCCTGGCATTCTAGGCTGATGGCTCCCTCGGACCAAAAGGATAGTAAATAACCAAGTAAGGTGCTTCTGGGGTATATTAGGTCCCTAATCAAGGATGTGTGATCACTGACCCTTTAGGTAGAATAAAATGCAGAGTATAAACAGGTTGGTGATAGTTTATTTAATTTAGGTTGAGCCACCTGTAAATTCTTCATACCTCTAGAAACAACGTGTATATCCATCTTGAAAATACCAGTAGCAACAACAAGTATTCCTAATATTTGCTATGAAATCCTGAAGCACAGGAACTTGTATAAAGTAGACAAGTTTGATTCTACACCATCCAGGCTTAGCCCTTTGCTCCCCCCACCCTTTGCTGCCTTCTTGCCCCATCACCCTTGCAACCCAGTTTCTATCATCAGGAATTTACAAATAAACTATTTTATAACAAGGTTTTCAAACAAACAAAAACCGTGATGTGATTCTCCCATCACTTAAATGTAACAGTATCGATTAACTTAAATTCTAAGTATAGAAATGACCACTTTCCATGTAAACAGAAGAGCTTTACTCTGACAATCCTTCCATATTTCCCAAAGTTGAGATTCTGGTAAGACACATATGTGGCACTGTATCAGCAGTTTGACCTTCAGGCTTCAAGATTAATGTTAAGGTGAGACAAGTCAAACTTTACAAACTTTAGCACTTTCTAAGAGACCAGAAAGCTGTGCTGTTATTATGCCTCTTTTATGGAAATAGTAAGATCTTAATCATATTCATACCCACGAAATCTTTTCTTGAATGGCATAAATCGGAGTTCCTGTGCTTAAAATGTTATGGTTCAAATTCCTTTAAGAAAGAAATCACCAGCGACAACACTTGACAATTAGAATCTGAGCTACGTAAAGTCTAAAATAATTATGAGGGGTACCATTAGTGGCCATTTGTAAGCACGCTGTGATGATGGACTTGCAGAGGTAGGGAGCTGGGCTATTTAAGATGTGTATCTGCTCATATTTAGACGGATTAAAGAATACTTATGACTGTGATAAATTCAGATTGAAACCTGCCTATAAATTTCATCCTCTAAATACTACTTACTTCTGCTTACTTACGTCTTCTACTGACAAGTTGTAATGTATCTGCCACCAAGAGCCCGGTGATAAGGCCCTCTGAAACCTGACCTTTGTCTGGCAGAGATGTGTAAGACTGACCTCTGAGGTGGGCAGGATGGTAAACAGGTTACGTTGTCTATAATGAAGCTTCATTATCTTGAAGTATTATGAATTCTCAGGCTATAAAACACCTTCAAAGGACTATATATATAGTTTAAAAGCCTGAAAATTATGTTAAAATTTTTCAAACTCTAAAAAGACAAAAGAAATGGTTCCCTTACATCATTTCCCATTACATCAGAAATATACTTCCTCCAGTTAATCTGCCCTATGAATTAAACCAAAGAGCTTGGACAATTACATTCTGAAGTTCATAAAGGACCAAAAATAGTAACTTATGCAAAAGGTGAGAGTGATTAAAAGTGATATGTATTACGTATTAAAAGTGATATGGTTTTGGCTTCAGAATTTTATTTTAGAGGTTGTACAAGGCCAGATTACGAGGCTGTTCGCAAACCTGGGAAATCTATCAGATGCATGAGATAAAAGAGAAAAGTGAAAAGACAAAACTAAATACATGTTCCATCTTGTACAACCATTCAGTAGCAATATAACCATTCAGCTCACCATTGGTTATTCAGTTCATCATGCAGAAGTAACCATTCATACTCCTCTCTCCACATGAGTCACATTCCTGTGATTTCTAGATCTTCTGCTATTTTAAAATACTAGTGTTTATTAAAAAGTAAGTTCTTAATTTAAAATTACATTAATTAAAATTATAGAATCTTAGGCACTTAACTGAAATTAAGGCCTGAGTCACTTCAGAAATATTAAAAATAGTGTATCAGAGCAGTTTCATAAAAATATCACCACAGGCTGATGCATCAGGCCTCGACATGCTTCCTTCTGTGTGTGATTTCAGTGTCTGATTCTGCTAACCTCGATCTATTGGCACGGCATGGGATGGGGGTGATAACGGGCTGCTTGTTTATAAACACAAACCTTCTCCTGAGACTTCTTCCGAGTGATGTGTTAACATGTTAAAATCACGAAAAACCTTTCCAAAATTATGATACACATACCCTTTGCAGCACAGAAATATTTGTCATTATCACTGATGGCATATAGCGTCTTCGGATCCTTTTCCCTTTCAGAGAAGAATTCAATTACAAACAACACTACCCAACGAGTGATTCGGTATAAAATAACTTCTCCCAAATTTGCCTAATGTGATCGATCCTCTATAAACTCTAGAAAATGTACACCATCAACTTGCACGACAGAGTCCCAAGGCCTGGGAGGCTCAACACTCATATGTCAGTCATGGCTGCAGGGCCAGGAAAATGAGCATCCTGCTGGACTCCTACATTCTTCACACTGTGCTCATGGACAAAGTCAGGGTAGTTTCTGTGTGCAGGCTGGGGTGCGGACAAGGCCCTTGCGTCCCACTGGCTTTCACCACGTTGACAGCGTCACCGGCAGCCGGGAGCCTGGATGGTTGGGTGGGAGGGAGCACAGTTAGTCAGAAGCAGGAAGAGGCGTGAGAGGTAAGAAAGGAGCAGGCTGTGTGACCAGCGTGCACTGCTGCTACAAGGACGCACGGGCGCAGCGAGACGCTCAAGAAGGACAAAGGGGAAAATCCACAGAGGCACGCGTCAACACGGAGACACGGAGCAGCCATCAGCCAGTCAGGTGAGTGAGAGGGAGGGGGGCTCCCACGGAGAGCCGGGCGCTCCGCGTCCGTCCCTGCTGCTGCCGTCAGAGCCAAAGGCAGAGGTGCTGTCTGAGGCTCCAACGACAAGAAAAAACACTTGTGATCTACTTAATTCAAGGGTTTGAAAGGACAATTCTACATTAGGACAAAGCCACACAGAGAAAATGGCAATCGTGAAAAGTTATTTCCCTGATCAACTGACTTCACAAAACTGAAATCCAGGAAACAAAATTCAGAAAGAGCATTAAAAAAATCTCCCCTCACAGAGGCCACGTAATTTGATATCAATGTTTCCAATTAACAATGGAGAAACACTGTTCCTTCCATAATGAATGAAATTCAACAGGTACAGTTAATGTGATGAGATTAAGCCCCTCCAGGAGAGTCTAGTGAGCATCTTAGACACCTTTTCTCACAGCTATAAACAGGCCTATTGAAGTAAGAGAGTGAAACATGCACACAAGCAGTTTCTGGTTAGAAATCATCAGAGTCCTCCAGTAGAAAGAAAACATTTGCCAAGGTTTTGTGACGTGACAAAAAGGGCAGCACATATTTAAGATAACTACAAAGGAAAAAAAATCACCCCAATTATAAAAATGTCTACGAACAGACATTCTCTTCCACCAAAACATGAATCTTCACCTTTTTTTCCTTAAGGAAACTGGAAATAAATTAGCTAAAAGGGTTTTCAGAACAAACTTGGAAGCTTTTTTTTTTTTTTTTACAATAAAATTACCATCTTTCCTTCAACTGAAATACAAGCTATTCATCAGATCTAACCCATAAAACTCACAACCTTCAATATAGGGTCTCTGAAAATTTAGAAAGTTAAATTAGGTTTATGCTTCCCCCTACATATGCAAGATTTTCCAAACAGTATTCAGTTTTTGTTTATAAATAGTTTATAGATTTAAAATACATTAATTCTCAAAAGATAGTTTAAATATTGGATAATTCTAGGTTACTGACATACCAATTCATTCACTGAAATAATGGTGTCATTTAGAAGATGGCAAGAAAAAGCTAAAGAACCGAACAGGGAGTAGGTTTAGACTAAACTGGTTAAAAGTTATCTGCCAGAAATAGAATTGTCCACTATTCTGCCCAACTGTCCAAACCTAGGGAGCATTTCCAAATTTTATTAACGTACCACTTTCTAAAGGAGGACTGTTATATATTCATGTGAAAGTATTAATAAGAATCAAAGCATGCAGAAACAAAGACTGAAACGCAGAACACATCTTAGGTTAAGGCTGGGGAACCCGTTAGCTCCGAGACAGGCCAGCTCCGTACTCAGTCCCATGTCTGCTGCCACACACTGAGGCTCCCTGGGCCTGAGGGTCCCCATTTTGCTCCATTTCCACAAAGGAGGCCTCAGTACAATGACATAAAGAAGGACATACAGCTCCAAATTTTTCATTTTTCTTGAAATTCAATACTCTTAGATTCAGCATTCTCTCTTTTTATAGGCTGCATCAAAGGAACTGAGTAATGCCTAAACATGTACCAATTAAAACTGGAAAACTATACAGATGTAGTGTCATAATACAGATGCAAACAAACCAGACTCTCACTCCATATTAATCTAAGAGGTAAGCACGTATTAAATGAGCTCTTTTTTAGTTGAAGTCTCAGCACTATGTCTCCTTGCCAATAAGACTTGGCGGTAACCTTACTGGAGCTGTGTCTTCAGTAGAAACTGAAAACACTGTCCTTAATGGCTTAAAAAAATAAAGACTAAAATGTGACATTCAGAAGCCTCACTGTTTATACTTTAAGCGTGTGCCCACATGCACACACACACACACTACCCCCAGCACACTCTCAAGGAGAAAGGGAAAAAAGAGGATAATGGAAAACCCGGGGGTGGGAGGTGGAGGGAAAAAAGAGGATAACGGAAAATGGGGGGGGGGGCGGGGAAGAGGATAACGGAAAACCCGGGGGGTGGGGGTGGGAGGGGAAAAAAGCAGATAACAGAAAACGGGGGGGTGGAGGGAAAAAAGAGGATAACGGAGAACGGGGGGGGAGGGAAAAAAAGAGGATAATGGAAAACATGGGGGGGAGGGAAAAAAGAGGATAATGGAAAACACGGTGGGGAAGGAAAAAAGAGGATAACGGAAAACACGGTGGGGGGGGAGGGGGAATCCCCTCCATCTTAGAAACTAATCAAGTTATTTGGAACTGAGGTAAAAATATGCCCAATCATCAAAAGCAAAGCACCTTGCAGTTAGTTAAGCCAAAATAACAGTGAAAAACAATTACACAGCAAAGACTGAAAATAATCACCAACCACTGCTGACCCACCACCATGAAGGAAGAGCTGGTTGCACAGAAAGCTGACCCACACCTTGAGATCACCACAGAAACTCATTAGATTTCAGGTACTACACAAACTAAGAGCAAGAGAAAAAGAAAAAAATCCTATGAATTATCAAAGTTCATTTCATAAACAGACACAAAACTTGAACAGATGATGCAACCGACATGACCATTCAATCAAATAATTCCCCAGCAGCCCCCAAGCCACATACGTTCATTTGGGAAAGGATTAACCCCAATAAGCCACAAAGTATCCATATTTGTGCACTTACTATTAGTCTAAAAAAAGACCCTGGGAATCTAAACAAATGAAGTATCTTCTCTGTCATTAGATTATTTCTCCACCCCACCCCCCCAAATGGAGTATTTCGTGCTTTGTTTCATTGGACTATAATCACGTTTCTGTTTTGGCTTTATCTTCAGTCTTTAATGAAGAAAACACACCCGAAGCAGTAGCATCGCGTTGTGTGGAGTAACGTGTAACGAATACATTATCCTTAGGGATCTGGGAAAAGGTCCTACCGACTAGCACTGAAGTCCTTTCCAACAGAGAAGCACCGCCACTCCCAGCTCATGCTAACCGGAGTCAGGGGGCTGTCTGATGTGCCTCATTTAGACGACTGTCTCCTTGCTTCATCCACAGCCTTACTTATCCCAACGTGACAGCTCAATAACGTGCTTCTTTTCAGCTTACAAATATGAATAATTTGCTTTCAATCATATTTAAAGTACTCTAAGAGTATGGCCGGGGATTCAAAACGCCCTTAGGCAAGCAGTGTTTTATTTTGGCTCAATGAGTGAACAAACCATTTCTTGTCATGCTGGTCTGCTCCGGCACTCCTTGGAAGATTCTCAACTTGCACCAGCACAGGACCAGAGGGAACGGAAGGAATCACAGGCACAGTGGATCTCACACCCCAAGCCTTTGGACACAAATTATAAAAATCATCTATTTTGCCTAAATAAAAGATCTCTTCACCACTAAACAGAACATTAAAATGGAATACTATCTACATAGTGAACAGATATAATAGTAAACAGAGCAAAAAACAAATGCTTGAATGTTATATACCATCCTCGGGATAGATAATAATCTAACTGAATATTAGTATTTTATTTATTTTACAGGATTTACATGGACAGAAAATGTTTCATTATAACATTATACCTGTTCTATTGTAACATCTTAGAGAATAAAATGACAGGTCACACGTTACTGAGCCATTTTACAGATAAGAAAACGAAAATGCACAAAACTTTCCCGAGATTATACCACTAAGAAAATTCAATTAATAATACTATTGTTTGTCATAATTAACTACAGTGTTCCAGTGCTTTAGAAGCTTAATATTGTCTTACCTGTCGGGAGCCATTACTCTGAGCTGAAACATTATTGTGAACACTGTAATGGGGAAAAAAAATAAAGAAAAAATTACCGTGGGTACCTAAAACTAAGAATGTAAGATGTCCAGAAAACATCTGCTTTTACAGGCAAATACTTGCTTTTCTGCTCATTTGCTATTTCCATATACCTACATTCTACTTGTGCTTTAGATATATACTTCATTACTAATCTTGTTTATTCATTGGACAACATCTGTCAAAGATGACAAAATGAAACCAGCAGCACAAATGATCCCTTAAATTCAAGGCATTCAGCACAAACACCCACATAACCTTACCCATCACTTCTTTTATATATTCCTACCCTCTCAAGATTTTATGGTGTCAGCAGTAGCTTAGCATTTTATAACTCAAAAGGCCTTAGTATAAACTTAAAGTTAGAAACTTCTCTGTATACCCTTCTCCTCCAAATGATTCAAAATATGTTTTTAAATTTTTAGTTTAGACTGCACTCATTCCTCTCCCACTCCCACAAAAAAGCACTTAAAAAACTCAGCATATAATGCAACAAAATAAATAGAAACAAACCTCAGAACAGCTAAATAAAAAAGAACAAATATTCAATGAAATAAGAACTCAAAGATGAGATACTAACACAACAGAATAAGGCAAATAAAAGAGTTTACTGACTTCAGACCTTCTAACATAAGCATAACTAGTATCCTGAGGTAAAAAATTCAGCTAAGGTAACTGAAAATATATTCAATGTTATAAAAAAAATTCCTTGACAGTGAGAAAATAATCTACAGATTTAGCAAGAACACTGTGTTCCAGGGAGATGAGATACAGAATTAAATACATTCAATTCCTTATTGTTATATTACTGACCTTCAACGATAAGGAAAGAATACTTCAGGTACCCTAAGGAGAGTTAAAAGCACATCACTGCCAGCATCAGGTTGGCACAGACTTCCCCATGGCAACACTCAGAGAACACTATAACCAGACAAGACGTCATTCTAGTAAAAGGAAATGGGCAAAGCTTCACAAACACAAAACAAACTGTGAATACAAGATCCAGGAGCCTTTCTTAGGGGAGTGAGAACAAAACAAAAGTATCTGATGATGAAAGACAACCAATTCAGAAAGAACTCAAGAATGAAGAGGCCTTGCTAAAAGGCTGGGTGAGAAGGAGTAACCCATTCTACACCCCATTTTTTATTAACCACATCTCTGTTACAAGTTAAGTCACCAGAATTTGCACCTCCACTGTCTGGGTTCTAATTCAAACCGCGCCACTAGCTCTGCTCTCTGAACCGCAGTTTCCTCACTCGCATGGGACTATTAGGGGATCGAATAAATGTTAGCAAAGCACAAAGAACAATGACAAATAAAACTAACCAACAACGAAATCTTTAAAAAGAACATCTTGTTTAGTGTAGATCTGTTGCCAAGGCCGGTGTAAAGAATATACCAATCCGGCACAATTTCTTTTACGAACCTTGTTGTTCTTCTCAGGATACACTGTGCTGTATTAAGTAACTCATAACCCCACATTAATGAAACCTCCTCCAACCTGCTTTGTACAGAAATTAGACTCATTATGTTATGGCCCCCGGGGTTACGCTCTGAAGCTTCTCCTTGAACTGGGAATAAGTCCAGTAGGTGATAAGTAAAAGATGAAGAATAACATGAGAAAAAAGCGCTGATGATAAGTGATGTTCACCGGATTCTAGCTCCCTGTTTTAAAACAATTTGAAACGCAGGAAGCACTATTTTCTTATAATTACACTTATTCTTTCACTTCCACTAATATGAAGGGAACAAATACTTCCCGTTACTGACCAATCCAAGCTTCCCTTTTAAAGGACTGTCTGCAATACCTGACCCATTTTGCTCTTGCCCCCTCTATGCATCATTTCCTCCACCATTTCTTTTCCTCTCTCTTCTGTCTTCAAGACTGTCCACTAAGCCTGTACAAGAAGTACTAGTAAGTGTAAAGTGAACTGTCCTTTAAAGTGTCACCTCTTCCTAAGATACTTTATGTTAGTCAAGACTCACAGGGAGTAGTTAGGAAGAAATGAAAGAGTACAAGGAAAACTAACATCAGCCAATTTAAAAACCTGTTATTCAAGTAAGCACAGTACAAAGTCAAGAAGCTTTTCAGGTCAAACAGTTGCGCTTTTTCTAACAGTACCGTTTGCCATGGTTCACTGGAGCAGAACTGTTCACGTGAACAGAACTCTGAGGGCAGGAATGAAAGGGCATTCCTGCCACTGCCAGCTCAGGTTCTCTCAAGCAATGTTAGGAGCAGGGCTCAATAACCTTCAGGAGAGTGGGTCCCCCTCTGAATTTCATTCCTAAAAATTATTCTACCTAAAAAAATAATAAAGTATCAGTGCTTAAATACTCCATTTTTGCTGTGTTTTCCAGAGCCAAAAGCATCATTCAAGAAGACACAATAAAATTTACTTATTAAAGTTAAATTAATCTCAATGCTAGGAGATTATATAGTCAGTCATACTCACTTTTTGGTCAGAAATCTGTTTTTCAAAAAATTTTAAAGGAGGACAAACTTTTGCAAATAAAAGCCTGAATTTTTCAACTACGTATCATTGCTTGAATGCTTTGTTTACATTTCTGCTAACTTCATCAGGGAATCTTCTTCACTTTAAGCTCTAATACTCTGTCCCAGCCTCCTTTTCAGGAAAACAAGACATGATTCATTAAACAAACAAATAAAATACTTTAAAATATACAGAACCCCTCTAACATTTCTCCACCATTCCTCTTAAAAGCACAGTTTAAAAATAACTCCAAGAAAAATTAGTGTATAGCCCAGAAAAGGCAGAAAATTTTGTTTTTTACCTAATTAAAAATTCACAGGACTTCCCTGGTGACGCAGAAGTTAAGAATCCGCCTGCCAATGCAGGGGACGTGGGTTCGAGCCCTGGTCTAGGAAGATCCCACATGCCGTGGTGCAAAGAAGCCCGTGCACCACAACTACTGAGCCTGTGCTCTAGAGCCCGCGAGCCATGACTACTGAGCCTGCGTGTCACAACTGCTGAAGTCCGCGCGCCTAGAGCCCGTGCTCCACAACAAGAGAAGCCACCGCAGTGAGAAGCCCGTGCACCGCAATGAACATTAGCCCCAACTCGCCACAACTAGAGAAAGCCCATGTGCAGCAACGAAGACCCAATGCAGCCAAAAATAAATTAATTAATTAAAAAATAAAATAAAAAATAAAAGTTCACAATGGACAGAATCCCTCACACTTCCTCTCTCCTCTACCCACTTATTTATTTTTAACAGCTTCCTGACCACTAAAGGGACTTCAGGGGAATCCTTACTCAAAAAGCAGAGTGCTTTTGTGACTGTCACTAATCACAGCCTGGCTTTAATGGCTCTCTAAGTGGAAAAAAACCCAAAACTGAATAGGACATCTCCAGCTGAGGCTGACCCTACTCAGTACCCAAAACAAACAACTTCTCCTTTTGAAGAAGCTCTGGTTATACTGACACATCTCCATACAGGAGTGTAGACACTGTTTTAACAAAAACTAGATTTGTGAGTATGTCCTGAATCTCACAGTTTACCAGGCATTCCAGGAGGCTTTGGTACAACAGTGGTTGAGAAGCATTACGTGAAACTCCACACTGTAATATACACTATTAATACTGATTCATCAGAAGGAGGACTTGGAGAACAGTGACTGCAGGACAACAGCAGACCCTCTCCCCAGCAAAACAGACATGTAGCTGCTGAAAATTATTCTTTAAAAAAATCATTAAGGGCTTCCCTGGTGGCGCAGTGGTTGAGAATCTGCCTGCCAATGCAGGGGACACGGGTTCGAGCCCTGGTCTGGGAAGATCCCACATACCGCGGAGCAACTGGGCCCGTGAGCCACAATTACTGAGCCTGCGCGTCTGAAGCTTGTTCTCCGCAACAAGAGAGGCCGTGATAGTGAGAGGCCCGCACAACGCGATGAAGAGTGGTCCCCGCTTGCCACAACTAGAGAAAGCCCTTGCACAGAAAGGAAGATCCAACACAGCAATCAATCAATAAATAAATAACGTGAATTTCTTAAAAAAAAAAATCATTAAAAGGCATACATCAAGTGGAGAAACATTTATTTAAGAAAATCTAGTAACTTTTTTTAATCTGATCTAACAAAAACAAAACAAAAAAGTTACTAGAGAAAGAGAGGAACATTTTTTTGTGATAAAATAAAACAATTATAAACAATCCATGCACCTAACAAAAAGCCCCAAATACATGAAGCACAAAGAATTGAAGGGAGAAACAGACAACCGAACAACAATAATTGGAGACTTCAATAGTCCACACTAAATAATGGAGAGATCTAAGCCAAGACCAGTGATGAAACAGAAGTGAACAACAGTAAAAACCAAGCAGACCTAACAGACATCCATAGGACATGACACTCAACAGCAGAATAGACATTCTTCTCAATTGCACATGGAACATTTTCCAAGATGAACTACATGCTGGGACATAAAAGAGGTCTCAATAACTGTAAAGGGATCAAAGTCATGTGAAGTACATTCTCTAACCACAATGGAATAAAATTACAACAAAAGAAAAAAAGGGGAGAGGGGAAAATTTAAGCTACAAACGTCAAAATTAAGCAACACACTCCCAAGTAGCCAATGGGTCAAAGAAGAAATCACAAGAGAAATTAGAAAATAATTTGGGATGAATAAAAATGAAAATACAATATACCAAAACTTATGAAATATGATTAAAGTGGTGCTCAGAGAGAAATTAATAGCTATAAATGTTATATGAAAAAAGAATACAGATCTCGGGCTTCCCTGGTGGCGCAGTGGTTGAGAGTCTGCCTGCCAATGCAGGGGACACGGGTTCGAGCCCTGGTCTGGGAGGATCCCACATGCCGCGGAGCGACTAAGCCCGTGAGCCACAGCTACTGAGCCTGCGCGTCTGGAGCCTGTGCTCCGCAACGGGAGAGGCTGCAATAGTGAGAGGCCCGCGCACCGCGATGAAGAGTGGCCCCCGCTTGCCATAACTGGAGAGAGCCCTTGCACAGAAACGGAGACCCAACACAGTCAAAAATAAATAAAATAAAATAAATAAATAAAAGTTCTTTAAAAAAAAAAAAAAAAAAAAAAAAAAAAGAATACAGATCTCATGTCCTAATAAACCAATCTTCCACCTAACGACACTAGAAAAAGAAAACTAAACCTAAAGCAAGCAGAAGGAGTGAAATAATATACCAGAGAGAAAATTAATGAAATAGAAAATAGAGGAACAGATAAAACTGATGAAACCAAAAGCTGGTTCCTTGAA
This sequence comes from Balaenoptera musculus, assembly GCF_009873245.2. Taxonomy (NCBI): domain Eukaryota; kingdom Metazoa; phylum Chordata; class Mammalia; order Artiodactyla; family Balaenopteridae; genus Balaenoptera; species Balaenoptera musculus. The sequence goes on along the minus strand of NC_045791.1, from coordinate 557,924 downwards.
AAGGCCAACAAAACTGAAAAACCTTTACCTAGACTGACCAAGTGAAAAAGAAACTCAAATTACTAAAATCAGAAATGAATGAGGGGACATCATCACAAAGCTTATAGAAATAAGGAGGAAAAGAGAATAATATGAACAACTGTATGCCACAAATTAGATAACTCAGATAAAATGGACAAACTCTGGAAAGACACAAACTCCCAAACTGACTCAAGATAAAAACTGAAATATGAATAGATCTACAACAAGACACTGAACTGGAAATTTTAAAACTTGACACAAATCAAGTCCAGGCAAGATGGCTTTAATGGTGAATTCTACCATATATTTAAATAATTCTTTATAAAACCTTCCCCAAAAATAGAGAGAAACATTTCCCAACTCATTCTGTGAAGCCAGAATTACCCTGATACCAAAACCAGATAAAGACAGTACAAGAAAACTATAGACCAGTGTCTTTGATGAATATAGACACACAAATCCACAACAAACCTAGTGAACCAAATCCAGCAACATGCAATATAAAGAAAGACTGTACACCATGACCAAGTGGGATTTCTCCCAGGAATAAAATGAACTGCTGGTGTACAAATCAGCCTTTGTTCTCTGAGCTTCCTGTGTGCAAGGGCCACAGTTTATTCGTCTTTATATCCTCAGTCACAGGCCAATAACAAACGTACAATATGTCATTCTCATTACGAACAGTACAGCCACCCAAGCCCACTCTTTTTCTTTAAGCTGCTTTATTTTTCTTTCTGTCCGTTTTACCCAGCATTATGATGTGTTTATCTGCTCCCTGCTAGATCCACCGTGCTCAGGGGCAAGTGAACACTGTGACAGACCTTCAACAGACATTGGTTCAATTAACGATGCTACTACAGAAACGCTAAAACATTCGGTTATCAATTCCTAAGTTGCAAGACGTTACCCACCTGAGTTCTTCAGGTTTTCCTGTACTTGCCGACAGAAAAAAACAGAAAACATCCCATTAGATTCCTCCAACATGGTAAACTGCTTTACTATTCACAAAAGTACATCTTGACTCATTGCTTTGTAAGCTGTTTCCCAACTACAGATTTAAAAATCTTCACTTCACCGAAGTGTTCTATGGCTCACGCCATTCAAGTGAATAATGACAACGACCTCCAATTTTTAAGTAAGGCAACAAAATAAGCATACATTTTAAAAAACAGAACCATCTGCAAGCCTTCAGAGTGAGCTGACAGTGAAAAATCATCAGTGGAGTCTAAGAGGTAACTAAGGGTTTTAAACAAATTGAAATGGTTTCATTTATAGCTATATATTATTTAATTTATAGATACATCAAAAATTATAGCTTTAAAAATCAGTTTTTAAAAAAACTGATACTGCCAACATCAGGTCATGGCAGTTGTTTTTGGATAACTGGTGACGACTCTGACATTGGACATACTTAAAATTCAATCTGTATTTTAATACAAACTCAGATTTGAAACCAAACACAAGTTTTAGCTTACTGGTCAAAGTAAACCATTCTTTGTATTACATAATTAAAGTAACAAACAGCAAGTAACATTTATGAATTTGTGAATCTCTATGTACCATGTACACTGATGATTAATATAAAAACTGTACTTAACAGAGCCTTTAATATTATTATAATACATACAAAATAAAAAATTTATTCATCATATACTAATGTTTTAAAAAATATCTGCAGGGATTTAACAGATTATTATGAATGAGATGTGGAAGTCAAAAAGGGAGGGAAAACGTTGCTCTAGAGAAGACCTAAAATAGTAAGAACGAAAACTGAACACAAACTCAGCGCAGCGTCAGAGCTGGGATGAGCATAACGTTTCGTCTCAGCAACAGTACAGGCCGTTTTTCCCCGTGTATTCTTAAACACTGATTATGCTAGAACCAGATCCAGTAAAGAAGAGCTCTTCAGTTGCCTGGAAGAGACTAAGAGGACCGAGGCAGCCTCCTGCCCAGCCCCCAGCACCAGCACAGGACGCAGTGTGAGGAAGAGGAGCCCCCTGAGGCAGGGCTGCACGTCACCTTGCACTTGCAGAGCTCGTCGGGAATACCGTTTGCTGGGCCTCCTTTCAAAGGATGTTGATCGTCTTGCTTTATTGGTTTTTGTGGTCTGATACTCAGTTTTCCCACTAAAATAAATGAGGCATATTAACAGGAATAAGAGAATTTGAGGCCTACAGTAGTCAGACACACAAAAATGAGAGAAAGTCTACACTGAGGTTCTTCTCAAGAGAACCATCCTGAACTTCCTTCCTGAATGAACTATGAAAAACAGTGTTGACGTCTCTCTTTACCACACCATTCTTTCACTCTTTAGGCTTGTGTGAAAGATGCAACACCAATTATATTGTTTTTTCTTAATCATGCACATCACCTAAGAACATATTAAATAAGTTTGAAGTATCTGTCCTTTTATGGAACTCCCTTCTCTTTCCCATCCATACTCCTCAATGCAAGATGTACAATTAACTCAAGATTTTCAGTTACTTTTTCTAACTGTGATATACTTTTCAGGTCACTTTTCCAGAAATATTAAAACTATTGTCCCACTCACCTTCATTTCCATTTAAGTTCTACTAAGAAAATGCCTCCCCACTTTTAATGTAAGTAGAATAGAAGCTCTCTTGCATGAACCCCACACACAGTCAACGTTACTGATATTATCCATTCCTTCTTTAAATTACACTGACGGATTCTCGTGACATGCCGAAAACTCACCATCAATAAGCTACTCTGAGGTAAACCAAAACATTTCTAACTTATGACCAACAAACAAGAAGTCTGTAAGAACAATGGAACGTCAGGTTTATAAGGACCAGAAATGTCATCCAGATTAATTTCCCAGTAGTGCACAATACTCTTTTTCTACATGGTATCCAGCTGTTGGATGGAGCCCCCTTAAAACTCTTGTTATGTGGATTTAAACTGGGGATTAATACATAAAGCAAACATCAATGTCCATCAACAGGTAAATGGATAAAGAAAATGTGGTATATATATACACAATGGCATATTACTCAGCCATAAAAAAAGAATGAAATAATGCCATTTGCAGCAACATGCATGGACCTGGTGGGTATTATGTAAGTGAAGTAAGTCAGACAGAGAATGACAAGTACTGTATGATATCACTTACATGTGGAATCTAAACAATAAAATAAACTAGTGAATATAACAAAAAAGAAACAGAGTCACATATACAGAGAACAAAATAGTGGTTACTAGTGGGGAGGGGCACAATGCGGTAGAGGATTAAGAGGTACCAACTATTATGTATAAAATAAATAAGCTTAACCAACATTTTATATAACTATAAATGGAATATAACATTCAAAAATTATAAATCACTATGCTGTACACCTAAAACTTACATAATATTGTAAATCAACTATACCTCAATAAAAAAAAACTTTTTTAACTGGAAAAATTGTTAATTACTCCTAAAAAAAAAAAGAAGGAAGAAACAAAAACATCAGGAGGGATATGAAATCCATTACACCATTACAATATTCTCCTGTCTACTCAGGAAATTACAAACAATAACAATATGTACCGCTTTTTCTTTTATTTTGGCCAATGGAAAACACTGGCAAACCACTTCATCTCTCTGTGCCCTAGTTTCCACATTTGTAAAATGAGAAGTTGGGCTAAGTTTTCTGGCCTCTATGAAATAATGAAAGATACAGCAAGCAGCTATAAACATTCACCTGTATCTAAACCGTGACCCTAATCGAATAAATCCTGATCGGTGAGAACCCTTTTGGACAGGGCCTCGGAGGCGGAAGAAGGCGTGGTGCTCCACGGCACATTTCCACAAATGTTTGCATGCTTTGGGATGATCCAGTCTGAAGACAAACGTATGTTCCTGCTCTTTGCCCTGAAAAAGAAACGCATGTTAACAGAGGTAATTATTAGCTCAGATGGTCCTGTCCCCTCGCATTCAGCTATGAATACAACCGCAGCCAGAGCAAGAATCAAATAATAAAGCATCTAGTTTGCTCCCTGAGACTCTGACACTCTTTAGTACATAAAACGGCAGAGTTAAAATCAAGCTGTCCATTTTCTCAGCCAATATAAAATTATTCCTATTTTCTCTCTACTTACATGATCTCATTTCTCAAAGAGACATAAAATGAGTCTTTATCTGCCATACTTCAGGATAAATGTATAATTATAATTTAAAGGTTCATGTAAGATCTGGCAACATACATAACAGCCTTAAAAATGGCCACATTCTTTATTATAGTAACCATACTCACAGGAATCTAATTACACTAGTTAACATTCATAGACACTCTTCTAAGAATTTCACATGCATTGCTTCAATGAGTAGATACTATCACTATCTCCATTTCACAGATAAGAAAACTGAGGCTCAAGAAATTAAGCCCAATGTCACAAAGCTACTAAGAGAGGAAACCAGAATTTGAACCTAACCATTCAGGCTCCAGAGCCTACCTTTGTAACCACTAAGCTATCCTGTATTTCTAAGGGAAAAGACTTTCTCAACACCAAAATTTACACCCACAGATTTTCTTCACAGTCTCATTTATAATAGTAAAAACTGGCACAAAACCCTAAATGTCCAAAACATGAGAAATGTAATAAGTAAACAATGATATTATTTACAAACTATACAGAGAGCTAAATGAATAAAAGATGCATGAACTAATGTACTACTGTTTATTCATACTGCAGAATACTATATATAGGTTAAAGTGAATGAACTAGGTCTACCTGTTTAGGCAAAATAAGCAAGCTGCAAAAAAAACCCCACCCTAATATATATGTATATTATATATAATACATATGTAGATTTATAAAACATTCTACCACGTTTCATGATGTGGTTATATTTACAAAAGGTTAGAAAATATGAGAATGATAGCCTGCAAGAATGAGGAAGAAAGAGACAAGCTGTGACTCAGACCTTAGCTGTATCGAATAGAACTTCTTCAATGAGACAAACAGCACACGACCCAACAGAAAAATCAACAACAGGCTTAAACACGCACTTCACAAGAAAGACTATCCAAACATCCAATAGATATATAAATAAGTGTAAACTGAAGCAGTCATCAGAGGAATGCAAACTAAAACCACAAGATGATTCTACTACCAGAATGGGTAAAATGAGAAAGAGAACTCCAAACACAAGCCAAAGAAGAATAAACGGCGCTCTCAGACGCTCCGGGTGGGAGTGCAGCTACGTGTGTACAGACAGGCTGGCAAACAGCGTGGCGGCCTCCACAAAAGCCAAGCACACGCACATTCCCAGGGCTCAGGGCAGCACTCTTCTTACTCGCCAAAAATTAACAACTCACATGTCCATCAACAGCAGGATGGATAAATACTAGTGTATTCACAAAACTGAATACTGTATAACAGCAGGAATGCGCCAACTATAACCACCCGTTGCAGCAGGGCTGAAAGCTCACAACTACAGCCCTGAAATACAGAAGCAAGACACAAAGAGAACAGTCAGCCAGGTTTCATTTACATAAAGTCCAAAATGTAAGCAAAAACTAATCTCTGGTCTTAAAGTCAGGTCAGGAGAGCGGTTACCCTTGGGAAACTGTACCTGGTGGGGAGCACAAGAGAAATTTAATTCTGCTGGAATTCTGTTTCCTCATCCTGGTGCTGGTCATACAAGTATACATAAAAATCCAACATAAGCTGTACATTTATTTTTACACTTATCTGAATGGATGTTATACTTCAATGAAATTTACCAACAAAAACTACACATAGAAAAAAACATGAGAAAATAGATAACCTCAAAACAGGGAAAAGCTTTCTATGACACAAAACCCAGAAGCCATAAAAGATTAATAAATTCACCTATTTAAAATTTCTTGAAGTGCATGACAAAACCCACAATAAGCACTGCTGAAAGAAAAACAACTATTAAATAAAATATTTATAATGTCTGTTACAAAGGGCAAGACCTATAAGAAAAAAGCCAATAACCCAAAAGAAAAATGGGCAAAGGAATAGACAGTTTAGAAAAAAGGAATTCAAGTAACTCAAATGTATGAAAAGATGTTCAGTATCACTCATAATAATAGAAATAAAATGTAAACCTACAATGAAATTCCATTTTTTACCTTTCAGATACAAATGTGATTAATTCCTTCTCAGGAAATAGGCCTGTACACTAAAAACTATGCAAGCTGGTAGGACCTCTCTATATCCAAGACAAATGCACATAAACCATTCAACCCCACAAATCCCCCTCTAGGAAATTATCCTACAGATACTTGCCAGTGTACAAATTAATTATAGATAGTGAATAAAAGAGTGATTGCCAATTAATTGAGAATTGATTAAATAAATTAGAGTACACCATACACTAGAATACTATGCATTTTAGTTTGCTTTTATAAGAATGAAGAACAACTTTATGTACTGACGTAGAAAACATTCCAAGTTAGAACGTAAAGTTTAAAAAGGGTAAGTAGAGAACCCTGTATATAAGTATGGCAACCTCTGCATAAAAAAGAACTGAGGGGGACTTCCCTGGTGATGCAGTGGTTAAGAATCCACCTGCCAATGCAGGGGACATGGGTTTGAGCCCTGGTCCGGGAAGATCCCACATGCTGTGGAGCAACTAAGCCCGTGCGTCACAACTACTGAGCCTGCGTGCCTGGAGCCTGTGCTCTGCAACAAGAGAAGCCACCGCAATGAGAAGCCCGCGTACCGCAATGAAGAGTAGCCCCCGCTCGCCGCAACTAGAGAAAGTCCGCATGCAGCAACAAAGACCAAATGCAGACAAAAATAAATTAATTAAATAAATTTAAAAAAAAGAATTGATATACACATTTGCTTATATGTATCTTCAAAAAGATATCTAAGAAGCTAATACTATATTAGATCAAATCTAAAATGCTATCAATTGTGAGATGCACAATTATTTTATGACCCAGTAAGAACAGGTATCTCCCATTAAATTATGACCATATTTTCTTATCACACAGAACTGTATTTTATTCTTCTTGAACGATTCCTTTAGATTTAGATACAAATATCATTTAATCGCATCTGTGCTTACATAAAAAGGAAAATATTTGTAAAATAGATTGTTTTTAGATGCGAAATCTGCCTCTTCTGAATCATTTTCAACTCATTTGTTGATAACATAATGATCATCTGTGCCATCAAGAGATTTCTTTTTAAAATGCTCTCTTATTGTCTCTGATTTTCTTCCAAGCTGTGTGGTAGGGCAATCCTTTGCGTGCATCCCAGTAACATAACTTAAAACTTTCAAAAAACTTGTAACTGTTTCATCTAATTTTCAGGATCTTCTTTTTTTAGGTTCTGCTAAGTAGCACTACTCACACTTCACTGTGCAAACAAATCTTTTTAACATTTCCCCTATTTCCTTTTATTTGTATCCATCTATACGTATATTTCAAATTTATTACTTTGCATGCAGTAAAATTACTTTTTTAAAATTTACGCACAATTCCGTGGGTTTTGAAAATGCACAGGATCAGGCAAGCACCACCAACATAGGATACAGAATAGTCCTCTCACCACCCCCCCCAAGTTCCCTGTGCTGCTCCTTTGTAGTGAAGCACCCTCACACCTCCAGTCTCAAAGGATCAGCTATTCTCTATTCCTATAGGTTTGCCTTTCCTAGATTGTCATATAAATGGAATCATACAGTCATAATCTCTTGAGTCGGGCTTCTTTTTTTTTAATAAATTTTTATAAATTTATTTATTTCATTTATTTATTTTTGGCTGCATTGGGTCTTCGTTGCTGCGTGTGGACTTTCTCTAGTTGCAGCGAGCGGGGGCTACTCTTCCTTGTGGTGCACGGGCTTCTCATCGCGGTGGCTTCTCTTGTTGCGGAGCACCGGCTCTAGGCACGCAGGCTTCAACAGTTGTGGCACACAGGCTCAGTAGTTGTGGCTCGCAGGCTCTAGAGCGCAGGCTCAGTAGTTGTGGCGCATGGGCTTAGTTGCTCCGCAGCATGTGGGGCCTTCCCGAACCAGCGTCCCCTGCATTGGCAGGTGGATTCCTAACCACTGTGCCACCAGGGAAGCCCCAGCGGGAGGATTCTTCACCACTGGGTCCCAAGGGAAGTCCTGAGTTGGGCTTCTTACACTTAGCATAATTCATCTGAGATGCATTCGTATTGTTATGAGTTTATCAATTAGAAACTAGATTTAACTGAAAAAAAGATAATCCTTAGTACAGAAGGCTTTATTAAAGAATATTATTAGGTGGATCTTTTTGATTAATCTTTTTGATCAGGGACTAAAGGAATAAAGCCATTTAAATATAAATTTTTATATATTTGAGATATATTGTCAACCAAGGAACAAGAGAAGTCTTTTATTTAATCTTTAATCTTAAAGACAGAAAACTATAGTTTTAGGATGGTATGACACAAAGCAGGAAATTACTTAATTAAGTTATTAATTACACTAAGTTTCTGTTCTATGGCTCTATAAACAAGATGTGTTCCCCCTTTTAGAGCCTTAAGTGACCACATAACACAGTCACCGTTAAATAGGTGACACAATGTAATTCCTACCTGGTCATCATCTTCTACAACCACCAAGGTTAGTTTATTCTTCTTAAAATCCAATCTGGTTATCTTGGGCCTATAACAAACAATATGAGAGTAACAGCCAGATTTCAATCAATGTTTTTCTGAATTTAAAAAACTTGTTGTTACTTCAAGCATATTCATCATCTAACTTCTGAACTGAAAGCTGGATAAGAGGGTAAACATAACCTGCACTGCCCAGCAAAAAAGTCTCCAATCTAAAAAACAGTTAAGGTAACAGAAAAAAAATTTTCAAGAGCAGTACCTTTGGCAAAATTTCTGCTGCACATATGTAAGACATTAAAAATGTTAAGGAAAAAAGAAAATGAAAGATATATCTATATATCATATATATTCATAGGCCCCTAACTACGGTGGAAGAGATTCTCCAAGCCTAATGTCACAGTAGCAGCAGGGGAACTGGATACAGGAAACACTATAAAGCTTTTTAAAAGGCATAAAAAAAAAAATTACTGATCTTCAACTCTATTTTCTATAGCAATTTTGATTAAAGACATCTTTAATTTAAGACATAAAAAATGTTTTAAACTACACTTTATGGCCCACTTTCCAACTCCATCTCCCACCTGTACATAAATCCTAAGCAACCTACCAAACTTACCTCTGTACTTCTACGAACCGTGAATGTGAAAACATGACTCTCACTCTCACTAATTTTTAAATATAACTTATATAAAATAAAATTGTAAAACAGAACTTGTTTACAAGAGCTGTACTAAAACAGTAAGTAAATAAATAAGTATAATAGGAGGGGAGAATCTAGCATTTAAGTGTAGCAAATACTTACACAGCGCCTAGTAAGTGTCAGGTACTCTACTAAGTGTTTCACATGTATTAATTCAATTGATCCTTATGAGGCAGTACAAACGATGCTTTCCTTCTCTCTCCACCTGGAGCGTTCTCTGGCCATGAAGGATGCTCCACCCGCCCAGCGGGCAAGCTGGAAGGCTCAGAGAGCTCGCACTTAAGGACTAGAGAAATACATAACACAGCTTTCCCACCCAAGGGACAATTATAAAGGTGTTACACTCAAGTGTCCCAGGGAATCTCTAGGAGGTACAAAAAAAAATGAAATACTGTCTTCACCTTTTTGAGGGAAACTAATTTTCGCCCTAAAATTCCATTCTCAGCCCAGTTATCAAGAAAGCATGAGAGAAGAATAAACCATTTTAAGGCATCAAAGGATTCAAATAATTTACCTCGTACACCCTTTTCTTAGGCATTACCTGAGGATGTATCAGAAAAACAAAAGGAAAGACAAGAAAATATGGAAGACGACACAGATTCGTAACTGAGAAAATGGGAAAACAAAGTCCCAAGATAAAACCTGGAGAGCAGCCTGGAAGAGTCAACAGTTCCAACTGGAAAAGAGTCAGCTCAGGCAACCCTGGAGGATTCGAAAAAACTCAAGAAGACAAAGGCAGGTCATTTAAAGAGATGTGTGGGGAGGATGGGAGCCAAGAGCTCCAGGAAAACAAAGGAAACCGTAATCCCAGTCGTGAGTTCAAGGATTTCAGGGCTGACGAAGAAAAAGACAGGAGCAGGAGACGGCAGCACTGGGCAGCGGGCTCTGCTGAGGGGTCCCTTCACGGCCGCAGACCTTCCGGAGGAGGCGGCCCAGGGCTCCCACTCGGGAGGGGGAGAGGGGAAGGGAGCTCCCAGGAGGGAGGGAGGGGCTGGCGTTCAGCGGCAGGGGGAGGTCTCTGAGCCACAGAGCTCCGAGGAGCAGGGGAGGTCTGGGGTCTCTTACAGCTACAGGGTTTGCTTGTCCACAGCTAGCAGATGTGACGTGCAGTTTGCAGCGAGATATGCAAAACCAGGCGTGCTCCGAATGGCTAAAACTACACTTGCTGGGCTGTATTTAAAGCAACTGAATGTGTAAGAATTTGAGTTTGGCGCTGGCGGGCTTTGAGCTAAGGGTCCTGGCGTGCTACGAAGAAGTAAACAACTGGTATCCAAGAGCCAACTTCAGCCCATGTATATAACCCAGGGTACTACTTAGCTCCACTCCGGTTCTGACAAACACATAATAATATAAACACTATTTCCTGATTTTCAGCTTTGAGACACAGCCAGACAAAACCTGAAGAACTTAATTATGGTTATGAAATCCAAGTAATATCTACCCTTGATGTAAAAGTAACATGAAATATAAGTTAGAAGTATGGATGACAGAAGCTGGGACCCAGGAGGGTAAAAGTATTACTATCTCTTTCACACAAAAGGCGGGGGTGGGGGGGTGGGGGGGAGTAAAAGACCGTGAAACAAAGCACACTCCAAACAGCAACAGAACTGCAGGACGGAGGGAGTGGCCATGTGAACACTTAATACACAGAACTAGATGCTCTTTATGTTAAGGCATGTATTTTGACATACCTTGAAACTAACGGAAAATGCAACTAGAAGACTTTTACAAATTGCCTCGGGGAAGCAAGACTACAGACGAACAGGAGGGTGACAGGAGACAGCTGCAGTTCACGCCCAAGCTTTGCCAGAACTACTTCCAAGTTCTGCTTTCTGCACTAACTTCATGTAAGTGTTTCTAGTCATTAAAAAAATGAAACAACAATAATTATCTTCGACATTAACTCTGCTTACCAAAAAAATAAGCCAATTTTGGTCTCTCCTTCAAAAACAAGGACTCCTGTTGGGGTCAGTCCCAAACTGTAGTCATTCCCGTCTCTGGCCTAATTTTAGGGGAGCAACACGTGTTAGCTTTATCTGAATAAAACAGGTTTCACATTTTCACACAACTGTTTAATTTTCTTTTCATATGGAATTATATTAATTACATACAGACTAATATTAATACGAAAGGTGTTTTCAACAATTAAAGCACCCAAAATCACATTCTCAGGAAACTTCATGCATATTAATAGACACTATAGTTTTAAGGTATGTCTTCATTGGAAATACGTAGTGATAACTGCCATGACAAAGAAAGCTTTCCAGGGTCTTCCCAAATTCTAGTCACTATTTAAATCACAGATTTTGAAAAAGACTGCCTTTCTGGGAAAATTTAGCTTCTTAAACTAAACATAACAAATCACTACATAAGCTGTACTAGACTACAGCTTATCAAAGTCCTCTCAAGCTACAAATTTTTAACTTTACTTCCTAAATTATTTTCATTTTTACAGAGCCTACTCAGCTTACACATGATAAAAGATGATATGAATATGAAGTGAAAGAATAAAAAGTGGGTTAAAAACTTTAAAAAAACCACAAAAACCCAACAGCAACAGCTTAAAACCACAGACATACCTTTTTGGAGATTTTGGCTGTTTCTCCTCTCTCTTATAAGGAATTTCTGTGTGAGACTCCCATCATTCAGTATTTACCCTCAATCTTCATAACCACTCATCCAAAGCACCCGGTGTTAGCCCCTGCAAACTCCACACCCCCCTCACACTGAAAGAGTCCATAATCACCTTGAGTCTTGAAGGAATAACGCTTTTAAAAAGTATCACAACACAGTGCTTACCTTGACCACATGCATATCAACCCCATACATTTCTAGCCACTTGGCTTTATTCAGATAATTGGTTTCAGCTTGTGCTGGTGTCTGACCTCTGAAATTTAAAAAACAAAAAATTTTAAGATGATTACAAATACACAATGAATTCTATACCAAGTAGAGAAACAGAAGAAAACAAATACGAAGTCGCTGTTGTGGTGATGTGACAGTACCTGTATTCCTTCCATTTCTCAAAAACAGCCAGCTCCATCTCTTCCGTCTGAACGGGCACAAACCTGAACTCAGACACAACATCAGGACTGTGCTCGGCAAGGTCATAGTCACCAAGTTCAGCTACAAACGTAAATTTCACAGTTATGTTTTGTTAATAAGATTACTTCCTGCTGAATCCTTCTTCAAGACCCATTTTATTAATAAAAACTGCTAAGAAGATTAGATTCTTTCTTAAACTACAAGGCATTCATAACACCCAGACCATTCCCAAAAATAAATCTAGCTTTGACTTAAGACTTACCTGTCTGTACGCACAAATCAAGCATTTGTGGTTGGTAGTGTATTTTCAATTAAATGTCTTTCTCTTAATTTATTCATATGTTATAATGCTTAGCTTTTGAAAACCTCTTTTAGACTTCCATAGAGAAATATCTTTTGATCGTATATTGAATAAACAAAAATATTTATTAGCAATCCTTAAAAGACAATTAGCTGGCATCTGTTAAGAAGCTAATATGCACAGAACATGACATCAAATATCACTGTAAGAAATAATCACTATCCTTCCTGGAACTTTAAATTATTAATCCCAAAGAAATAACAAAAAAAAGTTACTAAAAAATATTTTGTGAAGGCAGTAGGAAAAGAACTGGACGATGAACAGACATTTATGTACCCATCTGTGGTTATCTCTGAACTGGGTTTGGGGAAGGAGGGGAAACAATGATTCGAATATTCTATTCTTTAGAAATATTTCCTTTAAAAAAATATTTTACTCAAATTAAAATATTTCCATTTTGATAAAAAATTTGGCCGTGGAAAGAAAAAGTACATGAGAACTACTTTGATCATAAAAATGGTAATAACTTGTTGTTTACTGAGCATCTAATTTACACACTAGACATATTACAGATGTACTGTCATTTAACTTCACAACCTTGGAAAATATTCTCACTCCTACTTCACTGCTGAAGAAAATGCTCTTCTGTCTGGATCACAAGTTCTTTAAGAAGCCCCAAACCAAATCTGCTACATAATGTTGTTCAGGATATATACTAAAATGGTAAAGAAAAACTGAACTTGAGAGTGTGAGAAAAGTGATAAAGATTATTCTGATAAAATAGAAAATCATAAATGAGAAGCGAGGAGCTCACTTTATGAAGACGGGAGGAACACTCAGCTGAGTTACTCTCAAGGACCTAAACAATTAGTAGGACTTGGTAAACTATTCGACACGGGACAATGAGATGCATAAGACATAGTCTGAAGTTTGGAGGAATCATAAAAATAACGGTGCCACACCCACTCTGTGGCCACATGGTGTCAGATGGGTATGAGCAGCTCTGCTCCGAAGCCCTGGAGGCTGCCCGTGTTTGTGCCAACGAGGACAAGATGAAAAGCCGGGGCAAAGATGCTGTTCACATCCGAGCGCAGCCCCACCCTTCCCACGTCATCCGCACCAACAAGATGCTGTCCTGTGCTGGAGCTGATGGGCTCCAGACAGGTATGCAAGGGGCCTCTGGAAAGCCCAGGGCACAGTGGCCAGGGTCCACACTGGCCAAGTCACAATGTCATCCGCACCAAGCTGCAGAACAAGCAGCATGTGATCGAGGCCCTCCGCAGGGCCAAGTTCAAGTTCCCTGGCCGCCAGAAGATCCTCATCTCCAAGAAGTGGGGACTGACGAAGTTTAACGCGAATGAATTTGAAAGCACAGTGGCAGAGACGCAGCTCACGCCGGATGGCTGTGGGGTCAAGTACACCCCTAACCGTGGCCCCTGGACACGCAGCGGGCCCTGCACTCGTGACAGCCTTGGCGCCGTCCTTCCTTACGTGTGCCCACCAATACATCCTACTTTCTTGTCAAACAAAAAAAGGTGCCATGGATGCAAGAGAAAAGTAGGAAAGATTTTATTCAGGGAAAAAATATGATAGGTAGGGTTAAGAGATAATATTACACTGCCACATGCATGAATCAGACAATGAGTATTTAGTGAGCATTACTTTGAATGAGTGTTTTGTTAAATACACAAAAATGTATAAAAATCATATTTTCAAGAAGTGTATACTTTGGCAGTCAACGAAACTTATAAAACGAGACACAGAGTATAAGAAGCAGTAAGTGGTGGAACACAGATGCTGAAAATGACAGCTTTTCTGTAGATCTGAGAGTTTCAGAATTAACAACCTCACACAGCAATTAATAAAACAAAAAATGTGCTTTCAAGAAAAGATGCATGCAATTATACAGCGTGATCATTACAGTGCTAGAGGCACAGCACTTCCAAACTAGTATCTATTTGACTTTCTAGCAGATGAGAAAACAAGTTTTAGTTTGTAGACAGACTACAATTTACACTATCGGCAAATTTTTGAGGTACAGAAATTTCCTTCAGTCACCAATCCCTCTATCGACAGAAAAATATTCTTTCTAAAATAGGAGAAGCACAAGATAAGCAAAATAATAGGTTTACCATAAAACATGAAAATTTAGTCTCATTATTATCCACACAATGGAAAATAAATACTGCTGATCTTAGAGAGATTGGGGATAATATGGAATCACCCAAAAAAAGCATAAAATTATTAATGTCTTAATAATCATTAAATATTGCTTTTATTCTAATAAATACGGATACTCCAGTCAGAATATTTCTTTCCATTTTCTGAACAAGGACTGAAGATTATTATTTTCCCAAAACGTCAATTTTTCAGAAGAGAATACAAGTTCAACAAATATTTGATCAGTGTAACAAGGTACAAAAGGGTAAGTTTTTCATTAATCTCACTGACTGGAAAACGCTTTTTAAAAAATTCTTAAAATAACCATCAGGAACTTTTAAATACATGCTAAGTATTTCTTTCATGGATTTATTTTTAAGAATAAGACTAAAGAAAGCAAACCAGGTGGTACAGCAACGATTTGCTCATATATCCCTGCATTCTTTTTAAAGGAAAAAAATTAGCTGAGGATCCAACTAAAAGAGTTATTGAATCATCAAGTAGACTGCAATTTCTGTTTGAAAACACTATTAGATGGAAAGGGAGCAAGTAAAGACAAAGGGAAGAAAAAGAAGGCAATATCCTAAAAGGAGGGAAAGGCAGAGCTGGGTCCTGATACATGTTTACACAAACCGCGGTGGTTCTTTTCTCACACATCACTTTGAATCTTTTGAAATTCCTCAAATGCACACAAAGAAGAATTATGCTTCACTCTTAACAGCCAACATAAAAAACTGCTTACCCTGCAAGTTATAAGCTGCCAACTGAACCGCTGTATCAAAGGGACACTCCAATCTGAGAGCAGAACACAAATGTGTTAAACACGCCAATGTCACAACCTTCGTTTTACGATAAATGGAAATAAGACATACTTTGACATTTCTTTTTCATAATTAACTAAGAACTTATTTTTCTACTACTCAAGAAAATGTGGTTTACCTTAAACTAATACTCACTTTCCACTGAGAATATCTTGTTTTAACTGAAGAACAAATAAGTACCTAAGAAAAATAAAAAGCACAAATTTAACTAAACAGAACAATCTACCATGAAAAATAATCCTGCCCTTCTAATCTGAGAAGAAACATTCTTAATTACAAAACTTTACCCACAATAAAGTCTGTAAAGGAAAAAAGAACATGAAACAAGGGGCACTCGGTGTCAGGAGGATGGGCCAGAGTACAGGGTAGCCCCTCAAAAGAAAAGGTTTAAAGCAAATTACTGGGAATGAGCTCTGTGGTCTGCTTCACCTTCACTGTGACGACACAGCCACCTCATACGTAAAGCAATACGGCAATGTACGCATGGGTAACAGCTCTAATCTTATCCACTAGCAGAGTGTTCAAGAGGAATCCCTTCTAAAGGGACTCAGCAATTCAATTTTTTACTTAATAAAAATAGTATGTGTGCATGAGTCATAGATATGCAATATAGAGTCCATGAATAAATACTGAGGCAAGACAAAATAAAAATAAATGTTTGTAACTTACTTAAAAGTTACTGAAAACTATTCAAGCAAAATCAGGATTCAACATTTTTCATTAATCAATGGCACTTCAATAAAGAAAGTCAGGAGCCAACTTGAAACAACTCTCAGTGGCCGAAAATAGATCATTTTGAACATCAATAGACACAATATGATAACGTATTAAAGCACATCAGTCCTATTTAAAATTCATGAGTTGATAACGATACTTAAAAACAGAACTCACTGGTTACCTTTGCATGATGCTAGAGAACCAACTGTTTTGAAAACTGGTAAATAAAGGAAAACATTCTACACTTAAAAAAATACTGCCCCAAAATGAAATTATCTTGTCTGGTATCTTGTTACCAGGGGCAAAGTATCCATTTCACTAGCTGTCTGTACACTGGAAGGAACTGTAAAGACAACCTCCCGACATCTTTAGCCAGCCTGACCAAAACTTTATGCTTGCACACAGCTCCAGACATTGGGCTTACCGGGTTCGTTCTTCACGAAGATTATTTGGTTCTGAGGAATAAAACTTAACTCGAAGATGCAGACAATAGGGTGAACCAACTGCCATTAAAAGAAAAAAAACGGAGGGTAACTTTTTCAATATAGCTCTGTAAATAAGTAAGAATCTTCAGTCAGTAAATTTGTCAAAAATCTACTGAAGTGGACAGAAGGTAACAGATTATTGTAGCAATAATTCAGGTTCCACTGTGGGCTCGATGAAGCCTAACACAATCAACAGACGTTGTAAATGTCCCAACCATCATGTAGCAGCGTCACATCATATCTGGCCTCCCAGGAACAGACTAATAGTTCAGGGCCAAATACGCTGAATGAAAAAGTCTTGACTATGCACTACGACAGCCCTAAAAACCTGCCGAGCTCTGTTTCTCGAGAGCAAGGAGGGACGCCCGTTATTAACTGCACGTGGCAAATCACCCCACATCCTTTCCAATCCACTTCACCAACCTCTACATTCTCAGAGGTCCCATTACTCTGTAGAAAGAGTTGAGGTGCCCTAAAAATCTCTGTTACTACAGAAAACATGATGGATTATGGATCGGACACTGGTATTTTCCCCTGACTATCGCTAGGAACAATACTAACATTCTATGTGAATGACTTATTTTCATTATTCTTAATTAAAAAAAAAAAAAGTTACAGCCTTAAATTCTCAAAATATTTTCTAGAGCAGGGCAGACACCAAACAGAAAAATTCCAATATAAGTAATTACTAAAGAAAAGTTAGGCATCTCATGGGAACTCACATCTCATTTCCAAACTGCAAGCCTTTCTCCTGGAAACAAACTGTAAGGCACTTGAATCTAGATTACCATCAACCCTATATAATTTACAGGGTGGGTCAGTATATCGGATTGAAATTATTTTTAGAAAGTGGAGATCCTAAGAAACTCATTGGAAACATGATTTCTTATGTCCCTACTATGAGAAATCAGTTTCTAATATACAATTATATATAATTCGATTTCCAATTTTTTTCACAATTTTTTCAACACTTACTTTTTACTTGCTTTTTGATGCTTTTTGTACCATCCAACCAGTGCTGAAAACAAAAACAAAAAGTTAGCTCTTAAGCGGATGAGAGAACTTAACATTTTAATTACGAAAAGTTAATTTTCATCATGCTTTTGCTGATTAACGATACGGAAATATTTCACAAGAGAAAAACAAATGTGAGCCTGAAAATTGGAGAGCAGGGGAGTGTTAATCTAGCCAGAATCCACAGCAAGCTTATGACACATATGAACAACAACAACAAAAAACCCTAAAACCAGATATATGACTTCTTAAACCATTTCCTCTGCTCTCTTAGTAACAAGGATGATATTCTAAATTTTGCCCTCAGTTTTTCTCACTGTCCCCCAAAAGATGACTCTTTCAAAACTGATAAAATTAGAAGAAAAGTATCCTCATATTCTAGTAGTTGGTTCATTCTTGTAATAAAAATGTGAGATTTATTAACAGATCATAACCACAAATTAGGTGAAATAACAATGTCACTTATGTTTTACAAAATAGGTACTACTCAGAGTAGTAGTCTCTGAAAGAGCTTACACAATAAAATTAGATCTTTCTCATAACTAAGGCCTTATCTATTAAATAAGCAGTCTTTGTTCCTTTGCTTTACAAATAAAAAAAGGTAACATTGTGATTAGCAGACTTCTGGTTTCAACAGTAACAGCCTTTTCTGACTTCTGTAACCTCTTCACTCTGAAATGCCCAAAACACAAACAGACCTAAGAACCGATTCCAGAGACCCGCACGGATAAACCACTCCCAGCTCACTCCTCACTATTAATCCTTTACACCAAGTCCTAACAGGGACAGGACGCACTCATCCCACTAAGATACACATGACTGTGTTCTCTCCAGCATGCTTACAATTCCAAGCACCCTAAGCCAAAGGAGGGCTCTTGTGCTACAGCTCACAGAGCTAAGGAATCCAGTCTCAGAAACCCAGACAGGCAAAGTGTGGGTAAACAAGGCTGCATTGTTAACAGACTTGTAACCATTTGCTTTTCTTGCCAGTTATTTGCCTAGCCTCTTCTCTCCACTCTCTGCCAAGATCCAAAAGCGAAATTCACAGAACTACCAGTGTGCCAGCAAAGTACCTCTGCATGTCGACACAAGATGGTCAGTAAACATTTCCAAAGGCAATTAAATACAGTGCAGTATCGCCTCTGGATTCCAAGTGTGCAGGCTACTTAGTCAGCCATCTCTCATCTTTCAATAAATGCAGTTGGACATCCACTTTTAAGCATATTTTAATCTGGCAACTGTTCAGTTTTACACTTCTTTCCATTAATACAGTGCTTGGTCAGCCACTAGGCAGAACATAATTCAATCTATCAGCTGAAAAGAGTTCAACTAGGACAGTGAAAAGTTCACCCATCATGGCCAAGCCCAGGAATCTACTATACAAAAACCCCAGACTTAGTTGTGCAAAATACCTACTACAGCCTAATGCCAATCACACACCAGGTACGAGATAAATTTTGCTTATATGCCCTAGATTGTTTTCTCCCCACAACCATGGATCTGGGAGTTGCCCTATGTTCAGGCTTCATCTATTATACTGCAGTGAATTCGGAAGTGAATGCTGGTCACCCTGGCATCTCATGCAGCCACAGTTAGGGAGACTCTCATTCACCATAATGAACACGAATGAGCACACACCTTCCGAGAGGCAATCTGACTATGCCTTCAAAATAACTATGTGCCTTTGACTCAGCAGTTCTGCATCTAGAAACCATTATGGATGATTTAACCCACAAGGAATTATATCAGAGAAAAGAAAGAAATCTGTATATCCACCAGCAATAGTGAACTGGTTAAAGTATTTCAACATTATAGAACTGTGCAACGATGAAAAAGAATGAAAGCAAAAGTAGTTAAGAATCTGGAAAATTATTTATAGTATACTGTTAAAATTGTTTTTTTGTTTTTTGGGGTTTTTCTTATTTTTAAAATTTTTTGGCTGCATTGGGTCTTTGTTGCTGCGCACAGTCTTTCTCTAGTTGTGGCGAGCGGGGGCTCCTCTTCATTGTGGTGCGTGGGCTTCTCATTGCAGTGGCTTCTCTTGTGGTGGAGCATGGGCTCTAGGTGCACGGGCTTCAGTAGTTGTGGCGCGCGTGCTCAGCAGTTGTGGCTCGTGGGTTCTAGAGCGCAGGCTCAGTAGTTGTGGCTCGTCGGCTTAGTTGCTCCACGGCATGTGGGATCTTCCCAGACCAGGGCTCGAAACTGTGTCCCCTGCATTGGCAGGCGGATTCTTAACCACTGCGCCACCAGGGAAGTCCCATTAAAATTGTTAAAGGCAAATTACAACATATTGTAAATTGTTTTGTCAAAATGTACAAATTTGTACATTTTGATCCTTGAACAAGGGGCTGAACTTTGCAGGTCCACTGATATGTGGATTTTTTTCACTAAAACATGCACTACAGCACCACACAATCCTCAGTTGGTTGAATTCACAGATGCAGAACCTCGGATATAGAAGGCCAACTATAGAAGTTACACGCTGATTTTCAACTGCACCCCTAACCCCACACTGGTCATGGGTCCACTGTATATATAAACATGCCTTTTGGGCTTCCCTGGTGGCGCAGTGGTTAAGAATCTGCCTGCCAATGCAGGGGACACGGGTTCGAGCCCTGGCCCGGTAAGATCCCACATGCCACGGAGCAACTAAGCCCGTGCGCCATAACTACTGAGCCCGCGTGCTACAACTACTGAGCCCAGGTGCCTAGAGCCCGTGCTCGCCCACAAGAGAAGCCATCACAATGAGAAGCCCGCGCACCGCACCAAAGAGTAGCCCCCTCTCGCCACAACTAGAGAAAGCACAGCAATGAAGACCCAACACAGCCAAAAATTAATTAATTAATTTTTAAAAATGCCTTTTCTTTCGGACTGAGGCAATCTATAACAAAGCAGTAAGAGATGGTACAACTAGGTGGCTGAGACCGCTGGTGATCATTTTTCTTTGTGTTTTCCTATATTTTCAACTTAGTCTACAACAAGCACACTCTTACTTAAAACAATAATCATGGACCCCTTATTTTAATATTTCATATGAGTAATATATACATGTGGCTTAATTTTTTGGTAATATTAAAAGGTATATGGTCAACAGTCCCTCCAACCCCTGCAATACCAACTTCTATCATCATATGCACCACTCCCCACCCACCAAGATATTTACTGGTTTCTGATTCCTTCCAGAGATTCTTCAAACAAAGAAAAAAGAAAAAAAAAATTGTGTGTGTTGGTAAAGAGTAAAGAAATTAACAATGGGCTGAAAATCAACAGGCTAAATATAAACTTTGACAGAATAAATTTAAGGGATATTGAGAAGGAAACATTAATATAAGATAGACCAATACTATTTCAAGAACAACTCAGTCTTTCTTAGACAGTTGTAAAAAATTTCTTCCAGTTTAAGAACATTTAGGGCCAGTTTCATAAATGGACCTTTAATCTCTAATTTGTGCCCTAATATTCTAAGAAGCACATTAAACATACAATCATCCTGGTGAGACAAAGGATCAGAGTTTTCTTCCAAGTAGGCATTTTAGTCTCTTTTCTACCTGCATGTAATAGCTTCTACACTCTGCACTCCCTTAAGACAACCCAAAACTCGGATAAAGCATCAAACACATTTTAAAGTAAAATTTAGGAGCTGGGGGAATTCCTGGTGACGTTCTGGGAAAGGTCTGAGTTCATGTTTGCATATCCTCTAGTCTGTTTTCTTTCATCTCCTCCACATTCCAAGCCCAGGGACTGGAAAATTCAGAGCTCAGAGACAGGCACTGATAGTATTTTCCTTGAATCTTTAGGAGTTGAGATTAAATTACAGCAGAAGATAAAAGTGAGAGCATGCAGACATGGACTCCTGGATGCACAGTGTGGAACTAATATGGCTCTCTTTCCTCATGGACATTAAAAAGGAAACAAACTCCCTTCTAATTTCCTAAAGTTTGGTTGATAAACTTAGAATTCAAAGGATATGGGAAGCTACATTTCTTTCCATCCTATTGAGCTAGGCATGAAAGAACACTTACTCGTGTGTCTTAAAATATACATAATAATCACAAACATAACAACAGGCATTACTAAACCAAACAATCACCTAGGGAGCTTCCAGAACACGAATAAATCCACACCCTTACCCAGGCCCAATAGCCAGTCTGCAAACAGCTCTTCAAATGAATGATTCCTGACTTCTAATGCCCACATGACTCCACTGCTTCTGCTCAAGGAGCAAAGAGCTTACGGCACACAAACTTTAACCATCTTTCCAAACAACTGCCTCTGCAAAAAATATTTCTCCTGTGAGTAGTAGAGGCTCATGCTCTGCATTAAGGGATTATTTTAAAGCAAATTTTAACACTTTAAACAATTAACAAATGTTAAAAATCAATGAATGCCATGAAAACAGAAGATCAATCTAACTGAAAACACTTCAATTTACTCTGGATTCCATTATAAATTCGACTTGGGTGATTACTTTTTTGGCATTAAAAGTCTGTGTTATAAGGCATTCCAAATGAAGCCTTAGATGAGCCATTAAAACATATTTTCCACTGTATCTTTCTGTGTATTATTAGTATGCCTTCTTAGGACTCTTAAAAGTCAAATTTATAATGGAAATGTAGATGAGTTAGGTAGGTTATACATTCACTCTCTGGAAATACAGCACATAATCTATTTCGGAAATACACTTTTTTGAAAAAAAAATATATGTGCAAATATATGGGCCTGTGTGTTTGTCACAATATAGAATACATACATATGTATATTTAACATATAGGTTATTTCTATATATTTTTCACTCCCCACTACTTTATCGATCCTATTGTTTGTGTTAAGTTCTCAGTAACAATCCTATCCAAATCAGCTGCCAATAGTGATCATTTCACCTCCTCCTTTCCAACGTTTATAACTCCTATAACTGCATTTGTTGTTATTTCTGTTATGAAATTTAATAGCAGTGGTAATAAGGGGCATCTCTGTCTCCTGCCTGTCTTTAGTAGGAATGCTTCTGTTTGTTTGTTTCTCTATTAATGTAAAGTTGTTTGTTGTACTTTAATCATCAAAAATCTGTACAGAAGGAGAGCAAAGCCCTTGAGCAACTACCAGGTCTGTTCTCACAGGGGCCGCCTGCTGGGCCACCTGTCTGCCGAACACCTACCATCACCCTGGAGACGGGCACAGCTTCCAAAACTAGGCTAGATCTACACAGGGAGAAGGGAGGTCAATTCCGTACAGGCCAAAGTCCGTGAGGTTTATTCAAGGGGTTCTGGGGCCAGGAAGAAGGGGCTCCAAAGGTCACCGAACCCACACGAAAGGAAGTCGAGAGCGAAGTATTACCTGCCTGACCTCAGAGGAGGCAAACACAGCTCACCACATCACGCCCACAGTGCCAGGAACAAGACCTGCCCTTTCCCCTGGCTCAGGGATCTAGGACCCGCCACGGAGGGGCCACTGTTGTCGTCTCCAGCTGTGCACTTGCATAGTATTTCCCCAGTGTTCCACCAGACGACTAACATGTTGTCTACCTCTCAGCTTTGGATTCAACATCTCCATCTCCATCTGCACTCAGTGTTGTCTGAACTAAATGCCATAAACTTCAACTAATCAAGTTACTTCTCTTACTTTCTTCTGTGGTAGAGATTTGAGTGTCAGTCTTTTCTGAATGTAGTTTCACTTACGTGTATGATGAAGCAGTTAACAGCATAAATGAAGGGTTAGGTAGCTTGCTCAGAAGTGGCACACATCACACAGACTCATATTCTACTGCCAAGAGCAAGTCACGTGGTCAAAACCTAGCACCAACTGAGCAAGAAAGTATCATCCTCTTATATCAAAGGCAGGAAACAATCCTATGATATACAGTACAACATCTGATGAATTATAATGAGTGATATTGAATCATCCATGCATTTCTGAGAATAAACTCCACCTGATCATATGTATTATTTATACTTTTAATAGGCTGCTGAACATAGCGTGCTGATATTTGATTTAGGATTTTTTATATAAAGAACAAGGGAAGTTTAATATATCAATATATACATACATATATATATGTACATATATAACGAACCAATACAAGCTATAAAATTGATTTAAGAAAAAGGCAAAAAATAATTACTATTGTGTTCTTTTTCCTTCTTTTCCGAGTATTAGGAGAAATGCTACCTATGTTTCCCTTTTCTGAACATAAGTGTCTACAATCTAGGTGACTCATTCTTTTTTAAAAACTTGATTGGGCCAGTTAAAATTTTAAGCTCTAAATATGAAGTTTGAGAAACTTCATCAACCAGAGGTCACAAACGTATAGATAGATCAGAGGATTAAATCTTGGCCGAAGCATGTTTTGTTCGGTCCATACTATATTTTTCATATTCTTTAAAAAATTTTTTATTATGAAATGTTCACAGGAAGCTGCAAGAGGTCCTATCTTCCCCCTTTGTCCCCCAGTGCTTACCTCTTACATAATTACAGTACAATCTTAAAATCAGGAGACTCACATTGGTACAATGTGCATACACAGTTCTATGTCACATTATCATACAGCTAGAGTCCTGAACTGATGCCACAACCAAGATAAAGAAACATTCCACTAGCACCAAGAGCTCTCCGGTAATACTCCTCTATAGGCACACCTCTCCCACCTTCAACATCCCTAAACCTCAGCAACCGTTAGTTTGATCTCTCTCTCTCTCTAATTTTGTCGAGAGTGTTACATAAATGGAAGTATACAGTATATGACCTTTTGAGATCGGCTGTTTTTATTCAACATAATGCCCTTGAAATCCATCCAAGTTGTGTGTGTCAACAGATTTTTGTTTTCTATTTCTGAGTAGTATTCCAAGGTATGAATGTGTCACAGTTTGTGTAATCATTAACCTACTGTAGGACACTGGTTTTTTTCAAGTTTTTTGCTATTACTAATAAAGTTGTCACTAACAATCACGCACAGGTTTTTGTGAAGACATAAGTCTTCATTTCTCTAGGATAAACGACCATACATACAATTGCTGAGTCACATGTAAATGTAAGTTTAGTTTTTTTAAGAAGCTGCCAGACTATTTTCCATAGCGGCTGTACCGTTTTTACACTCCCAAAACCAGTGTACGAGAGATCCAGTTTCCCCACATCCTCATCAGCATTTGGAGTTGTCACGATTTTTTATTTTAGCTCTTCTTTTTTTTTTTTTTTTTAAGAAATTCACGTTCTTTTATTTATTTATTTATTTATTTATGACTGTGTTGGGTCTTCGTTTCTGTGCGAGGGCTTTCTCTAGTTGTGGCAAGTGGGACCACTCTTCATCGCGGTGCGCGGGCCTCTCACCATCGCGGCCTCTCTTGTTGTGGAGCACAGGCTCCAGACGCGCTGGCTCAGTAATTGTGGCTCACGGGCCCAGTTGCTCCGTGGCATGTGGGATCTTCCCAGACCAGGGCTCGAACCCGTGTCCCCTGCACTGGCAGGCAGATTCTCAACCACTGCGCCACCAGGGAAGCCCTATTTTAGCTCTTCTTACAGGTGTATAGTGATGACAGCTCACCAAGGTCTTATTTTGCATTTCGCTGATGTCTAGTGATGTTGAACTTTTTTGTGTGTGTTTACTTGCCATCTGTATATCCTCTGGTGAGATGTCTCTTCAGGTCTTTGGTTCACTTTTCTAACTGGATTGTTTGTTTTCTAAATGTTGAGTTTAGGAGTTCTTTATTACACTAGATATGAGTTCTTTGTCAGACATGTGGTTTGCGAATATTTTCTCCCAGTCTATAGCTTGGCTTTTCATCCTTTTAAGAGGGCCTTTCCCAGAGCAAAACGTTGTAATTTTTATAAAATTCATTTTATCGGTTTTTAAAAAACGGATCATGTTTTTGGTGTCACATCGCATAAATCTTCTCCAATCCTAGGTCTCAAAGATTTTCTGCTATGTATTTCTAAGTTTATAGTTTTACATCTTATGTTTACATAC
Source organism: Balaenoptera musculus (assembly GCF_009873245.2). NCBI lineage: Eukaryota > Metazoa > Chordata > Mammalia > Artiodactyla > Balaenopteridae > Balaenoptera > Balaenoptera musculus. Next base: position 532,144 of record NC_045791.1, on the reverse strand, counting down.
ACGACCTATTTTTGAGTTAATTTTTGTATAGGTATAAGGTCTAGGTCAGGGTTCATTTTTTCACCTGACATCCAATTGATCCAGCACCATTATTAACACTACCCTTCTTTCACTGAACTTCTCTGGCATCTTTGTCAAAAATCAGCTGGCCATAGCCATGCACAGCTTCTTCTGAGCTCCCCATTTTGTGCCACTGATCTGCGTGTCTGAGGTTCTGCCAACACCACGCGGTCCTGTTCACGGCAGTTGTAAGTCTTCAAGTTGAGCAGAGCAAGTACTCTCACTATTTTTCTTTTTCGAAATTGTTTTTTAGCTATTCTAGATCCTCTGCCTTTCCATATTAAGTTTTAAAATAATTTTGTCTATATCTACAAAGGATTTTCTGGAATTGTGATACGAATTGCATTAAACTTGCATATTAATTAGGGAAGAACAGATTACTTTGCTGAGTCTTCTAATCCATGCACACAGCATGTCTCTCCATTTATTTAGCTCTTTTTTGATTTCTTCCATCAGCCACACTATTTTTAAAAATTTAACCACTGTTTTTAAAAAATGAAAGATTTATTCTAAAGATCTGGATTTCCAGCTTCTCTTGAAATACCTGAAGAGCCAGCAATGCTATCTGGCAACAAATGGCTAGAGCTAGGTGGTACCTGCCCCTCTGCCTCCTTTTTGTGGGGAAAAGTGATATGCTCCCTACTTCACCACAATTCCTCTACCAATCAACATGTCAGCTACAATTTATCATGGTGCTGTCTTTTTCTGTCTCTGTATCTATCAAAAATGAGAAAAGAAAACATATCAAGCATGTAGTATGATTCAAAAAAAGAGAAAAACCATACTTCTTGGAAATAAATAACACTCCCATGTCTTTAATATGCCGGCCATCTCGCTTCCCTTTTGTTCTCCTGTCTGATTCCTGTAGATTTTTGATTTTAAGACTGAATATTATTCCTTCAAAATAAATCATACATGTTCTCTAACAAATCGTTATAGTTAATTCCAATTAACAATTTTGTAAATTCTTATTGTACTAACCTAAAACCACACAGTATCAAAAGAAGAATTCCTTCTTGCCTGGCTTAAGATATATTACTTCCACGCTGGAAAGTTCTATTGTACAAGAAAATTACCCCAAATCATCCTTTTTTTAAAAACCATTGATGTATACAGTTCTGCTGCCATAAGGCAACTCTTTACACATCCTGTTACTTTTATGACAGAGAGTTTCCCAAAATCCTTCATCAGGAAGGAAGGATTCATTAAATTACCATAAAGTTTTTTGCAGTCATACAATGAGATTTAATGACAAGGTTTCACCAACAGTATAAAAGATAATAAATTTTCAAAAACAGTATTATCATAAAGAGTTGAAGAAAAAGCATGCAAATGAATACCATCATCTGTTTTTCCTTAAGCTACAGGTTATTTGCTAAAGAAGAGTTATTACTAAATAAGAGTCCATAGGTGGGCTTCTGGAATACTTGAACTACCTGTATATGTGCAAAGAATGTTATATGTATGTGCCTTTTTCTAGGGAAAGCATCCATAGATTTTGTCATCGTAACTCAAGGTTTAAGATCATCACTGGACTATATAAAATGATACTAAATTAAGTTTAGATTTGAAAATAGAAATGGGGCAGTGTTGTGCAGTCAACTAAAACAAGGGTAACCATATATCCTAGTATGCCAGAATAATCCTGGTTTAGGCCTACTATCCCAACCCCTCCATCCAGTAAGGCACTCTACAGTGGCCTGGTTTAAAAAGTGAATTAACAAACAGAAAATCTGAATATAACTATAACAAGTAAAGAGATTAAGTCACTAATCAAAAAACTTCCCAGAAAAGCCCAGGCCCCAGATGGCTTCACTGGTGAATTCTACCAAGTGTTGAAATAAGAATTAACACCAATGCTTCGTGAGAGCTTCCAAAAAATAGAAGAGAGAAGACTTTCCAATTCATTCTGAGGCCAGTACTGCTCTTACTGAAACCAGACAAAGATATCACAAGGGGGAAAAAACACAAAAAACTATAGACCAATATTCCTTATGAATATGGACATCAAAATCCTCAACAAAATCAAATCAAGGAACATATATAAAGGATTATACGCCATGACCAAGTGAAATTTATCCCAGAAATGCAAGGAAGGTTCAATACACGAACAAAAATGTCAATGTAATACATATTAATAGAATACAGGAAATATACCATATGATCTTCTCAATAGATGCAGAAAAAGCATTTAACAAAACCCAACACCCTTTCTTGATAAAAAACGTGCAATAAAATAGGAATAGAAGAGACCTTCTTCAAAATGATAAAGGGCACCTATAAAAATCTCACAGGTAACATCATACTTGATGGTGAAAGACTTAACGCTTTTCCCCTAAGATCAAGAATAAGACAAGAATGTCCACCCTTACCACTTCTATTCAACATTTTGCTAAAGGTTCTAGACAGGGCACTTAGGCAAGAAAAAGAGATAAAAGAAAAAGAAATAAAAGGCATTCAGATTCAAAAGGAAGAAGTAAAACTATCTCTTTTTGACGATTACATGATCTTATACATAAAACACATTAAAAACTAATAAATAAGTTCAGCAAGGTTGCAAGATACAAGATACATATGTGAAAATGAATTCTATACACTACAATCCAAATAAAATCCAAAAATGATAACAAGAAAATCACATATTACAATAGCATCAAAGGAATAAAATGCTAAGAATAAGTTTAACCAAGAAGGTAAAAGACATGTAAACTGAAACTATAAAACATTGTTTTAAGAAATATAAAGACCGAATACATGGAAAGACATTCCGTGATCACGTATAATACTTAACATTGTTAAGATGACGACGCTTCCCAAATAGATATACAGATTCAATGCAATTCTGGTCAAAACTCCAATTGCCTGATTCACAGAAAGATAGACAAGAAGAAAAGGCAGAGGGCTATGTACCAGATGAAGGAAAAGATAAAACCCAAGAAAAACAACTAAATGAAGTGGAGATAGGCAACCTTCCAGAAAAAGAATTCAGAATGATAGTGAAGATGATCCAGGACCTCGGAAAAAGAATGGAGGCAAAAATCGAGAAAATGCAAGAAATATTTAACAAAGACCTAGAAGAATTAAGGAACAAACAAACAGAGATGAACAATACAATAACTGAAAAGAAAAATACACTAGTAGGAATCAATACCAGAATAACTGAGGCAAAAGAACGGATAAGTGACCTGGAAGACAGAATGGTGGAATTCACTGCTGCAGAACAGAATAAAGAAAAAAGAATGAAAAGAAATGAAGACAGCCTAAGAGACCTCTGGGACAACATTAAATGCAACAACATTCGCATTATAGGGGTCCCAGAGGGGAAGAGAGAGAGAAAGGACTCGAGAAAATATGTGAAGAAATTATAGTCAAAAACTTCCCTAACATGGGAAAGGAAACAGCCACCCAAGTCCAGGAAGCACAGAGAGTCCCAGGCAGGATAAACCCAAGGAGAAACATGCCGAGACACACAGTAATCAAATTGGCAAAAATTAAAGACAAAGAAAAATTACTGAAAGCAGCAAAGGAAAAACAACAAATAACATACAAGGGAACTCCCATAAGGTTAACAACTGATTTCTCAGCAGAAACGCTACAAGCCAGAAGGGAGTGGCATGATATACTTAAAAGTGATGAAAGGGAAGAACCTACAACCAAGATTACTCTACCCAGCAAGGATCTCATTCAGATTCGATGGAGAAATCAAAAGCTTTACAGATAAGCAAAAGCTAAGAGAATTCAGCATCACCAAACCAGCTCTACAACAAATGCTAAAGGAACTTCTCTAAGTGGGAAACACAAGAGAAGAAAAGGACCTACAAAAACAAAACCAAAACAATTAAGAAAATGGTCATAGGAACATACATATCGATAATTACCTTAAACGTGAATGGATTAAATGCTCCAACCAAAAGACACAGGCTTGCTGAATGGATACAAAAACAAGACCCATATAAATGCTGCCTACAAGAGACCCACTTCAGACCTAGGGACACATACAGACTGAAAGTGAGGGGATGGAAAGAGATATTACATGCAAATGGAAATCAAAAGAAAGCTGGAGTAGCAATACTCATATCAGATAAAATAGACTTTAAAATAAAGAATGTTACAAGAGACAAGGAAGGACACTACATAATGATCAAGGGATCAATCCAAAAAGAAGATATAACAATTATAAATATATATGCACCCAACATAGGAGCACCTCAATACATAAGGCAACGGCTAACAGCTATAAAAAAGGAAATCGACAGTAACACAATAATAGTGGGGGACTTTAATATCTCACTTACACCAATGGACAGATCATCCAAACAGAAAATTAATAAGGAACCACAAGCTATAAATGACACAACAGACCAGATAGATTTAATTGATATTTATAGGACATTCCATCCAAAAACAGATTACACTTTCTTCTCAAGTGCACACGGAACATTCTCCAGGATAGATCACATCTTGGGTCACAGATCAAGCCTCAGTAAATTTAAGAAAATTGAAATCATATCAAGCATCTTTTCTGACCACAACGCTATGAGATTGAAATCAATTACAGGGAAAAAAAGTAAAAAACACAAATACATGGAGGCTAAACAATACGTTACTAAATAATCAAGAGATCACTGAAGAAATCAAAAAATACCTAGAAACAAATGACAATGAAAACACGATGATCCAAAACCTATGGGATGCAAAAAAGCAGTTCTAAGAGGGAAGTTTATAGCTATACAAGCCTACCTCAAGAAACGAGAAAAATCTCAAATAAACAATCTAACCTTACACCTAAAGGAACCAGAGAAAGAAAAACAAATAAAACCCAAAGTTAGCAGAAGGAAAGAAATCATAAAGATCAGAGCAGAAATAAATGAAATAGAAACAAAGAAAACAATAGCAAAGATCAATAAAACTAAAAGCTGGTTCTTTGAGAAGATAAACAAAATTGATAAACCATTAGCCAGACTCATCAAGAAAAAGAGAGAGAGGACTCAAATCAATAAAATTAGAAATGAAAAAGGAGAAGTTACAACAGACACAGCAGAAATACAAAGCATCCTAAGAGACTACTACAAGCAACTCTAGGCCAAAAAAATGGACAACCTGGAAGAAATGGACAAATTCTTAGAAAGGTATAACTTTCCGAGACTGAACCAGGAAGAAATAGAAAATATGAACAGACCAATCACAAGTAATGAAATTTGAAACTGTGATTAAAAATCTTCCAACAAACAAAAAAGTCCAGGACCAGATGGCTTCTTCACAGGTGAATTCTATCAAACATTTAGAGAAGAGCTAACACCCATCCTTCTCAAACTCTTCCAAAAAAATTGCAGAGGAAGGAACACTCCCAAATTCATTCTATGAGGCCACCATCACCCTGATACCAAAACCAGACAAAGACACTACAAAAAAAGAAAATTATAGACCAATATCACTGATGAATATAGATGCAAAAATCCTCAACAAAGTACTAGCAAACAGAATCCAACAACACGTTAAAAGGGTCATACACCATGATTAAGTGGGATTTATCCCAGGGATGCAAGGATTCTTCAGTATACACAAATCAATCAATGGGATACACCATATTAACAAACTGAAGAAGAAAAACCATATGATCATCTCAATAGATGCAGAAAAAGCTTCTGACAAAATTCAACACCAATTTATGATAAAAACTCTCCAGAAAGTGGGCATAGAGGGAACCTATGTCAACATAATAAAGGCCATATACGACAAACCCACAGCAAACATCATTCTCAATGGTGAAAAACTGAAAGCATTTCCTCTAAGATCAGGAACAAGCCAAGGATGTCCACTCTCACCACTATTATTCAACACAGTTTTGGAAGTCCTAGCCACAGCAATCAGAGAAGAAAAAGAAATAAAAGGAATACAAATTGGAAAAGAAGAAGTAAAACTGTCAGTGTTCGCAGATGACATGATACTATACACAGAGAATCCTAAAGATGCCAGCAGAAAACTACTAGAGCTAATCAATGAATTTGGTAAAGTTGCAGGATACAAAATTAATGCACAGAAATCTCTTGTATTCCTATACACTAATGATGAAAAATCTGAAAGAGAAATTAAGGAAACACTCCCATTTACCACTGCAACAAAAAGAATAAAATACCTAGGAATAAACCTACCTAGGCAGACAAAAGACCTGTATGCAGAAAACTATAAGACACTGCTGAAAGAAATTAAAGATGATACAAACAGATGGAGAGATATACCATGTTCTTGGATTGGAAGAATCAACATTGTGAAAATGACTATACTACCCAAAGCAATCTACAGATTCAATGCAATCCCTATCAAATTACCAATGGCACTTTTTACAGAACTAGAACAAAAAAAATCTTAAAATTTGTGTGGAGACACAAAAGACCCTGAATAGCCAAAGCAGTCTTGAGGGAAAAAAGTGGAGCTGGAGGAATCAGACTCCCTGACTTCAGACTATACTACAAAGCTACAGTAATCAAGACAGTATGGTACTGGCACAAAAACAGAAATATAGATCAATGGAATAGGATAGAAAGCCCAGAGATAAACCCACGCACCTATGGTCAACTAATCTATGACAAAGGAGGCAAGGATATACAATGGAGAAAAGACAGTCTCTTCAGTAAGCGGTGCTGGGAAAACTGGACAGCTACATGTAAAAGAATGAAATTAGAACACTCCCTAACACCATACACAAAAATAAACTCAAAATGGATTAGAGACCTAAATGTAAGACCAGACACTATAAAACTCTTAGAGGAAAACATAGGAAGAACACTCTTTGACATAAATCACAGCAAGATCTTTTTTGATCCACCTCCTAGAGTAATGGAAATAAAAACAAAAATAAACAAATGGGACCTAATGAAACTTAAAAGCTTTTTCAAAGCAAAGGAAACCATAATCAAGACGAAAAGACAACCCTCAGAATGGGAGAAAATATTTGCAAATGAATCAACGGACAAAGGATTAATCTCCAAAATATATAAATAGCTCATGCAGCTCAATATTAAAAAAGCAAATAACCCAATCAAAAAATGGGCAGAAGACCTAAATAGACATTTTTCCAAAGAAGACATACAGATGGCCAAGAGGCACATGAAAAGCTGCTCAATATCACTAATTATTAGAGAAATGCAAAACAAAACTACAATGAGGTATCACCTCACACCAGTTAGAATGGGCATCATCAGAAAATCTACAAACAACAAATGCTGGAGAGGGTGTGGAGAAAAGGGAACCCTCTTGCACTGTTGGTGGGAATGTAAATTGATACAGCCACTATGGAGAACAGTATGGAGGTTCCTTAAAAAACTAAAAATAGAATTACCATATGATCCAGCAATCCCACTACTGGGCATATACCCAGAGAAAACTATAATTCAAAAAGACACGTGCACCCCAATGTTCATTGCAGCACTATTTACAATAGCCAGGTCATGGAAGCAACCTAAATGCCCATCGACAGATGAATGGATAAAGAAGATGTGGTACATATATACGATGGAATATTACTCAGCCATAAAAAGGAACGAAATTGAGTCATTTGTAGAGAAGTGGATGGATCTAGAGACTGTCGTACAGAGTGAAGTAAGTCAGAAAGAGAAAAACAAACATCATATATTAATGCATATATGTGGAACCTAGAAAAATGGTACCGATGAACAGGTTTGCAGGGCAGAAATTGAGACACAGATGTAGAGAATAAACATATGGACACCAAGGGGGGAAAGCAGCAGGGGGTGGGGGTGGGGTGTGATGAATTGGGAGATTGGGATTGACACATATACACTGATGTATATAAAATTGATGACTAATAAGAACCTGCTGTATAAACAAACAAACAAACAAACAACTCCAATTGCCTTCTTTGCAGAAACAGGCAAGCTGATCCTAAAATATATATGGAAATATGAGTGACTCAGAACAGCCAAAACAATCTTAAAACAGAAGAATGCAATTGAAGGACTCACACTTTCCAATTTCAAACTTACTACAAAGTTACAGTAATCAAGACTATGTGGTGCTGGCATAAGGACCAACATATAGATGAATGGAAAAGAACAAAGAACCCAGAAGTAAACCCATGTATCTACGCTCAGCTGACTTACAGTAAGTGTGCCAAGACCATTCAATGGGGAAAGAATAATCTTTTCAACAAGTGGTGCTGCTAGGACCACTGGATATCCACATATAAAACAATGAAGTTTGACCCTTACCTTACAGCATATACCAAAATTAACTCCAAACAGATAAAGAAGAAAACATACCTAAATCTTTGTGACTATGGAATAGGCAATAGTTTAACTCTTACAACTCAACAATAAAAAGGAAATAACCCAATTTTAAAGTGGGTAAAGAATCTGAATACATTTCTCCAAAGAAGATATACAAATGGTCAATACACACATGAAAAGATGTTCACATCTTTTCCATTAGGGAAGTGCAAATCAATACCACAATGAGACCACTTCATACCAACTACTTAGAATCAAAAAGAAGGGGAAATGTTGTGTTAGTGAGGATATGCAGAAATTGGAACCCTTACACACTGCAGACAGGAATGCGGAATGGTGCAGTCACTATGGAAAACAGTTTGGCAGTTCCTCAAAAAGTTATACAAGAAAGTTACCCTATGACCCAGTAATTCCACTCCTAGATACATACCTGGAAGAATTATGTTCAACGCAAAAACTTGTACACAAATGTTCACAGCAGCATTATTCATAATAGCCAAAAATGAATAAACCTAAATGTCTATCAGTGAATGAATAAAAATGTGGTATATCCCTACCGCGGAATATTACTCACCTATAAGGATCAAGCACTGACACGTACTACAACATGGAAGAACCTTAAAAACATTATGCCAAGTGCATTTCCAGACTCAAAGGCCACATATTACATGACTCCATTTGTATGAAATTCTCAAAACAGGCAAATCCATACAAACAAAAGATTAGCCTTTGCCAGGGGCTGTGGGGAGGAGGAATGGGGAGTGACTGGTAAATAGGGAGCCTCTGGCTACAAATGACACTCTGGGGACAAGTGGCACAACTTGAGTGGGGTCTGAGGATTAGATGGTGGCAATGTCACAATGATAACTTCCTGGTTCTGATGCCTGTATTGAGTTATGCGGGAGAACATGCTTGTTTGTAGGAAATTCAGGGGTAATGGGACAGCCTACCTGCAACTGTATCTCAAATGGTTCCAGAAAAAGAGCTATGGAAACCACTGGGTTAACTTAGTTTACATAGATGATCCTGGCCAAAAATCCACATGATCTATCACGTTCATTATCTTCACCAACAAACTGAACTGTCGTAAAGCATCAATTTTGTTTAATTCTGGGGTTAAATCTGGCCATGCTCTGAATAACCGACACTCATCTCTATGTTCACTTATGTCACAAGACTGTTACGGAAGCAAGTGAGTCAGCACTTTAAGAATACCTAAAGTGCTATCTAGAGTTCATCTTCCATAGCTTTCATCCACCAATTATTGTTCTTCCAGCTCAATTCACAAAGAGTATTTTAGTGACAGCACAAGTAGAAACTGAAAAAAACGTAAGACTATATAAATTTAATCTTACTGCCTAGATTTCTGAGCATTGAGAGAGAGAAACTAAAACTAAAAAAAGTAGGGATCACAAATTCTAATGCTGGCTTTACCAGACACTTGTTATGACCAGAAGAAGAGCACTATATGTGTATCAAATGAGAGGAAAAAATATGGGATCTAGTAATTCAGTAATTGCTGATATTAGCAAAGAATAAATAATGCAACTTAGGAACAGCTGCATGTTTGTTTCTTTCCACAATTACTTAAATACTTTAAGAAATGGAAAGAAAGTACCTGAAACATAACATTGGCACACTTCTACCTCTTTTCCCTCACAACCCCTCAAAAAACAGGAGGCTGTGTGATTTCCCCCAAAATCATTTATTCTTTTCATCTGGTTGTAAGACTTTAACTCCATTATTCTAGAGGTGAGAGTTTAATGATATTCAACTCACCAGTTAACCAAGCCTTTATCAAACTAAGTAGCAGAGAATTCAATTCAGTAAATGGTCTTGTGGGCTGTTACCACATGCTGGGTAACAGAGGTAACTAAGACTCACTCCCTGCCCTTAGGGGGTTTCCTCTAATAGAAAAGAAATAAGGTTCAAAAGAAGAATGAAAGAAATGCCTCCTAGACTAAATCTATCCAGCGATCAGAACTCTGAAACTATGGAAAACAGCTTTTCAAATTTTTTCATGTTTATGTGTGCACACATATCCAGATTTTTTAAAAACAGAAGAATTCAATTACACTGTTTTGTAACCCTTTTTATTTTTACATCATTTGTGTCAATTAGTATACTTAAAAATCACCGTTTTTAATGGGCTGCAGGTATTCCACTGTAAGGATGTATCAAAATTTACCTCACCAATACCCTGCAGCTAAATGCTCATGCTTATTTTTTTAAATTAGGGATCAGGGGAAATCAAGAAAACAGCTGCAGCTAACATTATTAACAGCTGTACATTTAGCTAAGATGCTCTATAAAACCATCCTAGGAGTTCATCTCCAAGACATGTGGGTTTATAAAGTATCTTACAGAGGTATTCCAGTTAATTTATCAATCACACCAAACGCCTCCCCCCCCCACAAAAAAAACCCACTCCAAAAGGAACTTGAGAATTCTTATTACGTAATATATTTGTCCCTATGGGTCGGGTCCTAAATACTGCAATTACTGTCACTAAACACACACACACACACACACACACACACCCTCCCCCCCACACCCACACAAACCCCATCACAAACTTCCAGAAAACAAGCCTTAAGGTCTTGATATCCTTCTCCCTGCTCCCTCACTCTCCCGGCTACTGTGAATGCCCTACTCTAGGCCCTAATATTACTTTTATCCCCGAAGTGTTTGCACTGACTCTCTGACTTCGTTCTCTGCCCACTCCAAACAATCCTACACAATATTCCTATATAAAACTTCCTACAGAAAAATGTAACCTCCCTGCCTGAAAAATTCCTAATCCCAATTATTAGAGAATAGTGCCAATTTATTATTAACACTTTTGCTATTCAGTTTGGCCACTAATCCACCTTCCAATCTTAACTACAACTCTCTTGCAAATACCCTCCAGTCAAATCCTACTAAAGTACTCAATTCTCTGAAAAGCCTCCAACTTCCTACCCTATTACATATGCCGTTCTCTCATCTGAAATGCACACGTCAAAGAACATCTATTTACAGATAATCACAGATCTGGAAGGGATCTTAGGGATATCCTAGTCCTCTCACCTTAATTTGCAAACTAGGAACTTCTGTCACTCATTCACCCAAGAGCCCAGAAACCTCCCATCCCAGCATCCTCAAGACACAGTGGTAACTCTAGTATGCCCGAGACCAATCCACCGGTTGAGATTTCCAAGTCTCATCTGCAAAGATCATGCTCTAGCAATTTGGCTTAGGGCCAGAACTCTTTTTTTTTTAAACAGGCACTTCAGGTTATTCTTAAGCAAGGTGTCAAAGCTTCAGACCATAATAAGAAAAGCACAGGAAAAAAGAAGACATTGAGTATATGTATAGCCTTGTAGCACTTAGCACATCATCTGACAATTTTCATTTCTGTCCCCATTTTAGAGCCTCCAAAAAACAGATACTCACTGCTACTTGTGCCGAATCCATAAATCTCAGTCCAAAATAGTCGCTTTCAATAAGGTCCAAGTGGTACATAATCTGATCAAACAGCTCTTGTCCTTTGGCTTTTTTCTGAAATGGCAAGAAAATAAATCAGTAAGTGACTTATAAGATCAACAAGTCTGAACTGAAGATGGTTTTAATTACACAAGATCTCTTAAAAAAAAAAAAATAGTTGCAACACCAAGTATTACCATGTAGCTGGTAATGGGGAAGATACCATGGTTTTCCAATAAACCATTTAAGGCCAGAAGAGAATTTGTGATCTATTATGTGCTTTCCTGGATAGTGTTACTTCCTATCAACCAACAAATATTACCGTGTACCTAACACTACGTGTAAGAAGAAACTCTTGTCTTGTCAATTTTTAGGGTCCCTACTTTAAAGGAGCTTTATAATAACTGGAAAGAGAAAACAAGATATCTTAGAACACTTAAGCACAAACCATGTGGAACCAACTATATTTGCCAGAGAAGAGAAGAGAGAGTCACTGAGACTAGAATCATCAGTGAAGACTTGAAGATCGGTCTTAAACTGGAAAGAATGTAGGGTAGGAAATAGCAAAAGCAGAAATGGAAGGTGGGAGGGAAAATGGACAGCGAGAAAACTACTGATAAACTCAGAAGACACCAAACTGGAGGGAGTCAGGGCGATAACAAGAAGCTTGCGCAGAAAAAGCAGGTCGCAGAGTGTGCTCTCAGGACCCCTGAGGGATCCCAAGAAGAAAGATCCACATGGTCCCAAGATCCTCCTCACGTACCTCAATCAAAACAACATACTGCAACAGAGTGAATACAGGAGATAAGAGAATCTAAGTACTGGTCTATTAAATCAAGCATTAAAGAGACTGGTAAAAGTGCATAAAATAATGCTACTCTTCTCACTAAATTCTTTTGTTGTTTAGTAAGATAGTTATTTTTCATAAAAATGTTACTTTTGTTAACCTATAAGGGGTATATTATTGCTATTTTTAAATTAACCAGTAAAGTTTTTCTTTAATTTTTCAGTTTTGTTTTTTTTTTTTTTTGGGCCACACCACGTGGCATGTGGGATCATAGTTCCCTGACCAGGGATCAAACCTGCGCCCCCTGCAATGGAAGCGCGAAGTCTTAACCACTGGACCACCAGGGAAGTCCCTAATTTTTCGGTTTTAATTTCTAATATGGTAACTATCCATAAATACAACCTTTTAAGTAAAAGCACTGTTGAGGTCCTCAATTTTCATATATGTTGTATCCATGCCCCTCCCCCTAGTTTTAAATTATTTAGAATATTTCCCATTAAAAAAAATGTAGATTTTTTCATTGAATCATCAATTTCTGCCTTTTAACTGAAAACTTGATTATTTCAACTTGTCCACTGCTTTTTCTGCACTTTCTACATCCTTTCTACTTGATAAACTGTCATCCTTTTATCAAGACAGAACTTTACCAGGGCCTCATGCCCCCAATCACCCCTCCACCCAATCCTCATCAGGTTTTATGGATATTCTTCCTCTTTCTTTTCTTTTCTTTGGTCATGGTTAATCTTTTTTAAGACAACAACTTTACTTTGGTATTCAATCATTCTTTACATGTCTTACACGTGTGCATTACACATACCTAGCAGCATCTGCGAGATTTCTCTACTCATTTGAGTTTTTCCTCAAGAAATGTTTCCTGTGTGGGACTTTATATGTAATCTTCTATGTTTGAGAATATTTTAATCATGCTCTTATACTTGAATGACAGTTGGCTGGATATAAAATTCAAGGTTCAAAGTTACTTTCTGTCAATACTCTATTACTCAAAATACATTACTCTATCACTCAAAATATATTACTCTATCGTCTTCCTACAGTCTATGTTGCCACTGAAAAGTGTGATGTCAATTTCAGCTTCTTCTTTTTTTTGCCACACTGTGCAGCATGTGTGAGATCTTAGGGATCAAACCTGTGCCCCCTGCAGTGGAAGCTGGGAGTCTCAACCACTGGACCGCCAGGGAAGTCCCTCATTCCTTTTTAAAGCTGAATAATATTCCACGGTATGTATACAGTCGGCCCTCCGTACGGCACGTTCCGTATCCTTGGATTCTGGTATCTGCAGCAGGTCCTGGAACCAATCCCCCACAGACACCAAGGGATGACTGCAGGCCATTTTGTTTACCGACTCATCTGTGGATGAGCACTGGGTTGTTTCCACCTTCTGGCTACTGTGAATAACACTGCTGTGAACAGTGGTATACAAGTAACTGAGTCCCTGCTCTCCATTCTTTTGGGTACATACTTAGGTGTAGAATACTGTAATTCCACGTTTAACTTTTTGAGAAACCACCGAACAGTTTTCCGTAGTACCTGCACCATTTTACATTCCTACCCGCAATGCACAGGGTTCCACTTTTTCCACATCCTCACCAACACTTGTTATTTTCTGGATTTTCTTTTTCTGTGTTGGTAACAGCCAACCTAATGGGTGTAAAAGGGTATCTCATGTGGTTTTGATTTGCATTTCCCTAATGCCTAGTGATGTTAAGCATACTTTCATGTACTTACTGGCCATTTGCATATCTTCTTTGGAGAAATATTTATTCAAGTCCTTTTCCTATTTTTGATTTGACTTGCTTTTTTGTTGTTGAGTTGTAGGAGTTCTTTATATATTCTCTATATTAATCCATTATCAGATACACAATTTGCAAATATTTTCTCCCATTCTGTGGGTTGTCTTTTTACTCTCTTGATAGTGAGTATCCTTTAATGCACGAAAGTTTTTAATTTTGATGAAGTCCAACTTATTTATTTTTTCTTGTGCTGCCTACATTTTATTGTCATATCCAAAAAAACACTGCCAGATCTAATGTCATGAAGATTTTCCCCTATGTTTTCTTCTAAGAGTTTCATAGTTTTAGCTCTCACACTTAAAATTTTGTCATTCTGATTCTACACCCACTTGGATGTGTCCGTGTCTTCCTCACAACCAAGCAATTAACTCAGTTCTCCAAGGAGACTGACTGCGTGTCAGACAAACTCAATTCTCACCCTGTCTCCCTGGAGAGAGCATCAGACTCCACCGGTTACGAGCTCAGTCCCACAAGACTGCTCCCACTTCCGATGCCAATCGCAGGTCCAGGTTGCTATGGGTGTGTCTGACCAACTGGCTATTAAACGGCTTCTCATGACCCCCTCCTTGGCTTCAATGAACTTGCTACAACAGTTCACAGAACTCAGGAAATCAGTTTACTCACTAGATTTACAGTTTATTACAAAGGATATCAGCAGATACAAATTAACAGCCAGATGAGGAGATACACAGGGCGAGGTCCCAAACACAAGAGCTTCTGTCCCAGTGGAGTTTGGGACCCAGCACGTGGAAGCGTTCTGGTTCACCAACCCAGAAGCTCTCCAAACCTGTCCTTCAGGGTCTTTATGGAAGCCTCATTAAATAGGCATGACCGATTAAATCACTGGCCACTGGGGACTGAACTCAATCTCTGGCCCCTCCTCCCTCCCAGCTGGGGTGGGGGCGGGGGTACCAGCTTCCAACCTCCTAATCACATGGTGAGTCCCCCAGTCAACCAGTCCCTATCAGTGGGCTACCTAGGGGCTTTGTTAACATAACAAAAACACTTTCAGGGCTCTCCTGACTTAGGAAATTCCAAGGGCTTTTGGAGCTCTGTGCCAGAAACACGACAAGGATCAAATATATATTTATTATAAATCACAATACCACAGTCGTCTTTGATCCATTTTGAGTTAATGTTTGTATATGGTGTAACATAACAATCCAACTTCATTCTTTTGCATGTGGATATTCAATTTTCCCAGCACCATTTGTTGAAAGACTCTTCCCTCATTGAATGGTGTTAGCACCTCTGCAGAAGATCATTTGACCATGTATTCGAAGGTTTATTTCTAGACTCGCCATTCTGTTCCATTGGTCTGCATGTCTGTCTGTATGCTAGAACCACACTGTTTTCATTACTATAGCTTGGTAATAAGTTTTCAAATCAGGACATGCAAGCTCAACCTTTTCCTTCTTTTTCAAGACTGTTCTGGCTATTTGGAGTCCCATGAGATTCCATATGAATTTTAGGATGGTCTCTGGTCTCTCCTATGTGTGCAAAAAATGTTCTTAGAATTCTGATATGGAGTGCACTGAATCTACAGATCACTTTGGGTAGTACTGTCCTCTTAACAATATTAATCTTTCAATCCATGAACATGGGTTATCTTTTCTTTAGATTCTTTAGATTCTTTCATTTCAGTAACGTTTTGTAGTTTTCAGTGTACCCGTTTTTTGCCTCCTTGGTTAAACTTATTCCTAAGTATTTTATTCTCCTTGATGCTAAAGGAATTATTGTCTTAATTTCATTTTTGGATTGCTCACTACTGGTGTATAGACGTGCACTTGATTCTTGTTGGCTGATCTTGTATCCTGCAACGTTTCTGAATTCTTTTATTAGCTCTAATAGTTTTACTGTGGAATCTTTAGGGTTTCCTACTTATAAGATCAAGTCATCTTGAACAGAAATAATTTTACTTTTTCCCTTAGAATTTGGATGCCTATCATTTCTTTTTTCTGCCTAACTGCTCTGGCTAGAACTTCCAATACTATGTTGAATAATAGTGCTGAAAGCAGGCATCCTTGTCTTGTTCCTAATCTTAGGGGAATAGAGACTTATCTTCCATTTCTTAACTTTTCTCTTATGCTTCCTATTTTGTACTTTCTTTCCTCCTATGAGAAGAGTTCCTAAATATGATCTTCCCACTCACTAATTTGTCCTTTATTTTAAATTTGTCTCCTTATTTTGCTATATTCATTAGGATGAATAAGCTTCTCTGGATTATGTGTAACAACAGAAAGAGCTCAACCCTAGTCTGTATCAGCTCCATTTAGCTCTGAGAAATTAGTGGGGGTGTAGGTGAGTCCTAGAGGAGAGGCCCAAGAATCAGAAAACCATAGTCAATCACTTCCCATTCAACAAACAACTTTTCAGGTCTGTGATTCACTCCCATTCCAAAGGGAAGGGGAAAGTAACACTAGATACATTCCTTTCATTATAATGTATCACTCCGTGAAAGTTTGATGGAAGAGGGGTAGGGAATTCAGGTAAAGAAATTTTAAGGGACTTCCCTGGCGATCCAGTGGATAAGACTTTGCCTTCCAATGCAGCGGGTGCGAGTTTGATCCCTGGTCAGGGAGCTAAGATCCTACATGCCTCAGGGCCGAAAAAACCAAAACATAAAACAGAAGCAATATTGTAACAAATTCAATAAAGACTTTAAAAAAAAAAAAGGTTCACATCAAAAAAAAAGCGCTTCCCTGGTGGTGCAGTGGTTGAGAATCTGCCCACCAATGCAGGGGACATGGGTTTGATCCCTGGCTGAGGAGCAACTAAGCCCGTGTGCCACAACTACTGAGCCTGCACTCTAGAGCCCATGAGCCACAACTACTGAGCCCACATGCCACAACTACTGAAGCCCACGCGCCTAGAGCCCATGCTCCACAACAAGAGAAGCCACCACAATGAGAAGCCTGTGCATCGCAATGAAGAGTAGCCCCCGCTTGCCGCAACCAAAGAAAAGCCCGTGCACAGAAACGAAGACCCAATGCAGCCAAAAATAAAAAAAATAAAATTAAAAAAAGAAATGTTAGGAGTGAGGACTTCTAGAGGTAGAGAACTTTGGGGAGTGCTGTCATGATTTATTCTTGAGGACACAGTCAGGGGGCAGATACCAAATATCAAGACAACCATGGAGGTAAAGATTAAGACCTGAATTCAAACATTTGAACATATTTTTTCCACTAACATGATGGAAAAGAGAAATATGGACAAAGGAAGGGAAGAGACAGTTGTTACTGGAAATGACAAAGAAAGCTTTTGATTTTAAATCATACTTACAATAACTAAGCCCCAGAGCAGTGCTAACAAACTTAAATAGAAAATAGCAATTACGCAAAAAATTTGCAAATGGCAATGATCCTAAAAGGAACACAAAATATTTCTAAGTTATAGCAGGAAGTCACAGAAATATTTACTTATCTGGTACTAAAGTTACATGCTTCCATTACCTTCATTCTAAGGTGCATTTCTAGAACCAATTTCAGATTCCATCAACATTCTGTATTTGCTTCAAAGACCAAAGGGAAGCCTGGCTCCCTTATTCGGCTCTCATCCTCATCTTTATTCTGCCAAAGCATCATCTGCCAGCTTCTTGAAACATGGGAGTTGTGTTTTGAGAAAAGAGAGAATGGGCTTCTGCCAGCTGGGTAGCTGCCTCCTCAGAATAAAAATCTTTTCAAGGGTATGTATTGACTCCTTAATAGAGACTAATTATAGGCCAACCAATAGTGAACACAAGGTATTTGCAGGTTCCTGATGTTAATAATGCTCAAACTAACAGAAATCTGACATCTCAAAATGAGAATCTCCCAAAACATCTTAATTTGAAATTCAGGGATAGCATGAATATTTTAAAAACTTTCATCTGGAGTCCAGTCAGCATGAAAAAGAACTATACTGTTTTCATGAAAATAAGTCTCAGACAATAAGTAAATACTTTTTTCTTGTTTTCAATATTGTCTCTACGGACTTCCCTGGTGGTGCAGTGGTTAAGAATCCGCCTGCCAATGCAGGGGACACGGGTTCAAGCCCTGATCCCGGAAGATCCCACATGCCGTGCAGCAACTAAGCCCGTGCGCCACAACTACTGAGCCTGCACTCTAGAGCCTGTGAGCCACAACTACTGAGCCCACACGCCACAACTACTGAAGCCCGCGTGCCTAGAACCCGTGCTCCGCTACAAGAGAAGCCACTGCGATGAGAAGCCTGCACGCAGCAACGAAGACCCAATGCAGCCAAAAATAAATAAATTTAAAAAAATTGTCTCTAAAAAATTTTTTTATTGAAGTATAGTTGATGTACAATATTATATGTTACAGGTGTACAATATAGTGATTCACAATTTTTAAAGGTTATACTCTATACTTACTATAAAATATTGGCTGTATTCCCTGTGCTGTACAATATATCCTTGTAGCTTATTCATTTTATACAGTCACTTGTACCTCTTAATCCCCTCCCCCTAACTTGCCCCTCTCTTTTTCCCTCTCCCCACTGGTAACCACTAGTTTGTTCTTTATAACTGTGAGTCTGCTTCTTTTTTGTTGTATTCAGTAGTTCGTTTTATTTTTTAGATTCCACATATAAGTGATTATCATACAGTATTTGTCTGTCTCTGACTTATTTCACTTAGCATAACACCCTTCAAGTCCATCTGTGTTGTTGCAAAAGGCAAAATTTCATCCTCTTTAGGGCTGAGTGGTATTACACTGTATATATGTACCACATCTTCTTTACCTATTCATCTGTTGATGGACACTTGGGTTGCTTCCATGTCTTGGCTATTGTAAATTGTGCTGCTATGAACACTGGGGTGCACGTGTCTTTTTGAATTAGTGTTTTTGTTTCTTTCCCATTCCATACTCTCTTAAGGGTTTTTCATTTCATTACGCACTTAAAAATTCACAGGAAATAACATTTTTGACATAATGTATCATTCAATTCTATTCAACAATTACTGGATGACACCTATTATGCATTAGCTGCTAGAGGTATATAGATGAATATGTGTTTACTTCTTGTCCTCAAGCAATCACAAGGTCCTTACTAAGAATAAAGTCATACACAACTAGTTTAAACACAATCAATATGAGTGTTACCCTTGCAGTATCGACAAAATGCTAAGGAAATGAGGGTGAGTTAAGTCTGCTTAAAACTAGTAAAGCCTTCAGAGGAATTTATATCTGAAATTGGGCCTGGAAGGGTTGATACAACTCTGCCACTTTAGGTAAAAACAAAATGAAGGAAGATATGAAGTCTTGACAGTCTATGGTGGGGTTGAGGACAGAGACAGACTCGAGGCAGGCAAGAGTTAGAAGACAAAGTGGCAGAAGCTGCCAATGTGATTCTTCCTAAAACTGCAAAACAGAATGTCACTCTCATACTTAAAAAATTATTCCTCTTCCTCTACAGATTAAAGTGCGAATTCCAGGGCATGAACAGTCTTTCCTACTGTTCCTTGCTCACTCTTACAGCCTCATCTCCTGTCACTCCAGCATTTTCACCTGCTTACAATTTCCCTAGTAAGTCATACCTCTGAGCCTTAGCAAAATGCAGTTCTTTCTGCTCAGAACGTCCTTTAGGTCTCCAATGAACTCTGACTTCAAGAATGAGTACATCTATGTTACCTTCCAAAAAAGCCAGACCCTGAACCCTCCTTCCTGTGCTACTCTGTACCTATAATTCCAGTTAGTATAAACCCTATGCAAAGGCACAGAGTTGTAAAATAGTCTACCATGTCTGGGCAAAGAGTAAGATGGTCCAGTGTGGCCACAGTGTGTAGAATAGGGATGTGAAATCCCTGATCCCAGGGTCGACCTCCTACTCATTTTCATACACCCTCTCATCTTGCAGCTACTGAATACGAACCAAGCAGAAAACAAGAAGTGAAACAAAGATCCACACAGCTCTGGCAAACTACAGTTTCTTGTTTCAGTTAAATCTAGACTAGTGCTTGCTATTTATATTCTTTTCTTTCCTAACAAATTCCTCTAGGTCACCACCTCATTCAGACACAGTCCTCACTTCATAACCTCTTTTGTGGAAGATTAAGACCATCAAGAGAGCATCTTCCCATCAGTCTTCTATCTTTCTCAGCATAAGATGGTATTCCTCCTAGAACGTTCCTATCATTTCTACCTGTGTATGTAAAACCATTTCGACAAACTCAGATCTCCCCTATCCAGCCATGCTCTAGCTGCTGTGCTATTTTCTTTCTTCCTTGCCAATTCTCGCGTGTCAATCCCCCGTTTTCCCTTCATGCACTCCCTCAGACAACTAAACAATATTTATTAAGCACCCACTGGGTACAAGGGACTATAAGAGACCCCAAAAATATAAGATTGTCCCTAATAATTCCTTTAAACCTTCTGAAATATGGCTTCCAAACACATCCCACTGAAGCTCTTTTTCCCACTTCATCCCTTTACCCCTTCTCTGCATGACAGCCGACTACCCTCTCCTGATCTTCCACACAATCAACATTACCCTCTACACCAGAGTGAGAATTATATTTTACTCATTTCTAATCTACATTCTCCACCTCCATATCCATGTACAAAGCATTTCTTCCACTGCAAACTTACAGCCACAGTTATTCTGCAGCCCCATCATCTTGTGCCTTTATTACTGTAGTCTCTTACTTTTTTTCCCTGTAATGAATCAAGCATATCACCTTTAAATCAAAGCTGTATGTCACTTTTATCATGTTTCTTAACGACTAAAAAAACTTTAAGTGGAATAAAACACAAGTATACAAAAATCCATGCATTCTTAAACAGCTCTGAGATATAAATCACACACCACACCACTCACCCATTAAAAGTATATAATTCAAAGGTATATTCACAGATATATACAACCATCCCCACAACTACTTTTTGAAAATCTTCATCGCCTCAAAAAGAAACCTCATATCCTTTAGCTACTGGCCCCAACCACCCTTCACACCATCCTCTCTGTCCCCACCCATCTGTCCTAAGCAACCTCTAATGTGCTTTTTTTTTCCCCTTTGGATTTCTCTATTCTGGACTTTCATGCGAACGGAATCACATAATATATGGTCTTTTGTGACTGGTTTCTTTCACCTAGTATAATGTTTTCAAAGTTCATCCATGTAGCATGTATCAGTACCATTTCCTTTACGGTCAAGTACTGATAGTATTCCATTATACAGATATAACACATTTTATTTATCTATTCATCTGCTGACACTTACCTGTCTGGGCTGCTTCTACCTTCTGGCTATTCAGAATGATGGACACCTGTGTACAAGTTTTTGTGTAAACGTGTTTCCAATTCTCTTGGGCATATACCTAGAAGTGGAACTGCCAGATCACATGGTAACTATGTTTAATCATTTGAGGAACTGCCAGACTGTTTTCCAGAGCAGCAGCTGGACCACCTTACCATTCCTGCTAAAACATGTAAGAGGGTTCAGATTTCTCCACATCCTCACCAACACTTGATATTACCTGGCATTTTTATTTTAGCCTTCCTAGTTGGTGTGAAGTAGTATCTCATGTTTTTTATTTGCATTTCTCTGACAACTAATGATGTCAAGCATTTCATGTGCTTGTTGGTCATTTGCATATCCTATTTGGAGGAATGTCTATTCAGATCCTTTGCCCATTTTTAAATTGGGTTATTTGTCTTTTTACTATTGGGTTCTAACAATTTTTCACATGTTCTAGTTACTCATCAGATATATAATTTTCAAATACTTCCTCTCATTCTGTGAGAGTCTTTTCACTCTCTTGATGGTGTCCTCTGAGGCACAAAGGTTATAATTTTGATTAAGTTCAATTTATTTATTCTTTTGTTGTTCATGTTTTTGGTGTCATATCCAAGAAACTGGTATCAAATCCAAGGTCATGAAGATTTATCCCTGAATTTTCTTCTAAGAGTATTATAGTCTTATGTTCAGGACTTTGATCCATTTTGAGTTAATTTTTGTATATGTAGGAGTTAAGGGTCCAACTTCATTCTTTTGCATGTGGCTACTCAGTTCTAGCACCACTTGTTGAAAAGACCATTCTTTCCCTCATCGAATGGCTCTGGCACCCTGTCAAAAATCAACTGACCATAGATGTGTGGGTTTATTTCTGGGTTCTCTATTCTGTTCCATTGGTCCTTGCGCCAGCAAAGCACACCATCTAGATTACTATTGCTTTACAGTTAAGTCTTAAAACTGGGAAATGTGAGTCCTACGACTTTGTTCTTTTTCAAATATTGTTTTGGCTATTCTGGGTCCCTTGCAATTCCATATGAATTTGAAAATCAGCTTGTCAATTTCCACAAATAAATCAGCTGATATTCTGGTGGGGATTATGTTGAATCTGTAAATCAGTTTTGGGTATATTGCCATCTCAACAATGTTAAGTCTTACAATTCGTGAACACAGGATGTTTTTTCAGTTATTTTAAGATACAATGGTCTATATAATTTAAAGATTTCAGCATCTGTATCAGCAAAGAGGATATATAAAAATTATTATCTAATGGTTAATCAAATATTTCCCATTAATTGAAAACTTAGGAGATGCAGAGTTTTACAAGACAGGCTATTTACTAAACAATACTAAGCTTATAAATCAAAGGAGTTACTATGGCATTCCCAAAGAGAAAGTTTAAAAACCAGATAATCAGAAATTTCTATCTGATGCCTTGCCTTTATCATTTACTGAAAGGCACTCTCACTACGTTAATTCCTTAAAAAAAAGGAAGTAGAAGGTATTTAAATTCCTCCCCCAATCTTGAGGGGAAAGGAGAACCGAAGAAAGAAAATGACTATTACTACTAAGTATACATTAATTTGAAGTATATAGATCTAGATTTCTCTGCAGATAATCCCTTGCATATTGCCTGGACAATCATCTGAGTTCCATGCTGCTTGCTATGATCAATACTGACGCGAAACCCAATGGGAAATAAGTATGTGCTTCATTCAATTTCTAAGGTCAACTCTAAATCTTCTTTCAGAGTCATACTAGACTGGCTGAGAAGCTAAATCAAAAAAAGGGAAAACCTGGACATCCCTGGTGGCGCAGTGGTTAAGAATCTGCCTGCCAATGCAGGGGACACGGGTTTGAGCCCTGGTCCGGGAAGATCCCACATGCCCCGGAGCAACTAAGGCCGTGCGCCACAACTACTGAGCCTGTGCTCTAGAGCCCGTGTGCCACAACTACTGAGCCCATGTGCCTAGAGCCCGTGCTCCGCAACAAGAGAAGCCACCACAATGAGAAGCCCGTGCACCGCAACAAAGAGTAGCCCTCGCTTGCTGCAACTAGAGAAAGCCCATGTGCAGCAACAAAGACCCAACGCAGCCAAAAATAAATAAATAAGTCTGTATTAAAAAATTAAAGAAAGAGAGAAAACCTTTTCTTCCCAGAAATTACTATTCTTCTGGACATTTTCTTTAGTAAGGCAGTTTAGCTGGGAGGGCAATGCCCATTTTATATCCACGTAAGCATCCAGAGTTAGCTTATTAACTCGAGGATTTCCCCTGCGGAGCTGAAAAGGCGACCGCTCTGGCTGCACAGAGACAAACGTAAAACTCCTGGCTTTTTCGCTGCAGCTGTGTGCGCGCAAGGCGGGCTAACACTTCTGGCCTGATGGAGTATCACACACGCCCTCACTGAGCGCACCAAGCAAGGGAAAGCATTCTAAACCAGTCACTAGCCATTTATTCTACCTTCCTGGTGTCAGCTTCTCCATCAACACCCTCGAGACTTCATACTTCCAACATTAGGTAATGAGAAACTTCCTTTCACTCTCCTACACAGCAATCTCAACATTTTCACCACATACCTAAGCATATTTCAGTGGACTCGTACACAGAACTCTTGAGATACTTATCAAATAAATATGAAAACTACCCTCACAAAGGAGCACATGTTGGAACATCAGACAAACCCTCAAGAAGCCCTTACAGGAAGAAAATTTAAATGCATTAAAGTCTTTCAGAATCAAAAACCCTGAAAATGCCCAGTCTAATGTACAAATATAATAAATACTCAAAAACATGACTTCAAAACACTTCAAGATATCCTGTCTTAATTTTATCATATTCCATTATTTTGAAAACGTAAAATGTACATACCTAGTAGTACATTCTAAATTACTCAGTTAATCAGAATATTCGTTTAAACAAACTACCCAGTCCCTTCATCTCTCACTCTGCGAGTCTAAGGCCGTCCACGGCTCGTCCGACCATGCACCACTGCAGCACCCAGGCTACCGCTTCGCACTAAGTGTTCTTTAATTGCATTTTGCGTGAATGAATGTGCACTAAAGGAGTCTGTAGGGCGGGAAGACACTGTGGAACATTCAGTGACACCTCAAATTGCACATTTTACAGCTTAGTCACGTAAACCTTTTAATACAGGGCAAAGACATGAGAAAGAGATTTGGTATCAGCAAACAGCTCAGAAAGAAGCTCCACACCCCCCATAGAGCTACCTCCCCTCCCCTCAAAAAAAGAGACCTGCAAGGAATAAGTTAACTCCTTTCAGATATACTGGATTGTTTCACATTGTGAGTTATGATTATTCATAACTGCAAAAGAAATCTCCCCAAAATGTGAATATAATTACAACATCCAACCTTGACATAAAGATCACAGTGTATGGAAAACCTACCCTGCAAACTACTTTGGGAACAAAGAGATGGGCAGCCAGAGCTGAGGGGTATGAACGAAGTCCTTTTCCTCACTTCGTTCCATTAAAACGTCTACAAGCACACCGAAGTGGGCAGGAAGTATTTGTTTTGAGGAAAGTGAGGAGTGTTTTGAAAACTACAAAAAAATACAGAGAATTAAACGTCTTACAGTATCCAGGTAAGTATCATCATCGTCCCCAGAGATTCTCACCGCTTTAATAACTGCTCAACAAGGACTGTGAGGAAGGCCCGGGAAGCACAGGGCGTGCTGCCACCGTGGAGAACACACAAACACGCACGCAGAAGACTCACACCAGCAACCGCCCTAACATCCGAAAGTTCCAGTGAAGTGCCACTAACTCCAGAGAAGTCCCAGCGCTCCCGCTATCGAAGGCCACCTGATCCACGCACCCGTGCGGCGGGCGCGGGTCCCACCTGCCCACGTGACCTGATCCTCCGCCCCTCCCCGCAGCTCCAGAGAAGCACGTGACCTCAGCACGAACGTGCAAGTCAGCAAACCGTACCGGCAAGTCCACGCTGACATCGGTCCCGTCCAGGAGGGACACTCGGCAGGTGATGACGGCCCTCGCGTCCCCGGCCGCAGGGATGTGCGTGGCTGCACGCTGGGCCTCGCGGAGCCGGTCCCTCTCGGCCTGTCTGCGCATCGACCGGCGGCCGAGCGTTCTGCGGAAGAAGCTCAGCATTTTGTCACTGCGAAAGACAGGAAAAGCTGTCAGAGGTCTCCCGCAATTGGCTGTCAGACAAATGGTGTAATTTAGTAAAGTTCTGTGGGCACTAGGAGATATGTTATTAAAAGAGCATCTGGCCAAGTAAATTTGAAAAAAGTATTATTAATACTGGCTACTTCAGTTGAGTTTTTAAAGACCTTAACCTAAAATATGGCTACAGCTCACAGCACTTCTAAACTTTCTGGACTTTTTTGTAAGGAGCTATCTGGTAAGAGAAGGGCAAACATTTATGAAGTTCAACAGGTCTTTTGGGCCAGTAATTTATATGTACAACAGCCAAATACCCCTACAAACATTAGGAGACGATGCCATACACTAAGGTGCCCCTTGATAATAACAACCATCCTAAGAAGTTCCATTTCTTCTCTGGCCAGATTAGCTACTATTAAGTAGCAATTTAAAATCTGTAATAGAATATTTGATAAAAACTTATATTTGAATTACATTTGAAATAGATGATTATTTTTGTATTTTTACTATGAAATTTCTATGAATTTAACAGTAATTTATAAATTACTATGAAATTTCAGATAGCTTTTCAGTTTACAAACCCTCGTATGTAACGTGTGGCCCCAGTCTCCTTCTCCCCAGGGTTCTTTTCGGGCATTGCTCCCTTTGCACCTTGCTGGCCAGTCTCATTTCAGCGGCCTGTCAAAGGTCGCACTTGTCACCGCAGACTTCTAACGCCCTATGTCAGAGAACCCCTCCTAACCCCTGTTAACTTAACTCCCCCTAACCCTCCCCTGAGGAAATTCTGACATCTCAAGAGTCAGTCACTCCCATCATCACACTTTCACTGAACCTTGAAAATGTTTTTCTGCCTCACTAATCAGATTTTAATTATTCATTTACATGTCCATCTCCTTTATTGTAAGCTCCTTTTTGAAAACTTTTTAAAAATTTACTTACTTATTCATTTATTTATTTTTATTATTTATTTATTTACTTAGCTGTGCCGGGTCTTAGTTGCAGCATGCACGCGGGGATCCAGTTCCCCCACCAGGGATCAGACCCAAGCCCACTGCGTTGGGAGCGTGGAGCCTTATCCACCAGACCACCAGGGAGGTCCCTACTGTAAGCTCCTTGAGGACACAATTCCTACTTTGAACAGGTAGCCACCCAGCACATTTCATCATCAGGTACAACAAACGTTCAGTAAATAATCTTACTGAGTACTCAGAAAAACTCCCCAAATAATATTGTCTTATTTTGATAAGCAAACTAAGGGTCACAGAAATTAAACCACTGACCAAGTCCATTATTTAGTAAATACTGAAGACAGGGGCTCAAACTCTGATTTTCTGACTCCAAACCTTGGTCTTTCTACTACATTCATAGGACTATTCATGCAAAACTCACATTATACAGATAAGAAATTATCAAAGACCACAGCTAAAAAGATGCTGAATGAAGATACAAACATAAAACACACACGATGAATCTGTTTCTTAAAACTTAATTCAGCATATTCAAGAAATAAATTGCAAAGGGGTAAAAAAAAAAGTTGCAAAGGAAATTGCAGATTCAAAGAGACTTAAAACACATATCAAAAAATCACCATGTGTGGGCCTACTTTTAGATCCTAATTCAACTAAAAATTCTTTTAGGTTGTCAGATGTTATCATTGAGGGAAGCTAGGTGAAAAGTATATGGGAACTCTGTACTACTGTAACTTCAGCATAAGTCTAAAAATATTTCAAACTAAAATATTTTCTCAAGTCACGCATTTGTTATTATACATGTAATTTATAAGAAGTCTAGCATAACCAGCTGATGCTGTAAACTAGATAGATGCATTTATAAACATGATAAAAATAAAAGCTGAAGTGTTAAAATAAATGACATATTTTTTAAAAATTCAGTAGCTATCAATTGAGAATTACAGCCTCATTTTACAAGTACGCATACTCCTATGTAATCAGATAAACTGGCAAAACCATGACAGCTGTCATCGGAACTTCCTAAGGACACAACTATACACACAAACATCTGAACACTAAGTGGATTGTTTATGATAATCAAGGAAGTACTGCCAACTTTCTTTTGGATAAACCAGTGGTGTTAAAGATACGTTTTAAAAAGAAAGTCTTTATCTTTTAAAAGTACATACTGAAAAATTTATAGAAGAATGATGTGATGTCTAGTATTCGCCTCAAAATAATACCAGGAAGGCAGTTAAGCGGGAAGAGAGAGGACACAAATTGGCCAGATAACTGGCCAACAACTGTTGAGGCTGACGGGTGCATGGAGGCTAATTATATTCTTCTGACTACTTCTGTATACGTTGAATTTTTCCATAATAAAAAAGTTTTTTCTAAGGGAAAAAATGTTCAAAGTGAAATACAACTTTATGGTTCCTAGGAAGTACATGAATTATAAAACAAGTTTTCTTTCACCTCACCCTACACCTTAAAAATAGACTCACTGGACTTCCCTGGTGGCGCAGTGGTTAAGAATCCGCCTGTCAACGCAAGGGACACGGGTTCGAGCCCTGGTTCAGAAAGATCCCACATGCCGCAGAGCAACTAAGCCCGTGCGCCACAACTACTGAGCCTGCGCTCTAGAGCCCACAAGCCACAACTACTGAAGCCCGTGAGCCTAGAGCCCGTGCTCCGCAACAAGAGAAGCCACCGCAATGAGAAGCCCGCGCACCGCAAGGAGTAGCCCCGCTCGCCACAACTAGAGAAAGCCCGCGCGCAGCAACAAAAACCCAACGCAGCCAAAAATTAATTAATTAATTTAAAAAAAAATAGACTCACCATACAAGCAGAGTTAACCTGCTAAGGAAAAACACAACTTCTTTCTTATTTATAATTTAAATAACTATGTACTTTGAACTATGAAACTCCATGCCACAAATAACAGGTTCTTTTATTTTATTTTTTTAAAGGGAACGCTATTTATTTATTTATTTATTTATTTATGGCTGTGTTGGGTCTTCGTTTCTGTGCGAGGGCTTCCTCTAGTTGCGGCAAGCGGGGGCCACTCTTCATTGCAGTGCGTGGGCCTCTCACTATCGCGGCCTCTCCCGTTGCGGAGCACGAGCTCCAGATGCGCAGGCTCAGTAGTTGTGGCTCACGGGCCTAACTGCTCCGCGGCATGTGGGATCTTCCCAGGCCAGGGCTCGAACCCGTGTCCCTTGCATTGGCAGGCGGATACTTAACCACTGTGCCACCAGGGAAGCCCAACAGGTTCTTTTATAAAAGAATATGAAAGCACTTACATGAAAACAAATTTCAGATGGACTAAAGAAGTAAAAGAAATGAGTACTAGAAAAAAACAAATAATATATTAGGGTGAAATTCCACAAAAAATTTCTTGAAGGATTAATAGGCAGTTTAATAAAGAACTATCACAAATTGTTAAGATAAACAACCCAGAAGAGAAAGAACAGACAAGATATGAAGAAACAAGGTCTCAAAGTTGACGTGCAATAAAAATATTCATTACAAAGATGTTCAACCTCACCAGTAACCAAGCAAATCCAAATTAAAAAAATAAGATACTGTCTGTCATTTAAATGACCCTAGATACCCAGTGCTGAAAAGGGTATGTGAAAAACAATCACTCTCACACCATGTCCCCCTGCAGGAAGAAGTCAGCACACTATGAGAAATGTTAATGTGCACACCCTTTCACCCAGCAGTCCTACGTCTAGTAGGACAGCCTAAAGAAATGTCCCGTATGTGCTCCAAGTTACGGAAACAAGAATTTTCAGGGCATGATTAAGACAGTTTTAAATACCTCTATCAACATGCAAGTAGTTAAATGATGGTTCATACAATGGCACACGACACAGTTGTTTTTAAAGTACAGTTGACAGAGACACTGACAAAATCTACAAGTGAAAAATGAAATCAGAAAAAGGAGCATAGTTCACTCCACACTGGGGTGGGGTGCACCCATATACATATTCTTACACCTTGTACACACACAAAAGCACGAGAAGGACATGCACACTTAAGCAAGGTTGTCTCTGCAGAGGGTCCTGTGGAGGTTCTCAGTTCTTGCATAATACCAACATACGAACACGTCCGAAGTTTAATAAATGTACTGCCGACCCGTTCTCCCACGTCCACCCTCCCCAGCCCCCTCCTTCGAGCCGCGGCAGCGGATTCTGAGCGGCCACCCCGCCGACCCCTGTGAAGGACCCAGCGTTACCGGCCTCGCTCCCCGCCGCCGGGACCCTCGGGCGCCCACCCCCGCGCTCGCCCCGCTCGGGTCAGGCTTCCACTCAGCCCGAGAGCCCGCGGTGCCGCCTTTCCGCCAGCTGTGCCGGCTTTCTGGGTGCCCTCTCCACGCCAGCTCCCCGACCCTCTCCTACTTCGCACGGCCACCTTCAGACGGCTGCTTGGAAATGTCTCTTCCTCAGAAAAGCATCCCGTGCCGCCTGAGTTGGGTCTCCTTGCAACAGCCCTAGACCGCTCTTTGTAACACTCGAGGGACTGCAATTAAATGCCACGCCGTCTGTCCATTTTACTGGGTGTTTCCCCCACTAAGCCACACACAAGGACAGGGACCCAGTCCGACTCGCTCCCCACGGCGGCCCAGCCAGCACGGCAGTACGCGCATCAGGCGCTGCGTGAACAGCTCGTCCGAAATAATACAACGGGAGTTCGGGGTGGTAAGGTTTTGCCTATTTCTTACACAGGAGTTTTGAATCTACCACGTCTAACTTCTCAGCTGTGAACTAAGGCGGGCTTCCCCTACAACCGGAAGCATGCAAACTCAAGTCGTCCGTTTACCACCTAAGTTCACTGAAGTTTTGGTTTTTTTAAATACACACCTAAATCTCAAGTCCGCCGTGATTCGTGCACACTCTGCTACGTGAGCGGTGGCCACAGTCCTCCGTAGGCAACCGCACCCCCCAAGGAAAGACCGCCCGCTGGCAGCCGGCGAGGAGCGCTCCCGGGACGCCTCCCTACGCGCCGGCTCCCGCACGGCTTTCCGGCTCAGCACAAACCCCAGTCGACCAGGGTCAGGCTTACTCACCACCACCAGGGGACTGACACCCTCCCGCCCAGTGATCCCAGCACGGAGAGCGTCTGCAAGGGAGGCCTTCAGCAGACGGGGCAAACAGGTCGTTTTCTAAAGAACGAGGAGAAAACCCTGCCAACCAGCGCCTGTGAAACCATCCACTGTGTCAGTAGGACAGCAACGGAGCGACGGGAAGCCTTCCCCCAATTCTGGAAAAAACACGTAATATCCACTTAAAACGCTGCCAAACGGTCTAAAAGACTCGGGTGTGGTTGCTCTGACGGCAGAACCGTAAGGGCAGGTACCACCGAAGCCGACCCCCCCGGAGCCCGGCGTCCGGCCCGGCCGCGGTGTGGGGGGGGGGTCCCCGGAGCCCCCCTTCCCCACCCCCACCCCCACCCCGGGACACCTGCCGGTCCGCCCCCGGAGCGCCTCAGCCCAGCGCGCTCGCGACCGGCCCGCGGTGCGTCCCCGAGCGGCCACGTCCGCCCGCAGGTGGACACCCGGCCCGGCCCGGCCCGGCCCGGCCTCCCTCCGTCCGCGCCCGGCCCCTCGGCCGCCGCCCGCCCACCCCTCGCGCCGGGCGGCCCGAGGGTCCCGGGTGAGGCCGCAGCCCCGGCGCCGGCGAGGAGGGCGTGAGGAGCCGGGCGGGCGGCGCGCTTACCTGGCGGCGACCACCCGCGGCCACGAGAGGGGAGAGACCCACGCGAGGCGCCAGGGGGCGGCTCAGGGGAGACGCCGAGAAATGGCGGCCAGAGGCGCGCCCACCACACTAATCCCCGCGGACCCCGGCCGCCAGCCCGCCCCTTAAAGCCCCTAAGCTCCGCCCCGGGGGCGGGGAACGCCGCTCTTAAATGGGCAACGACACCGCCCCGGAAGTTGCGGGGCGGGGAGATGCTCGGGTTAAAGCGGCTATGCAGACCTGGCCGGAGCTCTGGCGGCTGGTTTAAAGCGGCTCTGCAGCAGCCCGGTCCCCGGGGGGTGCGCGCCCGCCGCTTAACCTGCGGACGGAAGTGACGCTAGGTCATGCTGTCAGTCCTTCAACAAGTTAATTCACGCGGCGAATATTTACTGCCCGGCTGTATTCTAGTGGGGACAGAGACGGTGAACAGATGCATGAAGAACGGTAAGGCAGCGGACGGGAAATAGGAGATTTCTATTTAACGGAGAACGTTGCATCCTTTCTCCGTACAGAGAATTCAGGTCAGTGCCCGTGATGGGCCAGGGTGTGTTCTGGGCAGCGGAGATACGACGGATAAACAGGACACACGAAGAGACCTCATGCGCCTTCCGAGCTGGCAGGAGAGACAGAAAGTAAGTGACATCAGTTAGTAAGATTCAGTACCAACTATCAGTATTCGTGGTTAGAGTTGGGCACTAGGGTTAGGCCCTGCTAAATGACAAAGAGAAAGCTAGATGGGGGACGGGGACAGAGTGAGGACTGGTGGTCTTACACAGACCCGTAGGGAAGGAGGAAGGTCTCCTTGGAGTGAAGGCCTGAAGGAGGTGAAGGCGCGCCCCTGCTCGGCCCGGCCTGCTCAGGAGAGTGAGGTGCCGGGGGGCGGGGGCAGAGGGAAGGGCCGTGGGGGACCGAGACGACAAGTCAGAGAGGACAGGGCCGAGCTGAAGGGGCTCCGGGGCCCTGGGCAAAGCTCCGAGGGGTTCAGTGGAGAACCTGCTGGCTGAAAGCATAAGGGCCCTTCCTAGGGTTTGGCGCTGTCCCTTTGAACCCGCACCACCCCAAGCCCTATCCGTCGTATGGGGAGACACAGCTGGGGGCTGCGGTGTCACAGGAGCTGGGGTTGCCCAAAGGCCTTCACTCGTGCGTGTGGCATCTCAGCTGGGGTGGCTCTTAGGAGCAGCTGAGTTCTCTTGGGCGTCTGCAGCAGGATGGTTGAAGTGGCTGGAGCCCCTCAAAGAGTGAGGACTGAAGCTCCAAGGCCTATAAGGGCAACGCCCAGAAGTCACACGCTGTCATTTATGTTGCGGGTTACTGATTAAAGCGAGTCAGAAGGCCAGACCCGTTTCAAAAGGGACGGAAACAAGATTCCACCTCTATTTTTTTTTTCTTTTAATAGTATTAAAGTAGAGAAGTTTTCTTTCTCTACTTTTTAAAAATAGCTTTATTGAGATGTGATTCCCCCATTTAAAGTGTACACTTCAACGATTTTTGTGTATTTACCAAGTTGTGCAGCCGTCACTACAATCTCATTACAGACATTTTCATCACTTCTTCATGGGAGGAGCAGCACGGAGGTACAGGGGTGAGAGGAAATGCTGGTGGTCATCTTTGAACTTTAGCTCAATAAAAAAGCAATGACACAGCCATAAAAAAGAATGAAATAATGCCACTTGCAGCAACAGGGATGCCACTAGAGATTATCATACTAAGTGAAGTAAGTCAGAAAGAGACAAATACCATATGATATCACTTATATGTGGAATCTAAAATATGACACAAACGAACTTATCTACGAAGCAGAAACAGACTCACAGACTTGGGGTTGCCTAGGGGGAGGGGGGGTCAGGAAGGGAAGGGCTGGGACTTTGGGATTAGTAGAGGCAAACTGTTATATACAGCATGGATAAACAACAAGGTCCTACTGTATAGCACAGGGAACTATGCTCAACATCCTGTGATAAACCATGATGGAAAAGAATATGCAAAAGAATATATATATGTATAACTGAGTCACTTTGCTGTACAGCAGAAATTAACACAACATTGTAAATCAACTAGACTTCAGTTAAAAAAAAGCAGTGATTACAATGATGCTGACACGGAGATGGGAAGTGTGGCTCAGGTATAGATGGAACTAGAAAGGGCCACAGGGTGACGCTTGGTGACGAGTACATTAAACTATTCTGTCCATTGTATGTACAGGTTTGAATTTTTTCCATAGTAAAGAGTTAAAAAAAAAACAAACAAACCAACTCTCTGGGCCATGTACCCCGTGGAAACCCTTCATGTCTCCCCGGGGTTAGGTTACCCTGTTTGAGAACTGTCTGGTCTTGAGTGCCACCCGCCCAGTCTATCAGGGCTGAGAGCTGTATTGTACTTTTCCTGTCTACTGACCAGCAATGGAAGCACTTTCTCTCAATGCTTATAAACCAGCTTCATTGTCCTAAATTGTTGCCTAGCACACCAGTTTAGAGGAACGGTCCTCTGCTCCATCCTTTTTTCTACCTCGGTCAAGGGTAGGGTGGGGTGAGAGAAATAGGTTGAGAAATATGGTTATAGGCTGAAGGAAATTTGAAGTCTTGGAGGATGCAAGCTAAGGGCCTCAGCCATAGGAGGTTGTTTGTGCTCTAATCATGAAAGATTATTCCTCCTAACAATTCATCCTCTCCCCCAGGCATAGACACCCTCTGCAACATTCTTGTTTTGTGGTGAATTAGCCCTCTAACTGCCATCCACCAGAGACAGAAGGCTCTCTCCTTGGACAC
Organism: Balaenoptera musculus; assembly: GCF_009873245.2. Taxonomy (NCBI): domain Eukaryota; kingdom Metazoa; phylum Chordata; class Mammalia; order Artiodactyla; family Balaenopteridae; genus Balaenoptera; species Balaenoptera musculus. The sequence continues at coordinate 497,944 of NC_045791.1, read as the reverse complement.
AGCTGAATTAAGTTATAATGCACTTGGCTGCAAGTAATAGAGAATACAATTAACTGTAGCTTAAAAAAATAAGTAGACTATTTTTCTTACATAAGTAATCTAGAGATTGGTTCAACTCAACAGTCCAATAGGATCCTAAACTGTTACTCTTTCTGTTCTGTCATCCTCAGTATGTTGACTCTGGTTTTTATGCTTCTAGCCTACTGGCCACAAGAGGGCTGCAGTATCATCAGCTCCCCTATCTGAGTTTCAGAAATGAAAGAGAAAGGGGAAAAGATCTTCTCTTCCCGAAGCTTTTTTTTTTTTTTTGGCTGTGCTGCGAGGCTTGCAGGATCTTAGTTCCCTGACCAGGGATCAAACCCAGGCCACGGCAGTGAAAGCACCAAGTCGTAACCACTGGACCCCCAGGGAATCCCCAGCGAAGCCTTGTCTTTAATTCAGGGAAGGAAGTCCCACCACGCCCTGTCTCATTGGTGAGAATGGGATTACCTGCCCACACTGGCCATAGGGAGAGAGAATACCATAACTGATTTAGACCAATTATAATTCACACTTGGGGTTTGGGGAAGGGCCTGCTCCCTCTGAGATTAAGGGCTCACCATTAACTTCTTGAGCAAATCCAAGTTCTGTTAGCAGGAAGGAGGGGGTGTTGTTAGGAAGAATGGCTGTGGGTAAGGTATCGAAAGTGCCTACTAGAATAACCCACTTTTGGTGGAACAGTCCTGGCCATGGAAAGATTTTCCTCTATTGAACTAACATCCTCACCCTAGATTTCCACTCCTATTTTAGGTCCTGGTTTGCTCTCTCTGGAGTCACAGAAAGGGGTATATCCAGGTTTTGTTAGTTCTGAAAATCATATAATACAGTTGGTGGGGGGAGGGGAGGCTTAAGTGAAATAAGACAAATTTAAAGATTGAAAGTGAGTGAGATACAGGGTCTTGGAAGGGGCCCATACAAGTCAGGAGCCCTAAAGCTTAAACCTGATTATCTTCACAGTAAATCCACCTTTGCCCACAAGAAAAAACATGGCCCCTCTTTCACACCACAGCCCTTTATTTTTTTTTAATTAATTAATTAATTAATTAAAAGATTTTTTTGGCTGTTTTGGGTCTTGGTTGCTGTGCGTGGGCTTTCTCTAGTTGTGGCAAGCGGGGGCTACTCTCCATTGCGGAGCATGGGCTCTGGGTGCGCGGGCTCAGTAGTTGTGGCTCACAGGCTCTAGAGCACAGGCTCAGTAGTTGTGGTGTGTGGGCTCTAGAGCACAGGCTCAGTAGTTGTGGCGCATGGGCTTAGTTGCTCCGCGGCACGTGGGATCTTCCCTGACCAGGTCTGAAACCCGTGTCCCCTACACTGGCAGGCGGATTCTTAACCACTGCGCCACCGGGGAAGTCCCCACACCACAGCCCTTTAAATAATTGAGGACATTGGTCCCAAGTCTGCAAAACCCTCTCCCCTTGATATCCAAGCTCCTTACTTTCTCAGTCAGCTTGTCTGAACTGGTCCACACGGGTGGAGCCATTCATGCTGAGGCATTCTGAGCTGAGTGAAGCAGAGAGAATTCCAGTATGAGAGTCAGTCCTCCTGGAGGCTGAAGGGGCCCTGCCTTCCACAAGCGTCCACTGAGAAGACCCTTGGTGATTAGTAGAACATTGCAGAAGTGATGGTGTGTGACTTCCATCATAAGTGACAGTGCCGCTTCTGCCTTGCCCTCTTAGATTGCTCACTCTGGGGGACAGCAGCCACCATGTCACGAAGACACTCGAGGAGCCCTGCGTAGCCACCTGGATGGAGAGGACCCGAGGCCTCCCACCAACAGCCAGCACCCACTTGCCAGTTGTGTAGGTGAGTCATGTTGCACCGGATCCTCCAAGCCCTGTAAGCCTTCATATGACAAAGTCCCCACCAATGTGCAACTGTGGCTGAGTCAGAACCACCTATCTCCTGTCCCACAGAAGCTGTGAGCAATAATAAATATTTGTTGTTATTTTAAGCCACACACACAAAAAGAAAAAAGAAAAAAATTAAAAAAAGAAAAGAAAAGACCCTTGAGAGAGCGGGAATCAGGAATAGCTTGTTTTCCAGACACTGGATCAGGAGAGCACTGACTAGTCAAAAATGCACACAATTAAAAAAAAAAAAAAATCAGGAAGCACCACTAAGACGGAGTTTGATTAGCATACTGCAGAGTCTAGACTTCAGTTCAGAAGCTAAAAGATCCAAAATAACTTTAAGTCTGTAAAATGAGGATGATACCACCTTCCTAAGAGGGTAGTTAGGAAACTTACATAAAATAAGTTAACTGAAAATGTTTTCGGAAGCACACAACACTACATATAATGTAAAAGTTATAGACCAAGGAACAAAGATACCCGCGCTGCCAGTGGGCGATGGGGGCTCCTGGAACAGGGCGGTGGCCTGGGCCTGGTTGCACGTGCTCGGGTGGCTCCCTTTACCCAGCTACATCTTTCCTGAGCCAGAATCTCATGTCTGAAAGTTCACCCTTTCTCTCCTTGCAAGTATTCCTGGCATGTGTAAGAGCTTAAACTAATTCACACTGAAGTATGAACCACTAGACTAATTGAAGGACACCTTAAAAGAATGGGGGAGGGCTGGGGTAGAGGTGTGCAGAGAAGGGAGATGCAAGATAAACTGGAGAAACTGGAGACAAGTCACTCCCTTCTCCAGAGCACAAAGTCAGGCTTTTCCCTACTTCTGGAGATTCAGGACAATAGACCTAAGCATTCATGTTCCATGAATCCATATTTCATGTATCATTTTGTTCAGAATTATCTGGAACAGAGCCCTGCTGACCTGGTGGCAGACACGCGTTCTTTATTCTGCCAGGGAAAAAAGAATTTCAGGAAACCCTGGATGGCTCCAGGCAAGTTCCTGCCATTGAGTAACAGAGAGGCGGAAGTGAAAACATTCTCCCATCTGGTTTGCCCAACAGTGAAACCACGAGGGACTGAGAGACTTAAGGGAAAAAGAGGGGAGGAGCCACGGCTCGGCGCCCAGACGTTAAGTGCACGTGAGTCACCTGGGGATCTTGTTGCAAGGTTAAGTCTGGGGTGGGGCCTGAGAGTCGTTCGTGGCCCTTACATGACTGCCCCACACCTGTGACTGTTGTGTGATTCCAGGACCCACCAAGCTATCAGGAGACCACACAGTAGAAAGACCAGTGGTGACTACCTGCCATGAATTCACTTGACAAGCATCCATCTTTCCTGGCATTAGTTTTCTCGTCTATAAAATGAGGTAATTTGGGACTTCCCTGGTGGTCCAGTGGTAAAGAATCCACCTTCCAATGCAGGGGACGTGGGCTTGATTCCCTGGTCAGGGAACTAGGATCCCACACGCCACGGGGCAACTAAGCCTGTGCGCCACAACTACTGAGCTCGTGCGCCTCAACTAGAGAGCCTGCGTGCCACAACTAGAGAGAGAAAAACTGCCACACCACAACTAGAGAGAAGCCTGTGCCGCAACAAAAGTCCCGCGTGCCTTAACAAAGATCCCACGTGCTGCAACTAAGACCCAACGTGGCCAAAAATAAATAATAAATAAATCTTAAAAAAATTAAAATCAAATGGGGTAATTAGAACAGATGCTTCCTGAGATCTCTTCCAGATCTTAAAACCTGTGATTCTACACCTATTTCAATACATAAGAGGATTTCATTTAATTTTACATAAACCAAATACACAAAAAAATTTGAATTTAGTTTTGTTAAAAATAAACCAAACCTCAAATTTCCTTTAAAGAGAGAATCATCACATTTTAAATGCCTATTTTCCAAAAATTGATTTAGAAATATGAGGTCAAAGTTATGGCAATGATTTTTCAAACATATAAACTGGTACTGTTCTTTTAAAAATAATTTCTCTCAAAGAATATTAACTTTGGCTGTAGAGTCAGACACCTCCTAGACACACTAGCTACTTAACTTCCAAAGAATAAACTGAGTTTTAACTCCTCATCTGTAAAATGGAGACACAGTTGTGAGGGTCAAACGCAGTGGTGGGCAATTGCAGTTCAGGGGCTTTGTACCTCATTCCTGGTGCCGATAATGCCTGAGAAAGCAGTGGGAGGTGAAGCTGTGAGTTTAGGTGGAAACTACTTCACAGGCTTCTGGATCTTCGCAGTGGTAGCAAATCTTTGTCCTCAGAGGGTGGATCTGGTTCCTGGCAACAGCCAGAAGTCAATCAGAACACAGTCGGGTGAATGTGTTGGAAGACCAGGAGTCTGAAGGCAAGGGGTTAAGTGCAGTCCATGAAAACGGCAGAGTAGGGACCTTGGAAAATCCAGAAAAGCAACCAAAAAACCTGGTCAGAATTAACTTTTTTTCAAACTCTGGATAGCAAGCAAAGGCTTGCAACAATCCAGAGGTGTTTATTCAAGGAAAATAGCTAAATGCTGGTAAGAGCAATGAGTTTTGCGGCATTTTAATGGGCCTGGGTCTCAGCTCGCTCTCCCCAGTTCCTCTGCAGCCTTGAAACCAGCAGCCAAAGGGCCACCTGAGGGAGCAGAACAGCCAGAACTTCAAAGCCCATCCCAGAGAACTGTAACTTTCTTTGACCTAACTCAGAGCTCAAAATGAAAAGCTGGGGAGTCAGATGTGCGGAGGGGCTCTGGAAAGCTCTGACACATTTCTGGGACTCTCAAAGGCCACTCGTGTGCACGGGGCCATGTGCGTGCCCGGCTCTAAGAATACGTTTGTTTGAGCTCAATTATAATCCCTTAGTCTGTTGCAAAAAACAGACCCCAAGTATATCGATTTTTTTCTGTTAGTCTCTCATAATTGTCTTGTTCATACCAATTTTCAAACTTCGAGAAAGTATTAATGACACCCGTATAAAGCTTTTGGAAAAACGCTACCCTTTTTCTTTTCACATGCACATTTCATTGGCTTATGTAACACATAATTAATTAAATGATATAATGAAGATAAGTAAATTTGCATATGTAGGTTAGCAAATAAACACAGCTGGTTTTAGGAAGCTTACAAGGTACTTGGTGGAACTAGCAGAACCCTGGCATAATAGCGGTCAGTGGTGGCAAGCGGGGGGCAAGGGCAGAAAGCAGAGTGCCAGTATACTGAGTAGGTTATTTGGATGGTGGTTAAGAAAGCTTCAGTCACAGATAGAATGTTAATAGGAATTAGAGTAAAGCTTTTGCAAGTATGCTCCAAATTCAGAAGTCTTAAAGGTGCAGATTGATACATTTGTTTTATAAAAGTATTAAAAATATCATCATACCCCCCAGTCCCAAATAAGAATAGTCAAAAGACAAAGAACACCATATGAAACAGGTTTTGCAACACGTTTGACTGTCAAATGACTAATTTCCAACATCTCATATAAATAAAACATTAAACAACCTGATGTAAAAGTGAGCAAAGGATATCGATATGGAATTTAGAGAACAAGAAATATAAGAGATCAATAAAGATATGAAAATCTATCCAACCTCTTTATAAATACAATGTATGTCAAAACATTTCTTTCATGAGATGAGCAAATAAATGAAGTTTGATATCAGTCCTAATCAGAATGTGGGGAAACAGACATTCTTATATGTTTGGTGGAAGCATAAAGTGATATAATCTTCTCTGAGAGCAACTATTCACATTTAAAAATGCAGGTGCCCAATGCTTAGCAATCCTCCTGCTAGAAACTGACCCTGTGTGTAGACTTGCAGTGATTAGTGAAAATATTTGCACGAGGGTGCTCACTGCAGCGTTGTTTCTAGAGTATAAACTGGAAACAAATGTCCATCAAGAAATTACATTACGGCATATCCACCCGTATGATGGAGGTCAGCGCTGTGAGTCAAAAGAATGAGGTAGATCTGAGTGTGTTGGTATGCATATACTTCCAAGATGAAAAAGCAAGCTGCAGAATATATTGTACAATCCCTTTGGCCTTAACAAAACGTGTATGTACACGCAAATGCTTGTGCAATATTTTCCCCTAGAAGACACGAAATTTAAGGTTGCCATTGGTTTGAGGGGTACTATTCTTAGGGGCGGGGCATGGGACAGAGGCTTTCACAACTCCTCCTGAGTCTTCCTTATACTGTTCGTAGTATCACGTACATAAGAAAAGAGGCATGGCATTTACTTTTGCCTTCTTATTTCTAGATACAAAATTAAATATTATTTTCTCCAAGAAATTTTCTTACAGATGACAAACGGCATACCTAACTGCTCTTGGGGAAGGTATAAGGCAAGTGGGCTTCAGACACATGAAGGGAGGTCCTTTACTTTGACTGACAAGGTCTCAGGGTAGGAATACCGGAGTAGAGAGGCTGGGGCTGGGAGAAGAGGAATCCAGCGGAGGCCACAGTGAAGGAGGAGCTTCTCATCAGACATTCTTTAATCTTCTAAATCCCTTTTAGTTCCTGACTGACCCACCCACCCCCAAACACAGCCACTGTGTGAGTAATTCTAGAAATAAATTTTGCATTTAGCATTCTCCTAGTCTCTTATAATCACCCACTAATGAAAAAAACTAACCATTGTTTGAAAAGCCCAACAACAAAAACTCCCATAAAATAATCTTCAAAACTCCTATACTTAAATTACTAAAGCACATCTTTATTTTGCAGTTGAACAATTTAAAGTCACAGCTAGAGTTTTTTCACGTTTGAACCTGAACAACTAGTTCTCAATCCAAATGAATTATGGCCAACAAAATATGTATAATAATAGCATTTCACATAACATAAACTGCTCTTAGGGTTAAAACAGTTTTAATGCAAATCAACATTTTTATCCTGTTTGCTGTTAGTATTCATAGTTTTTTTACATGAAACTCATTGCAGGAATTCTAATTTTTCACTGAAATTAAGACAAATCCACAAAGCCTTTCAAGCACACAGTAAGCTGCAGTGACAAATGCATAGTGATGATTTCAAATTATCCAGTGTTGACCAAATTCAAGCTTAAACATTTTAAGTGAACCCTAAGCTTCTTTGTCTCCTAACTATGGGAAACCATATGGAAAGAGATATTTTTGTGAAACAGGGAAAGAGAATTTAAAAAATTAAGGGGCTAATTCCATTTAGTTCAGTACAATCAAACGTGAAATGGCAGCAAATATGTAAAATCATAATTTAATTAGGAAATAAACTAGACTTTTAACTAAATGACTTTTTGCCCTTCATATTTACATATAGCACCTGTTACAAGAAAAAAAATTCCCAAATTAAAACAGCCTCTACATAGAAATATTTTTAAAACTACTACTTAAAAATATCCTTGATGAGTGTGTAGTAAACTATCTGTCCTAAACTCGAGCCTACACTGTAGAAAATAAAGACTAGCATTTCTTATTTGAAAAGGTTACCGTATGGATTGTAACTGCAGCTCCCTGGTGCTGCAGGAACACCGGCTGGACAGCTTTTATTTGCCTAAAAGCAGAAATATTCTAATGACAGAAAACGAAAACAGCTTCATGTAAACTTTTAGTCTCTTAAATCCTGCCCCTCAACATGTATACGAAGTGTCAGGACTTTGCCCCCTTCAACTTCCTGGTGGTGAAGCACTGACTTAACGCCTAATACAACTCAAAACCAAACAGATGGGTTTCCAGGTGTTCAAGTAATGTACAGAAACGCAAAGCAGAATGATTATAGTGAACCCAACTTGGCTGAAGCTAGCAGAATGATTATAGTGAACCCAACTTGGCTGAAGCTAGCTGAGAGGACTCAGAGTCCAGCAAGAGCCTTTATTGTGCTAAATAAACTACAAAAAAGTGGCAAAGCTAAAATCACACAAGTTACCTTTTAAATATCAAATGATCAAGAGATCATGGTAAAGCATTTAAACTTGGGTCCAATCCAATGAGTTCTACATGCTAATCCATTGTATTTTTCCATATTTACAAAACTCCTGGGATAAATTTTACCTTTAAATGTATAAATTAAGTCAGTAGTAAGCATGAAATAAAGTGCTGTTTGAAATTCAAGAAATCAATTTCAGCATTGAAATCTGACCTACTCTACAGAACACAAGAAAGCAGGAATAATCCTGTCAACTAACTGAAGGGTGGGAAAAGATGAGTGCCAGAGACTCCCAGAATTGGGTTGAAATTTTCCTGCTCAGGAAGGCAAAAAAAAAAAATGGAACACTACAATTCAGGAGTAGAAACGAAAAAGCTTCTTTCAATAAAAGGTAAAACGGGTTCAAGTGTCACTACAGCGAAACCACAAATCAGCACCTCTTTCAGTCTAAGATTGTAAGTAGGGCTGAGTCTCCTTGATGGCTTCATGGTGGTAACTTCATGTAGCAATGTGACATTTTAGTTAAGATTATCAGAAGTAGTATTTGCTAAATTTTGGAAACTCTCAGGGTTGAGGGGGCCTGATATTAATCCTTCAACAACTGTAACAAAAGTCAATGAAGGAAAAGATTACCTTACTTCACAAAGACTCTACCGTAAAGGGAGATTAATAATTTTTTTTTTTAAGTTGGAGGGATGGAAGTAGGAGTCAACATAACAAAGGCCCCACTGAGCCAAGCTTAGTGAGTGATGAATAATAAATACTACCTTTCGGGGCTTCCCTGGTGGCGCAGTGGTTGGGAATCTGCCTGCCGGTGCGGGGGACACGGGTTCGAGCCCTGGTCTGGGAGGATCCCACATGCCGCGGAGCGGCTGGGCCCGTGAGCCACAACTACTGAGCCTGCGCGTCTGGAGCCTGTGCTCCGCAACGGGAGAGGCCGCGATAGTGAGAGGCCCGCGCACCACGATGAGGAGTGGCCCCCGCTTGCCGCAACTGGAGAGGGTCCTCGCACAGAAACGAGGACCCAACACAAACAAAAATAAATAAATAAACAAATGTGGGGTTTAAAAATAAAATAAAATAAAATAAAATAAATACTACCTTTCAAAGAAATTGTTGAACAAATTATGCCTGTTGGTTTAAAATGTAGGGCTTTTTCCGTCTTCTGTCAGCTAAATTAATAAACCCTTAACCATATAAGACACCACTGCTACACGTCAGAGTTGGGCTCAGTGGTCTTACCTGTCCAAGATACTGAGAACAGAAAGCAAACTATTTACTTGTCAGGGCCTCTGCACATATTTACTGTGGTGACACTTAGGCACGGTTTTCTGGCTTCACCGAAGTCACACGCTCAGACTGCTGTCCTCATTTGTGGCTGGCACAGTGACAAAGCCTGAGAACTTTCCTTCACGGTAAACGCATGGAGCTCAACGCTTACCCTCAAACACATGTACCCCTACACACTCCAGAAGTCTAAAATTCAATTATTTTACACTTAAAAACAGTATACACACATTTTTTTGAAAATTTCTCTTCTAAAGTTAACACAAAGCAAAGTGAAAAAGAAGGTATTTGAAATATTGAAATATACTTCAATAACGATTGCTCTTATTTATAAAGAAAATTACATTTTTCTTCTAAAATTGCATTTTGTATAATGAAGTGGAAAACACTCTTCCTTTCCTTTTCAATCCCTTGCTAACTTTTTTTTTAAACAAAGAGTATCCTTAGAATCAAGTCTTAATTCTAATAACATTTGAAAGATACATTCATTTCTTTACAGCATGAAAGACATACAAATATCATTTTTTCCTTTTTAAACAATGAAGCAAAAGAAGTTAACATTTTCAGTCTTTTGTCCATAGAAAAATATTTTCTATATCATTTATACAACAATAGGTAGGAAAATTCTACAGTGTTTAACTGAAACTTCTACGAGCATTTACAAGGCTTTCAAACATTTTCATTCCTGCATTGGAAATTTTAAAAGGTTTCAGGAAGCTAAACATTAGAACCTCCTCCTAAAATTGTAGTCTTTAACTTGCAATATTGCTAATACCTTTCACTTTGTAAGTTTAAAAAAAAATTGGTTTACTTATTTATGCGCTGAACCCTACCTAGTCAATGTTGATGGATGGTACTCCGGTGGATTCCACCTCTGGCTGCCCATTTAGCTTGGATTACTACAATAAAGGTAACAATGACTAGGAAGCTTTAGAAATCAACAGTAAACTGCAGTAGAAAAACATACAAATAAGTAGCAGCAAATTTAGATATGGAAACAGAAATAACTATTTGGTGTCTACCCACAACAATTTCACCCAGATTATAAAAATAAAATGTCTAATTTCTCACTGAAATAGGGCTTGTTTTTGATAACATTGAAAGGCTTATTGTAGGAATTGCTGCTGAGAATAAATGAAGTCTGTGTGTAATAAAACATTGTGTTGAAAATAGTTGCAGATTTTGTAAAGTAAGTTAAACCAGAAAAGTACAATTTAGGGATTAATTTCATGGGCTCTCTATAAAATTGCTGAAATTATCTATTCGCAGTTAGCCCTCAAATAAGTTTTGTTATTATACAAATTCCTTTGGAGCTATACAATTCTCTAAAAACTTTATAAAACAGTTGCTACAAGCTGTGTTGTGATCACAGAGACCCCAATAAATCTTTGCCAACAGATCAGTAATTCTGATATTTGATAAAATTAATCCAGTGGGTTTTAAAAACATAGGTATTTTACTTAGAGGAAACACCAGAAAAAATAAAAATGGTTGCAGAAATTGTGGTTGGCTAGCTGAAGCAAACGTGGGAAGTAAGCTGTGTTAAGCTTTGTTGGTATGGCAGCTTACATACAAGAAAGCTGTGGCATAATTTATCTCTCTCCTCTTATTATTAAAAGATGTTTGTTTCAACAAATATTTACCTTAATGTAAGTGACTTAAATGCAAATTCACCTAAACTACAAAATAATTACTACAAATAAAAGAGGTGTAAACATATCCCACATTATTGTGGCATAAATAATTTTTATGAATTCAAAACTACTTTGGCAATCTTACCATCAGAATACCTTTAAATATTCAAAACACGGATATTAAATAGAACATTGTTAAAAATTGTTTCCTTCTCCCTTCCCGATAAGATTATCAAACAAGTAATGCTTTAATTCTACTGCACGTTCACATTATGAACATAAATTATTTAATTATAAGTGGACATACATTCTAAATCTTAGTTCTATGTTTTAAGTGCTTTTAAAAATTAGACCTCTAATTTGCATTTCAGAATGTTTTCACACTGCATGTGTATCAGCCTAAATACTTGACAGAAGCTACTGTTTATCAGGGAAGCATGACAAGCAGAGTTGGGACCCTAATTAGGATTGCTTTTTAAAGCCTACTTGTTCTCTAAATTAAATGACATCTTCTAAGGTCATCAAGTTATTAAGTAAAAACACTGCCTGAGTATAACTCTTGAACTGAAACAGACTAAACGTCACAAGAATTTATGATATTCACATACGTTGCCTATAAGAATAGAAGGTGAGACTGGATAAAATCTTTCAAGTTTCTTTCAGCGCTCAGGTTGTAGTACTTGTGGTGTAGACAGGAGGACTTTGTTCCAATACCTGGTCAGACCTGGTCAGACCTGCCAACAGATTATACACAACTCTACAGGTACCACAGTCCTTTACCCCTGTTTGTTAGTATTAGCCTTTGTGAAACAACACATGCCATCATCACACAAAAGCATCTCTACGTGCATATATTAGCACTTGAAACCTTCAAGCACCTGTCTTAATGGCTTAACATAGCTTACACACTTGAAGTCAGTTTTTAATCTGTAAATTTTCTCTTTACTCTTAACCAACATGGTCAACGCCCCCCACTTGTGCTGGGCAGGCCGCACAAAGGAAAGGGTTGCTTATGCTATTTACTCTGCCTTGGTTTTGGATGTATGCACTGGTTTAACAAATACTACCAGGTATGCCTCTTGTGAATGCGGTCTATTCCAAAATATTCCTCAACCTATGTACACAGTGCTGACACAAACCAGATGTTCAGTATAAGACCTAAAATGAACCTGGTAAAACCATCCTAAATCAGAGAGGAAAGGTTTTTACAAACATTTCTTAGCATTTACAAAAGCCCCTTGATTCACCAATACCTATTTCCAGTTGTGAGAATAACAGTCAGCACTGATTTCTTGAGTGTGTGTGTGTGTGTTGCAGGAGGGTGGCGGGGGGGGGGGGGTAGAACTGGCCGCTGGAGGGGGAGGGTAGTTTAGATACAAGAAACCTGGCACTTTGTTACACACTATTACATTGATATGAGTGGAATCTAGAACTACTTGGTGTATGAAAGCTGGGATTATTCCTAGAACCCTATTTAGATTGATGAACAGATTAAAAACATTCTCAGGCAGGGACTTCCCTGGCCGTCCAGTGGTTAGGACTCGGCGCTTCCACTGCAGGGGGCGAGGGTTTGATCCCTTGTCGGGAAACTAAGATCCCACAAGCCTGTCATTAATGATTTAAAAAGGCAGAAGTGCTCACTGCCAACAAATTATTAGAGCTACTCTCAGAAGTGTAAACAGAGCCCTAAATCCAAGAACATGCCAACCATGACATTTATCTGTTTATGTCTATATAACTTTATCTTTTTATCTATGGTTGTCATATTCTGTCCATATAGTTAGGATAGGTTTTCTTTTTAATTCAGGTGAAAAACTACTGCCAAAACAGTTATTAATTCTTAGATCCCTGACATTTTATTCTTTCACTTTTCAACTTACCATGATGACGTACAGCAGCCTGAATCACATCTATCTGCTGGCAACGAGCGGAATGTTCAAGAAAGACTGTACGGAGTTATTTACTATCTTACACTGTCTTGACTGTGAAATTCAGAAATAGATACAAGAATTTCTCTTTGACATAAAGGTCATGCTTACTTTTCTCTTTAAAAAAAAGGTAAAATATTTTAATACAATAATGTATTTGGTATCTTGGCTATTAATGTTTAGGACTTAACTTCCTAAAATTTACTATTATGGATTTTGAATATTTGAAATAACATCATTTAGATTATACTGAAGATTTTAAAATGTACATTCTCCCGCTCATACTAAATGACATTCCAAAATATCTACCATTCAACTGTAAATTTTATCAAGACTATACACAAATATTCAGAAACCACTAGAGTAAGTGAATCTATTTTAACCATAATCCATAGAAAGTAATTGTGTAATATAACATTTCAATAGCTGAGAAAATTTCCACTTATATTAAAATTGGGCAATTTCAAAGTTCTATCTCTCTGAGGACTTAAAAATTAAAAAACCTGAAGAGGAGAATATACACATCCTTAAAGGGAAGCAGGTCCTTCATCAGGCTGGACAATCAAAACTCTCCATATTAACATGCTTATAACTTAATAAGTATATATAAACTGGAGCAATTTAATTGTACACAAAAATGACAAGAAAGCCCTCCTTTCAGCTATTGAGGGATTACAATTAGAAACACTCAATGACGTTTCATCCCTTGTTTGTGGTCTCCCAACCAACAGACCAGTGTGAACAAAGCTTGGTAAGAACTGAAATGAATGCTGATCATTTACTTAGTGATAGAAACAAGTCACAATTAGCTGCTCTAACTTTAGTTTAGAGTATCCATATGTTTAACTTTAATGTGTATAGTAGATGCTATTTCTAAAGTTAGGGATAAAATAAATAAGAAATTTGAAGAATAAAGCATCTTTTAACTTCAGCTGCTGAACTGTAACCCCTGTCCCTCAGGAAAGGAATGTGCAGGTTTTGAATAATTCCATAGCAGCAGAGCGTTCACTCAGTAGAACACAAATTATCTTGGCTTCTTGTGGCAAAATACAGGAATTGAGTAAGAAATAGAATTTCATTACTCTTCTTTGACTGCATAACTCTCAATACGAGAAGCTATTTTAAAAAATGTGAACTGATTCAAAATGCATAAAACTGTAAATGTACAATATACATACATACCTCCTAGTGGGGTCAAAGGAGTGCCTTTTCATTAGACGTACAAAGACGTCTCAAGGCACTTAAGGGGTTAAGACACAATGCATGCATTCCTTTACATCAAGTATGTGAAATCACATGATTTGGAATAAGCCAACCTTATGATAAATATAAGTTACATTACTAAATTCAAGAAAATTTGTAGATCCTTATTTATACTTTCTATAAGATGCTGGTAAGTGGACAATGTGCAGCATTTCCTGGGAGAAGCAAAGTCCACCTTTCTTCTTCCAAACAGCAGGTCTCTATGGGGGGGAGTGTAGGGAGAGATGTGCTGCATCCACAGGCAGTGTACTGGCTAATACTGAGAATGATATTGCTAACATTTAAAAAGTAACATCTGGTAACCAGTATAGTAAGAACATGAATCGCTGGGAAACACCAGAGCTGACTCCTGATGGTGACTTCTTTTTGCTCTCAAGATACAGGTGTACAACAGAGACGATGAGAATTCTGAGCCTTGTTTGTGGCAATTCTACCAGAAGGGGACTGCATGGCACCACCACAAGATTCCGTAAATTACCCTGAACATACTCAGTTATTCGCTATTTGTTCGGAGCAAAGCGTGAAAGAGTCTTCAAACACATGAATTCCAGATTTTGAGAGAGTGACTCTTTTTTGAAACATAAAGTGCAACAGTGCTGAAGTTTTCAGTTTTTGTTAGTTCTTCTTTTTTTTTTTTTTTTTGTCTGTTTAGATGCCATTTCCTGCAAGCAGTATTATGGCACAGTGAATATAATGGAAAGCAGTTTTCCAACACATATCCCAGACCTTTGCTTTCTTATTTATTTGATGATGTCGTTAAAGGTTTAACAAATCCTTCTTCATAAACTTTCAAAATAGCTTCACATACAAATCTGTATTGACTCTGAAAAATAAAATATAAAAAAATAGAATTGATCAGAAAAACTAGAAAACAAAGATAGACAAACATCTCACTTGGCTTGCTTATACAAGAAATACAAAGTAAAATTGCACAGATACCATTTTTCACCAAGAGACTGGCAAAAAAAGTTTGACAGCATATTTTGCCAGCAAAACTCACTCATACGTTGCTAGTAGGAATGTTAAATACTACAATCCCTATGCACGGACAATTGGCATCACCTAACAAAATTACATTAATTTACCTATTGACCCAGCAATCCCACTTCTAGGAATCTATCTAGAAGGTAAACTAGAAAAAGAAATTAAAATATTTATTCAGAAATGAGGCTATTCACTGTGGAATTACTTATAATGACAAAAAAGCAGGAACAATTCAGATCGTCCTCAGTAAGGGACTGGGTGAGCGATCCGGTACATCCTCAAAGTGCGGTGCTATGAAACGGGGGGAAAAGGAAAAGAAGTCTACAGACTGCTACAGGCTGGTTCCAGGATATTTTGTTAAGTAAAAAAAGCAAGGCAGAGAAAAGTGCATACAATATATTATCTTTATAAGAGAAGGGGGGGGGAATACAAATATGTACTATCTCAAAATGTATGTTAAGAAAAAAGCAAGGGAAGGATAAATCATAAAAAAATCGTTTCCTATAAGGAAAGGAGTGAACAGGGTGAAGGAGAGAGATAGAGAATATACTTCCTTCTTTTATAGATTTTACTTTGGAACCATGTAAAGATACTCCATAATTAAAACATTAATTTTAAAAGCCTCTATAAATTGAAAATATAAAACATATCAATGTATGTATCTAGTTGATGGCATAACCACATACAGAGGAGCTATTTCAAAGGACTTTGAAACAGTAATTTAACTATGTATCTCTGTAGAATATATATCCCAAAGCAAAAAGAACTGAAAATTCTTTTTGGTAATGATACTGTTGGTAGTGTTAGTTTTGTTATTCTGAGACGGCTGTTGGGTAATGTGGAATAAAACAAATGAGGACTTGTGATATGCTAAGTCTTTCATTTCTGGTATTG